>NC_136882.1:23944348-24248458 GCF_949152265.1 Phoxinus phoxinus | reverse complement strand
CCACCACTCAACCCAGAGGAAATATTTCTCAGAGTATGCACTTTCATAGCTTAAGCTGGCTAAGGTTGGTTTTTATGGCTTGGTTTAGCTTTCTTACCTTAAGGTGATGATACACAGGGCAACTTTTTAAGCAATGTAGCTGGGTAATCTTGCCGAGCGATTGTTGCTTGGGCACTTTCCCATTTAAAATGGGCAATAAATTTCTATCTGGATCATTTAGATCGGTCCCATCTGGGGACCTGGTTGCCCGTTGATGGCAACATTGCCCAGCAACTTACCTCAAAAAGTTGCCTTGTGTATCATCACCTTTAGACTTAAAATCAACATGGAATTAAAAGACAATTTTTGTTTTTAGGGGCCAAGCACCGAAGGTGCAGAGGCACCTATTGAAATCATTGGTGTTCTTATTATTTTTCTTCCGCTCTGGAAGTCAAGCGTGCCGTGCCGTACCGAACCGTACCGTACCATGCAGTGGAAAAGCACCATATGGCAGCCCATAGAATCGCTTGCGGGAAAGTTATGAAATGTGGCACACTGATAGAGGACAGTCTGAACTGTCACCATAGCAAATTTGGAGTCTCTAACTCCATCCTTCTAGCGCCACCAACTGTCCAAAGTTGCACTCATGTTTATGCTAATAACTTTTGAACCATAGGGGCTAGAAACGATTTGATTGTTTCGGAATTTTCCGTCATGACAATTCAAAATCTCAGAAAAACCTACTTTTTCAATCACCTCCTAGGTCGTTGCTTCGATTTTCACCAAAATGTAACCGTTCTTGAATACTGCACGAACTAGTTTTATGTAGTACTTGGAAAAACAGACTTAAGGCTGTATCTCTGCAACACTTTATCGTGTTCAGACCAAACTTGGTACATCTAATCACAAGTAAGACCTGAGGCAACATTCTGCGTTTCAGGGCAGCGCCACCTACTGGCCCGGAGATACGAAAAAATTGCTATTTTTGCTTATAACTTCTGAACGGTTTGTCCAAAAATCATAAAAGTGGTCTCATTAGGTTCAGAGCGTCATGCCGAGTCGACAGACCATATTGACCATTTTAGGGGTTGGCCAATTATGAATTTTGAACCAAAATGCTGTATTTTATGAATGGATGATTGTATTGTTATGAAACTCGGTATGGGTCATCAGTATGATGCCCTGAATGAGCCTGAGAAGTTTCAAACCAGCACCACCTAGTGGTAAAAATTTAATTTAAAATGCACTAGGTGTGGTTGACTTATTTTCACGGGGGTCATCTCCTTAGGTTCCTGAATCAATCATATCATATCAAGCATGCTAGGTTTCGCCATACGGTTTGTGTAGCGTTGTGATTTAGTGCTTAAAATTATTTGCCAATATCTTCGAAACCATTAGACCAATCGAGACGAAACCACCGTAGTAAGGAAACATAGGTCGTTGGCTGAATGCTAATGCCCAAATGACAAAATATTGTCAGGTGTGGGTCATTTTTTGTGTATTTAAACAAATGTCTATAACTCCAAAACAAAATTAGATATTTTCACCAAATTTGACACACACACATGTATGGGGTCACTCTGAAAACATATATATTTTTTAAAGTGGTGGAACTGTGCCACTTGGTGGTGCTATAATAGAACAAAACGATAATTGCTGCTTGCAGCTATATTTATTATACATTGCCATTAATTACAATATAATATCATGCTATTAAATGCAACACTTTACGAATGTATTGGTGTACCGTTACAAAACTAGGTATGTGTCTTGATAATCCATTAAATCATATCTTTAGTTACTGTATATATGATTTTTCAGCCATTTTGCTTAAAATCATCTTTAAATGTCATTGTTGCAGTTGGTCTGACACTCCCAGCCATGTTGGCATGTCCTATTGTCTTCTTTGCGTTTGGCCCCGATAATTGCTGCTTGCAGCTATATTTATTATTATTATTATTAATTATTTAGATTTACTCTGATATACATCGTAATAGGGAAGAAAAGACTATCATAGCTTCTCTGTTTCATACCTTATGTTGTTCTAAACCTTGAAGATGTAAAACATGCAAAGATCAAAAGATGACTTTAAACAATATTTAATGTGTTTTATTGGTCCATACAATGAAATTCAATAGGGACAAAAGATGAACCCAACTGATTTTCATTGAATGGAGAAAAAAACAGCTATCCAAATATATTATTTTATGTTCCATTGAAGATAGAAAGTCATACAGGTTTAGAACAATTTGAGGGTGAGTCAATTATGATAAAATTATTTTTTTTTAAAGTGAACTGTCCCTTTAAAAATTTATTCTAAAATTCATTCAGAGAAATAAAAATAGAAAGAAATGAGTAAGAGTATAGCGTGATAAATTTGATGTGGATACCACTTGTTTAAGTATGTTTGATTTCATACTGGCTGCACAGTTTGAGACTCAAGAATAAATAGAAATTCAAGAATAAATTGGATCTCGAGAATAAAGAAAAAGTCTTCATATAATATCACTGCTGTATTGGAGGAACAATTCAGCAAGATAACTCATTTGTCCTTGCTACCGGAATCAGGGGATTGAACCAGGATTTAAGAGCTCAAATTAATGTTGTAGCTATATTTGCCCCTATTTGAAGATTTTCATGGATTTCAGCACAAACATCATCCAAGCACTCAAAAGGCACATAACCCAGGTGCAGCCACTTACTCTGAGCACAGTTCTCAAACAGAAGAGCAGCGTGCAATTTCCGCAACAATTTATGTAGACTTCAATTAGCGCTTCATGAGTACTCTCCAGTCCTTCTTGATTGTTTACACTCATGTTGGCAAAGTTCACGATGTTAAATAAATAGATGATACAGACAAGAGTTTGGTGGTGAAGTGAAAGTAGTAACGCTGAACAGAATATATGCAGAGGAAAGGAAACACTGAAAAGATGAACAAAACGGATTGAGCTGCAAACCAGCATGCTGTCCACTGACAATGAGATAAACAATAGAAAGAAAACAGGCTGGAGCAAGATGCTAAAACTTTCTCACTATATGACTAAATGAAAATAAATGCCTTTCCGATATGTGATGGGAAAAGGCAGTAGAGCAAGTTTTGCAAAAGGCGGATTCGAACCTCGGGTCGATTTGCGTCTAAACTTACCTTTTTGGTACTTTTGATGAGCCAGTGTCTTCCATAACTTTGTCTGGCCCAACCAGACATCATTGGGTGGAGTTAGTGTAAATAGCCTCTGCCCAAGTGCTTCTGAGTTAATCATAAACTCTGGATCAAACCCTGAGTTGACAGAATACAAGGTTTATATTGATTATAAATCAAGATGGATTTGCAGGGTTTTGTCAACTCTAAACCTACACTGAAACACAGTTTCTACACTTTGTCCACAAAGATTGGAGATTACATTTGTGGCATAAACATGAATGTATTCTGATGCACAACAGGTGAATGACTGTCCATTGCAACAGATTAATGTTTTTTCTATTTTCTTAGCTAGGCGTAATAAACACCACGTGTAAATGGCAATCTGCCTTTGGGGCAATTTATATGACCGATTTATATAGTGTTTTTAACTATAAATACATTTTGGCCATTCATTTACATGACAATGCTGATTTGGAGGCCTGAAAACAAACTTTTGAAAACAATAACGATATCGTCTCTGTGTAAACTACAAAAATGCAAATTTGTGAAACCGGTTACGTCATGCGCATGCTTATTACATGTTCAGTATATACTGTAGGTGCATAGTGTTTCTTTACAAAGTGACAACATGGCGGATGTAGTACGTCCGTATTACATTCATACTACACACATTTATTCTATATAGAACATACTTTTTTAACGGTATCAAAGTAAGTTCAAATTCAAATGTACTACCTACTCAGACAGTCCACAATTTTGGACACACCAAATGTCATGGTTAAAAATCATTACAAAAAATCACCTGAAATGTTTGTTTGTTGTATGTCTCCCACCAGCACTCATGCATGCCGCGGTCTTCGGTAACGTGACGGCCATTATCCAGCGGATGTACTCACGGCGCTCGCTCTATCACACTCGAACCAAAGACCTCAAAGACTTCATCCGCGTGCATCGGCTGCCCAAGGCTCTCGCGCAGCGCATGCTGGAGTGCTTTCAGACGACGTGGTCTGTCAACAACGGTATCGATGTCAGCGAGGTAGGACTTTTAAAGAACTTTCAATAATCTGTGCGCAACACATGAATACATTGTCAAAACAAGTTCAGAATTTATAAATAATTTTACTATGAGTGTGGACAGGGTGTGCAGTCATGTGGGTGTTATATGTGAAGGAAGTCTTTTTTGAAGATGTAGCTGTATGAGAGCTGCTGTTCTTATCTACTCATTGAACCCTTGGGTTTTCTTGGTTTCTGGATGCCAAGAGTACGGACATCTTTTTAGTAGATTTAGTAGAACACTTAGTGAAAGAGTTAATTAACATTTAGAAATGTTTGATGATCTCAGGAAGACAAACTATTGTACAAGTTATGGGTTTGCCGTTGTTCTGTTGCCAAAGTTCAACAATTTTTATTTAAAATTTTGTGTGAAATTGTCTAGCAATAAACATCAGATAAACATCAAAATTAAATGTATATAAAATGAATAAATATTAAATTGGAATTGTAAGGAATGATGACCTTGAAATGTACTATATTTGTGGAAGATGCCTCTTCTGAAGTGCACTTGTTTCAAGGCAATAAGCACAATTAATTCAATATTCCATGACTTCATGTTAACATTTACGAAGAATGCATTTTGCATTCATAATTTCTCTATGTGAATGTTACGCTTCTTAATAGGAAATGCTGGATCTCCCATTGACCTGTAGCATTTAAAAATATAGAAAAACTAATAAACACTTGGAATGAAATATCATGCTCATAGTACTCAACTCAACTCAACTTTATTTATATAGCACCACTAAAAACAATAGTTGTTGACCAAGGTGCTGTACACTATGTCAGATAACATCGGCATTTAACACCATGTACAACATAAATTACAGGACAGAAGACAGAACAGACCAGACACAGCACAAAGCTACAATTGTAAGCCAAAGAAAAATGATAGGTTTTGAGTTTTGCTTTAAACTCATGCAGTGTAGAGGCAGTTCTAATAAAAACAGGTAGGCTTTTCCAAAGTTTTGGTGCAGCAACGGCAAAAGCTCAATCTTTAGTATAGAATATAGTATTATATTGCATGCAATCTTTAGCTTCTCTATGCAAACAGTTGGTTCCAATCCGCATTGCATATTATTAGGCTTCTTGATATTAATTATGTGATTTGATGCATCTGTCTAAGATTAGAGCGTATTATCCTTTTCTGTTCATTTTTCACTTCACCATGCTCTCTTACTATCTCTCATTCCGTTTCACAATCCCTCATCTCTTTTATCATTTGCTTTATTTTCTCTTTCCACCCGCCTCTCATCTTACACTCACAATGTATTTAATGAGTCCAATTCAAAACACTCGTCACATAACACATAACCCACTCTCTCTGCTTTGATACCCAATGTAATATCCCATTAAAGTCCAAGTAGAAGACTGATCTACAGTTTCTTTGCTGCAGTTGTTTTTTGATAATAAAAAAAAAAAAGCTTTTTAAGAATGAGAAGTATGTGTATTTTTCAAATAAAATATCTGTCCTTTCCCAGCTTCTGAAGGACTTCCCAGATGAACTGCGGGCTGACATTGCCATGCACCTGAATAAAGAGCTGCTGCAGCTGCCTCTGTTTGAATCGGCCAGTCGAGGGTGTCTGCGCTCTCTGTCGCTCATCATCAAAACTTCTTTCTGTGCTCCTGGGGAGTTCCTTATTCGCCAGGGTGACGCTCTGCAAGCCATATACTTTGTCTGCTCGGGCTCCATGGAAGTGCTTAAGGACAACACTGTGCTGGCTATACTGGGTGAGATTACACACAAACATTATATACACACAACCGGCCTCAATGAGGAAACAAGAGCACAATGTTTGTTTTGTGTAAATTGTACCAAAAACAAAACAAAAAAACATTGTGACCACTGTGACTATTCACATAATGATGTAAGGAAAGATTTGTGCAGAAATTTGGTTGTGTTGAAGAAATTCTTGTTTTTAATAGATGACGCCCAAATGTTCTTTTGAACTGTTTAACAAGAATTGCATTTTAAACAAGTTTCAAACAAGTCTGCCTGCTCAAATAAACGGAATGCAACTCCATTTGGTGCCACTAGTGGCGCTAAAAATACACACATTTTATAAGTACTTATTTAATAAAAGTGGTAACCAGGTAAAATCTTTGAAATTATAACAAAACAATTACATTCAGACTCAAATGTCATTTGTAACACTACAGCTATAGTGCAAAGATATTTCTGGGTGTCAGGCAAGCTGGCCTTTATATTATAATTTCACAGCAATTTCAAAACCCATTTAAATTTCTCCTACCTGTCACTATTAATTGTGCTTCCTCTATGAGATTGAGACAGGCCAATACAATAAAAACTGCCCACACACGCACACATACTATCCATTAATATCATTGTATCATTTATGACACAACTCAGACATTATAAATGAGCTAAATAATGACTATTTTAAAGCACCTCATCAAACAAACTCACTTGCTCAGCGCATCTCATCCTCCCACTATCTGTAGTTCTCATTGTTTCGACGGAGGATTCCCATATAATTTTCAAGTCTATTAAACATTAACTATCCCCTCCCCCCTTTACACAGGCACAATCGGCGCATTGGCTTCATTTTCTCATTAATTGTCTTCCTTTGTTATGCATATTAATGCATACATTATCTGTGAGATTCAGCTACTGTTGATGATGTGGAAATGTACGGTTTCTTACATGACATGCCAAAACATACAAGCTCAGTTCCAAAATCTAGAGAGCCGCCTGCCTAGGCAACTACCTTCTAAAGGTGCGGTCACATTTACTGTTTTTGTATTCTGTATTCAGTCAGAATAAAGTAATTTCAATATGAATCTGTTTAAAGTAAGGGTAAAAAAGTTCCACGTGCAGATTTTGCTCGGAAGTTGGTCAAGCGAATTTGTCATGTTGACCAACAGAAAGATGCTTGGTTTGAAATGGCATTCTGTGTGTCCATGTATTGCTACACTATTGACAATGGACCTTTTTGCCGTGCAATTATGCTGAAATGTCGCTAATGTGACCCCATCTAAAGGCAACCTTCTAACTGAAATGAAACATCATAAGAGATCGACCTAAATTATCAAAGATTTTATTTCAGGATGTAAATTTTACAACACAATTTTTTTTTTTATCATCCAAATAGCATTAAAATCAAACATGGAATTAACAAAATATTAAAATGAACTGCACATGCCCAACAATAATGCTAAATTACTAACATGTTCATCACACAAAATGCTCTTAGCACAAAGTGCAGAAGCTTCGGCTCCAAAACGTTAACAAGCTAACAACACAGTACTCGTCTATAGAGCATAAAAAACAGACATTTTGTATCTATGATTTAGGTATTAAATGAAACATTTATAATCTCTGTTTCTCGACTGGTCCGGCACCTTGAAAGGATTTTTTCACTGAGCTCATGGTAATGCATTCTGAGATTGCCGCTTTAGCCAACACAAGATATCTTAGAAGGCAGAATAATTTTGCCTACCTTTTGGATTACTATGATCCCTTAAAAAATATTTCTTTGTTGGCAGCTTTCATAACAGCATCTGATACCTACAAATTCCTCTTTTTCACCCATGAGCTATATGTTGCTTTTAAACAATTGACTGACCTAAGAGCGTCCTTCGCCAATAGCTGGTTGAAATATGAAGCCTGCATCCTGATGTTGCCTTGTGCTTTCATGCCATAAGAGACATTAGAAATCCAGCTCACATGTACTTGAGTCTGTGATTGCTATTCCATGCACAGTCAGTGTCTGTAGTTCCCACACTTACATTCGCATTACTAACATTCTCTCCAGTCCTGTACTTTAAAGTTTATGTGAAGGAAAACGTTGACACACAAACATAACACTACAGCATAACGTGCATATCTGCA
Source organism: Phoxinus phoxinus (assembly GCF_949152265.1). Lineage (NCBI taxonomy): Eukaryota > Metazoa > Chordata > Actinopteri > Cypriniformes > Leuciscidae > Phoxinus > Phoxinus phoxinus. The sequence continues at coordinate 24,240,431 of NC_136882.1, read as the reverse complement.
GGCAGATCTAGTATAGCCATTCGAATTTGAGTCAAGCGTGAGTCAACAGAGATATTTTCTGTTTAAATTTTGGAAATGTGTGAATATTACAGCATAGCACTAGAAAAGGTCAGTGCTTTTTATGGTATTGTAGTGCTTAATGAGCTGGCCAGGCAGCCCAGATGTGAAACCATGAGGATGCATGATTTTGTGACCTATGTGTCACTTAGCCTAATGGTTGCTGGAAAAACCACCCTGCAAGTTGCTTTTTAACAATAACAAATAACAATAGAATCAGAAATAACATCAGCGTAAATTTCTTCTTTCTTCTGCAAATCTAGTGATATTACACAATGCACCCTGATATGACGTTTACTAGCTAAACATTAAAACTTTCAATTAGGCTGAAATGCAAAAAATATACAGTTCATTTAACACATGCCGAGCCCTATAAAACCTGTAATGTATTGGCAGGGATTTGAGAATAATACATTTAGATATTATTATTAAGATATGATTCATATAACTATCAATTTTTAACTATATTAGATTAGTTTAGATTAGATTTGAACCCAACACAGATAATGCCTGCTGGAGAAAAGCATTTATGCAGTGATATTCTAGTGACAACTAGCCCCAGTCTATATTAAAATTGTATGATTTCATTAACAAAAAAATCTTCATGCTTCATGTTTTATTAATGTAACACATTGCTAAAATTGTGAAATAACGTCTGAATTGAAAACAGATTAAAAAAAATATATGGCTCTGAAAATAGTCACAACAGATACATACATCAGTGATAAAATGCCTTTGCTGATATCCTTAATGGCTTGCAATTATGAATTTACATAGGACCTTTCAATGTCATGCAGCGCTAATCAATTCGCTTCAATCCCATAAATAAAAACATAATAATAAAAACACATACATAATAGGAATGATAGGAAAAGAAAGCATGTAAACAAAAGCAAACTGAAAAAAAAGGAAAAGAAAAGCTTGTGGTTTTATTTTAAATGGCAATTATTGTCATAAATAGATTCTGTTTATGTATAATTTAATAAAACTTACCTTTCTGATTCATCTGCAAGTATTCATGGGAAATGTACATAGCTTAAAGGCCCTTCAAAAATCCTGCTGGGAAGCTTCTACAAGTATGATAACAGCAGGCGAAACTGCCTTCGGCCAATAACAGTAGGGATCTTCATAATAAGCTCCTACCTAAATGTGAATGATAGCTAAAATACATATTTACATATGCACTTTTTTTTCTTTAAAGGAAATGGTGCACCCAAAAATGAATTTTGTCATTATATACTATTTCGTTTCTACAAAGCCCTGCACGACATGTGGACAAAAAAACAAAAACAAAAGGATATACGAATTAAGAATTTGTACACTCATTTGAGTTCAATCGTGGCAACGGATTAAGAATTTGTTTCCCAGGACTTAATTAGTTCCCTCATTTTAGTTTGATTTAACTAAAACAAGGGAACAAATTATTACAACATGGCCATGATTTAGTAAAACGAGGGGACAAATAATTATATTGTGTGCACGATTTACAGTACTTAAAATGAGGAAACTAATTAGTAAAACATGCTGAAGTATTAGTAAGTTGTGAGAACAAATTGTTAATTTGTGGCCACGATGTATATATATTTTTTCCCACGTGTCGTGTGGGGCTCCGTACCTTCAAAACCAATAAGGTTTTGTCTTGCAGATGATGCAAATGTCAAATTAATAGATATTTTAGATTTGAAACCTGTACAATGTTTGTTGCTGCCATATACAGTATGAGTTTGGGGTTTTTCTTACATGTGCACACAAGGAGAACCTCCTTCATTTCTTCATAATCCAAGGATTGTTTTCATAATCCTTATTTTATGTGATGCATCAGACCGTAGGGGCCAATGAATGTTATGGGCAATTGCTGTCCTGTTTGAGATGTAATATCAATGCAGCACTGTCTCAGACATCGTCTGTTTGCCTTTGAGGGTATTAAGACTGGATTTCATGAACACATCCTTTCTGTATTCTGTTATATTATGTTTTTCTTCTTTTATCTGAGCATGGACCAGTTGGACCATAGTTGTTGGAAAAAGGATAATGATTTGTACTAGATTATGCGATATGTAGAAGATAGCAAGCAGTATTTATATATTACATTTATTTACATGGTGCCTTAAATGCTGCTTCAGACCAAAAAAAAAAAAAAAAATCAGATGTTTACAGTTTTCCCATCATAAATAAACTATTTGTCATACAGTGCCTACAGTTAATCTGGAGATAAAGGCTCTCAAAAGGTCACAATAAACGATGAGCCGAGCTCTCGCTGAGCTAAAGGTTCGTGTTTGAGTGTGTGTGTGTGTGTGTCTCTCTCTTTATCTCCAAACGCCTGGACTCTATTGCTCTGATCAAATCAAATATTGGCGTGCTGCTAGGCCACATCCATCTCTCTCTCTCACACACTTAATAATTGATGGCTAATGCCTTATTAATGTACTTTGACTATTAATACAGGCTGACACATGAAGGCAAGAGCCATAGATCTCAGCACACATGGAAAATAATGTAGGAGGGACTGAATCAAGGAATGAGAAAAGGAACATGCTGTAAGAGGGAATAAACACATCAAGACACACTTCCTCCACTCTGCGCACTAGAACTGTTCCAAAGCATCCTACATAGACAGCATTTACATGATGCCATGATGCCAATGTCATGATGCTATGACATTATATGTCATTATATATGACATATAATAATGTCATATATAAATCTTACACTTCCAGTTTTGTTACAGTGTTAGACCATAATATATATAACCCATATTTAGGCCTACATTTGAAACCTTTAAAATTTTAAAGGTACAATATGTAAGAATTTTGTAATAAAATATCCCAAAATCACTTGCACAGTGTGAAGATTTTAAATAATTGCCCGTCCCGGAATCCCTGTTCACTTGTCGCCTGTCATTGACGTAATATCCGCGTTATCCCTGGTTTCTAGCTGGTCGTTCTGCCTTAGTAACCATGGAGACAGACGTGGACAACTGCGTAGTGCGTAACGTCTTGGATTATCAAACATTATGGACCATGGCAAGCAGACTTTGGGAACTTAAATGAGGATCAATATCTGCATAGCGTTTTCGAGACGACAAACTTTGACTTGACAGAGATGCCGCTCTTACATGTACTTTATTAGACAGGTGAGCAAATGTACATAAAACTAATCAATGTTATATAGCTCAACATGATGAAATGTTAGAATATGATCTGTATGTTATTCTAATGTTGATCTAGCTTCCTGCTAGTCTCATACAGACAAACTAACACATAGAATAACATTATAACTTTCAACACACTCAAATGCAGTTTAGTGTGATAGTGTAACGTTAGACCAAGTGAAACAGCGCTGCGTTACCTCACAAGTTTCATTCGTCTAATAAACTGACCTGTGTGAGTAGTAATTCAGCACTTGCGGGTAGTTTGGTAGAATTAAATGTCCTTATTCCTTTATATCCGCGGGACTCGCGTGTGGCGCTGATATCTGTCTCTCATTAGCAATCGCGCCCTGCTTCTTACCACAGTCATGATAAAAACATCAATGTATTCACTCATCCATAAACATTATTAGATCCATCGGCTTGACGACAAGTTCCATAATTCTGCAAGAAATTTTGCGTGATCAACCTACACCTTTGTTATTGTAAGAGGTTAGCGACCCCTAGCAGTGAAAAAAATGACATATTGTATCTTTAATCACACAAAAAATGTTTTATCCATTTGATTTACACAGTTTTAAAATTAACTAATAATCTTAATGCGATGCACATTTGTCAGTCATGAAACGAGCAATTTAATTTGCATTTATTCAAATAGTTTGGAATCAGCATAGATCTGTTCATCGTGAAAACAACTAAATGCATTAATATAAAAACTAATTATTTACATTGTTAGTTTTGGAACAAGCAATTAGAGATAGAAATAGAAAATTGGATTTATTTATGATGATTATAAACCTGATTACTTTGTATTTAAAACACATTCAGGTTATTAGCACTATTACAAAAATCTTACTTGTTTCATTTATGTATGACTGACATGCATCACATTAAGTTTTTTTATAAAACTGTATTCCAAATTCCAATTTCAAATACATGGATCATAAATTTGTGTGTATGATTGGACTATTGTCTTCAAAATGAAGATGAAATGCAGTGCTGTGAATGAATGCTCACATAAATGCATGTTCACTCAGACACTGTTTGGAGGATGTGCGTTTGATGTTGAAAACACACCACCACCTGCACACATGCAAAGTAATGGCACTTTCCTGTGGCGTTATCGATCTGACAGCTTGACCCGGGGATTCACAGGGGGCTCTGGAGAATACTGGAGAGAGGGAGAATAAGAGACAAACAGATAGACAGCCAGGAAAACAGACAGCAAGAGAAAAAGAAAAAAGAAAGAGAGAGAGAGAGAGAGAGAGAGAGAGAGAGAGAGAGAGAGAGGGAGGGGGGGTCATAAACGGAGACAGAGCAAATTGGCAATGACTGATAAAAAATGAAGCATGAAATGCAAGCGAATGATTAGTCAAGACAGACAGCAATAAACACTTATTCTCAGAACCAGACCAATATATACACACGCAGACGTCCCTGAGCTGCAGTTGGAGTGGGAGTGATTGTCTTAATTAAAGTTGTGATATGAAATGGCTTCCTCCACCTAGACTCATGTCACCTCACAATGAGATTACACTTGTTATTGCACTGTAGAGCTACAGTCTGTCTGGGCTGTGAGGAGAACGAGAGACTGAATCAGAAAGAAAGAGTACAATGCAAATATATAAAGACAGGGGAAGGAGGAAGCAAAAAGTTGGAGCGAGATTCTTGTTAAGGGCCTGTCACATGACTGACTTCAATGTTGCCTGATGCATTGAACTCTGTGGATTGAAGCGTTAGCTACAGTCTATTTCTTAATGCTGCAATGCATGCTAGTAAAGCTCTATAACATGGAGGTCAAAGTTCAAACAATTTCAACTTTGACCCCATTTCCAACTGACCTTTTAAAGCGCAGTCAATAATTACCGTCAGTGACAGGTCCTGTGATTCATGCATGCTTTTGGCTCTCTAATGAGGTCTTGTAGAGACCAAAGCAACCAATAATAATTATAATATAGATCTTGGATACCTAATATAACATGGCTGTATCCATCTTCCGGTTTGGGGAACTTCCACTCAAAAAGTCTAAAACAAATCATTTCAAATCATATGGTTGCTCTACAAATAATCCTCATCAGCCAGTTTGACTGAATTTGCTTCGTTTTATTTTCAGGCGTCAGAAGAATATCGTAACGCTTGGTTCTTTTCCTCCTGGTTTTCTTTTTCTTTTTTTCTTTGTATTCTGCTGTAACGGTATGAAAAAAAGACAAAATATACTGTGCATTTGTGGTCTGTGCTCCCGATTTACTTTAAAAATATTAAATAATAATTTTAAAAAAAATATATATATATATAGTGTGTGTATATATTTTTTATTTTTATTATTATTTAATATTTTTACAATATCCACATCAATCAAAACAACCAACGTGTTGCACACAAACCAAAAACAAAACCAAATAATGATAAATAATAATAATAATAATGTTTACGGTACTCGCATGGGGAAGCAGAAGAGAACAAGGGGTAAAAGAGCAACAAAAAGATAGAGAATGAGAGAGAAAACTGCTTTGGCCAGCCGAATAAGAAAATTTAAAACAATATGCTGTAATTGGGCTCTGACATGTTATCTTAGAGGCGAGATATGTTTTTGTAAACATGACAGTAGAAACATGCAAACATACACACACGCGGCACATGCATCATTACCACACCTGCTTACTTGAAGGAAGGACATATGGACCACCACCAATCTCTCTCCTAGTGCTGCTGAACTCAGTTGCCTCCACTGTGTGCCTTCCCAGAATGCACTGCTTTGACACTTCAGCACACTTCAGAATTTGTCACTGCTTTCACAGTCCCATTGCACCAAACCAGAACATATTTTTAGCCTCTATGCTGCCTTATGTGGCCCTCCTGAGTCTTTTTCAAACCTAGAATAGAAACTTTAAGCATTTAAATTTGATTGACATTCTTAGCTTTTTTTGTCTACTTGTCTCTACACATTTACACAATATATTGGCAAGATGCATATGCAACTTTGATTGCGGACTTAGGAATGTTACATGACAATGCCTATTTAAGCCACATCAGAACCACATCACATTAAAATATACTTGTTACAACTGCAAGAGCTGCAAAATGTTCATTTAGCATTTTAGCCATTTAAAAACCTAGAATAGACATTTTTACGGTTCAAAGTGGGAAAAAATATATTATTCCAATATTGACCTATTGAGTACAATAAACACAGAGGAGATGATTATAAAACAAAATATTTTGGCCAATATCGATACGGCAACAATATATTCTATTCCAAAGGATAAGTTTGTTAACTAAAATTAAATACACTAACAAATTAATTTATATATGCTTTTCTCAAATAGGAAAAGGGGACCTGATCGGCTCGGACTCGCTGACAAAAGAGCAGGTGATCAAGACCAACGCAAACGTGAAAGCTCTGACATATTGCGACCTGCAGTACATCAGCCTGAAAGGACTGCGAGAGGTGCTGCGCCTCTATCCTGAATACGCCCAGAAATTTGTCAGCGAAATTCAGCACGATCTCACCTATAACCTGCGGGAGGGCAGTGGAATTGACGTGAGTGATGCTTGCAAGCACACATGACGGGGCAAAGGGCGACAATCCTTCGATTCTACACACATGACTGTAAAGGTCAAGGAGTGTGTGCATACAATAGAGCTTTTTTTAGCCTGAATCATGTGCATGAGGGACTGAGGCAATTACCTCGAAAGTACAGGTCAGGAGTCGATACATTGCCTAGGATTGGATTATCAGTATTGTACGGTTGTGCTGTGGAGCTGATATGAGTCCTATAAATAGTGCATCATTCAAATAGACAAACATAATACAGTCACCTTCATGAACATGTATTATGGTTCATATTCTCTGCTGTATCAATTTTGCTTCAGATTTTTATCATAAAATAGAAACACGTTATATATAATAAGAATATAGAGCTATAAATAGGGATGTATAAATGAATAATTGTCATCACCCTCATGTTGTTCCAAACTTGTACGACTTTGTTTAATACTGTATAAAATAAGATATTTTTAGAAAAAATCCATACAATGGAAAGTAGTGGTAGCCATAACAGTTTGGTTATGGATATTTATCAAAATTGCTTTCTGCAAAAGACGACATGTGGTTGAGTAAAGGATAGTCCAAATTTCATATTTGGGTGAACGATTCTTTAAATTTAGATGGTATATCTCAGATAAACTTGTCTTGGAGGAATTTGATGAGAAGTGTTTGAGTTTATAATGTGATCTCTGACTTTTGATTGCAGAATTTGGTATCTTGACAAATTTGAGCAGTTTGAGAGTATTTCTTATAGATTTCTAGAGAAAAATTCAAGATTGTTGTTTTTTTGTCTCTGCATAACAAAATCTGATAAGAAAGAGACTTTTTTCATTAGATGTGTTTTTCTTGCATTAGAGAATATAATTACATTGCTGCTAAATGTTAAGGTGACGCTCATGAACAGACGATTTTGCTAAATGGCTGTCTCTAAATGCTAAATAACTGTCGCTAAATGATTAGCTAAATGACTGTCTCTTGTTTCTGTACTCCTGTATTTGGTGTTGTTTGATAAACACCACAGCGAATACAAAAATCTCAATGGCTGGTTTATAGTGTAAATACTGTTTGACTTCTCCACGACAAACGAATTAGAAAGAGAAAGTTGCATGGCGTTGCTTGTGTACCATAGTAACCGGGGTAACCGCTCTATTTCTGCTTGTAGTCCGCCTCTTTTCAGCGCTGCGTTCGTTGTCCATCTTACGTATTTATGAATGAACGGCTTGATTTAAAATCTTCCCGTTCTACTGACATCAAGACATTTGCTTTAAACATTACAATTCTCATAACTTTCGTTAACTTTACAATAAATATTATTGTAAAGTGCACACTTGTTTCTCTAGCGCTTAAGGTCTATAAGCATCCAAATTAGCATGTTCATTCAGACCGCCTGCTATTTTTAATGCATTGTTTTGAACAGACATATCTCAAGCGAAAATCTGCATTTTTAGGCAGAACATTTGTGTTCGTGTGAACAAGTCACTTTTTTAAAATATGAATAAAAACACACCAAAAAATTAATTCCACTTCCACAAGCCCAGTTGACCATAGTGATTTTGTGCATGTAGAGTGCAGAGTTACTCAATGAATTCATGACTCGTGACCTACAGACAGGAGGTATGTGTGTGTAACGCTGCATTACCCACATCCACAACCAGCAGAATACAATATGGTTCCTCATCTGCTGTCTTTGGCATCTTTACTTTCTTTGGCACATTCTTGAAGTCAGTGTCCTTTCCCTGACTTGGAAAAAGCCGCTACCGCCCTCATCTTCAGCATGCACATGTATGTGCACGAGACCTCTCTCATGCGCCCTCACGCAAACACACACGTTTTCCCAGCCTTGAGTGTAACTTGCAAGGACAGGAATAGCAGCAGGCTGCTGTTTGGAGTGTGTGCTGATACTAAGAATAGCACAGAGGGAAGGCGGGGACTCCGCGTTGGCTGGGTCCCCCACGCCTCGAGCTAAGATTGGATCCTGGCAGATAAAAATAGCTCTGAAGCGAGAGGCACGAGGCGGGGGGAGAGGTGCCTCATTTCTCTCCTTTTCACTTTTTCCTGCAGTGCTGCTTCTGCAAGGTGTCACATGTAGAAAGATATCGCTGTGTTTGAGATCAAGTAAGAGAGAAAAGAGAAATTCATTACTGTTGGTTGGTGGAGTGGCCAGTAAACATACTATAAAAGACACTTCAACCTTACCTCAAATGACCTACCTCAAATCGTGTGGGTTGTTGACAAGAGGTGTTCGTCGGATATACAGTTTTCACCAAGCAATATCAAGGGACTTGTTTGACCTAAAAGACCACCGACAACACCCTAGCAGCTGCATAACAATGCGCTAAATGCTTCTCAGAACACCTTAGCAACCGCATAGAAATGTCCCGGCAGCCAGCAACAATAGCTTAACATCTTGGCAGTGACTTTCGCATATGCAATCACTTCATTTCCATCAGAAAATATAAAAATCAAGTTTGTTTGTGCCATGACACATAACGGATCAGCATCGATGCTCATTTCACACGTGTGCAACCCCAGAACGCACACAGAATACTAATGAACACACTCTCACACATACATTTCCACAATTGCAGAGCTGGTGAGAATAGAAGTGTGATTATTGGGGAAGCATTCCTATTACTATCTCTGTGTGTGCGTGTTCTTTTAGCCTATAAATGGTTTATGAGGAGTGAGGACACAAATGTGTATCATCATGACATTGGTATCACAATATAAACATGTTTCTTCCCATGTCCTCGTACACCAAATAGCTTTAAAAAAAATCCAACTTTTTTTTTTCTTTTTTAATTAATCAAAAAATGGTTGGTTTATTGTAGGGGATTGAATACGCAGTTGGTACAGTATAAAAACCATAACCCCTATGGAGAGTCCCCATAAAGCACATATATAAGTGCGTGTGCAGTAGGGCTTTGGAGGAGAAAGGCAATGCATTCTTTCCTCTCACTCTGGTTATACTTAGCCGTGATTGACGGAATTTGGTGACTCGAGGGACATGGAAATGCCTAATTATAAACACCTTCTCCTTCTGTCTCTCTAGAGAGAAGGGGAGGGAAAGAAAGTGAAAACTTCTGTAGAAACCAATTTAAGCATCTTACACACATGCACACAGACTCCTCTTGTGCCACTGGGGTCTGTGTTACTAAGATTGGAAGGAGATGGCTAAAAATAAATCCTGCTTTAGGTGGGGTGTGGGACTGCAGATGGAGTGTGGGGGTGGAGATCATGAGAGGAACAGGGGGGGGGGGGGGGGACAAGATGCGAAGAAAGAGAGAGGCAGGTTGCGGAGAACGGGAGGGGGGTTGCGGATAAAGATGGAGAGATTTCAGTCAACGGAGGGATGGAAAGATAGGGACGGGGGAGACGAATGGAACCATGTTCATTTTAATTAAGATAAGCTTGAATTTTGTTATTTTTCAGCCTCTTTCCTCCCTGGATATGTGATGAAGTAGTTAGCAATACAGGGATGAGGACTGTGTGTGTTGCCATCCAATAGCGAAGGACTGTGATTGACACAATCTTTTATGTGTTTTGACAAAACAAAAATAAACAGTGCCGCCTCCCCTCTCTGCAACCTCTTTTGCGGTGCCGCAGGATACCGCTGCTTGCAGTCATCCTTTTTATGGCAGTCTAAGAACATGCAGTGCTGAGAGAGTTTAACAACGTAGAAATCGAAATCAATTTGAGCTTCTGTAAAGAGGAATGTTTTTTTTCTGGGGGGAAACCAATTGAGGTTCCTCAATGGAAAAATCTGCAGAGAGTTGAGCTAGAGGTTGACAAACATGTAAGAGAGGACAAGAATAATCAACAGGCTGTGTTATTCTGCCACGCACTGGTCATGACCCTTTACTACCCATTTGAAAATCATTTTTGTAATTACATGCTATTGAGGACCAAGACTGGTTTTATAAAAAAAAAACTGTTCTTAAATAACTAGATTTGACTATTCAAATGGAAATATTAATGCTTGCAAAGCAGCAGTAAATTGGTGTTAATGTTGGAGGTAACGGGTTCAACACAATGGCACAGCATCATGACTGTGTAAAAGTGATTATATATGGCTAAATAGATAGTAAGATCATAGTTTAGTGTGCAAATACATGCAAGAGAGAGGGCCAACCAGACTAAGAATGGAAGTTTTTTAAACTGTAATATACATACACTACTTTTCATGATTTTGAAAGAAATCTTATGCTCACCCAGGCTGCATTTATTTGTTCGAAAGCAGTAATAGCGTTCCTTTGAATTACTTCGATTCCTGCATATAATTTATTCCTGTGTCGGCAAAGCTGAATTTTCAGCAGTCATTACTACAGTCTTCAGTGTCACTTGATCCTTCAGAAATAATGCTAATATGTTGATTTGTATTGATTTGAAACAGACACTTTTTATAACATTATAAATGTATTTACTGTCACTTTTGATTAATATAATGTGACCTCACAGAAAATTTTGCAAAAGAAGAAAAAGAAAAAAAGCAGATCGGAACATAAATACAGTGCTGCCTCACAAATACTATAGTAAAGTGCTATCACCCAAGCTCTAATCATCAAACGCACTTCTGTTGGTCAAAGACGTGTATCCACTGCATTATATAGACAACAGCATTATTAATCCTGCTCTGTCTCTCTCAGCTGGACTGGGAAAGCAACGGCGGTCTGGTGAAGAAACTTCCTGCTATCCGTGAGGACGAGGAGAATGATGAAGAGCAGAACTCCGTGTCAAGAGCCCCACGGTCTCCTCTGCGCCTGACCCGGGGCCTCAACTCCCCACTGCGATCGCCACTCCTCCCCCCTCGCCCCTTCCGCCCTCCATCAGAGCACACGCGACCCGCCACACTCCAGATACCTGTGGTCAGTTTCAGCAGCGCCCCTCCAGAACTCAGCCCCAGGTACACATACACATATCACATTCTCAATGAGCTGTTGCCCTCTGGTGGCTCTCATAAGAACTTTATATATTCATAATTTAGAAGAAGTATCCAGCTACCATGGCAACCAGTTTTGGTGGAATCGCTGCTTGCTCTAGTGATTAGCTCTTCAATTTCACACTAAGAAATCAGAGCTTACCTAAAGCTGCAATTTAGTGAGCTGAAACCAAAGGAATCCATTTTTTATATAGGCATTTTACATGTAGACATTGATATGATCATGCATTTAACCAAACTGCTTAAATCTCTTGCCAGTCCTTGATCTGCTGCACATGAACAACAGTGGATTTCCCCCCCCCCCTAATGTCTCTGCAGGTTTGTGGACGGCATAGAGACAGAAAGCAATTCCAGCTCAACACAAAGGTTTGAGTTCGGTCCCAGCCTACCTCAGAGCGGCCCCCCGTCCCCTTCCCCAGGTACAAACACATCTACAAGACAGAATGCGATTTCTGGAAGGAAATATTGTGAAGTGACACTTCCAAAAATAGACTTATTCTGCAGCTTATTCTAGCCAAGAACCGCCCACTTAGACAGGAAGGGACCATCTGACCAATATGTAAAGTTGGCAACTATTTTTTAACCCTTTTTAACACATCCACAGGGCTGGTACATCTGAAATTGGATATAAACCTCAAAGCAAAGCAGAATATTTTGTTGCACAGGGATATACTATATATCAGCTATTAATTCTTCCTCAGAATCCATTGTAACAGCATGGGAAATTTACAAACAACTTGAATTCTGGTGCACCCTGACTCAGCCCCTGTTTACACCTGGTGTTTTAATTTGTCTATTTTGTCTACTGTCAACCACTTCTGTCCTGATTTCTTCAAGGGGAGGGTCTATGGGCAGGTAAATGTAATGGGTTTTGGACAAATTTGGACAGGTTTTGGCTAATGGACAAAATAAGCTCACAGAATTTACACATACACGTGCCTGCTTTCGTTACTGCTCTGACAGACGCAAGACCACGCCGAACACAGTGAGTGCGTGTTAGAAATCAGGAAAGTTGAGAGAACATTCTCAACATTGCTTGGTATGTTTTTTTTGTCTTCAAACCAAACTTGGGTCTCCAGCCCATAAAGTCTAAATCCCGTCTGGCTAGCACGCTTCCCATAATGTTTTCGCGTTCAGATCAGTTGGATGTCTTTTTTCTTGGCTATTTGAAAAAATTGGATCACATGAGCATATACACTACGAAAGCAATCTGGTCGAATGCGTTTTCTCCTGGAAACCTGTATTTAGCGTCGTCCAATTGTGTTCTGATCGACCAAAACACATCTTAATACCAGGTGTAAACAGGGCCTCAGAGAAATTACACTAGGCCAACCAATCAGATTGCAGCGTGAGATGGTCAGAAAATGGTCCGTGTTACAGTGAACTTTTCTTCATCCATCCAATCCTCTCACCTAAAAATATGCTTAATCACTACAACAAACTCAATATATGAACAAATCTAAACTTCCCCCGTTTTGTGTGCAGTGAACCAGGAGCAGCTAGAGACCAAGCAGAGCATCACCAAACTGAGCGAGGAGGTAATTGAATCAAGCACATTGAATCAAAATAAATCAAATTCTATTCAACATAAATCTAAAACATTTTTAAACAAAAAATGTGTTTAAAATGACTGCAGAGCTAGTAGAGAACAGCTCATTTGAATCAGAGTATTGGTCAGAGACCTGAAGAAGGCCTGAATGATTTATTTTGAGACCGCAGAGAGATACGAAAGACAAGCAACTAGCAAAGCTATAAATAAATTGTTGCGATTGACCAATCAGAATCACACTGTTGTTTAATGTAGTTTATTCTAACTGTTGGGGCATTACTATTGAACTGAACTGATGTGCAGGAACAGCTTTGAATGAAGAACATCCAATCAGATTTTGTAGCCAGAACCATCTCTTCCATAGCTCACATTCCACTGATCTCATTCACAGATGACTAGTCTATCCCAGCAAGTCTCTCAGCTGAGCAAAGAGCTACAGGAAATGACGCGTCTCCTCCGGCCCTTGCTTGTCATTGGATCTCAACCCCTCCTAACAGCCATCAGTCCAACGATACCTCCGTCTCCCAGCAGTAGCAGTGGTCCAACAATATCCACACCACCATCTCTTTCGCCCACAGCCCCACTGTCTGCACAACTCAGGGCTACATGCTTACTATTGGACAGCGCAGAAACTGGAAGCATTGGCTTGCCCAGCTGCCTCATACCCACCAGCCCACCTCAGAGACACCAAGTACACGCTCAGGTGTTTCCAGCAGGCTGTTTGAGGGGACCTTCCCTGCCAGTTCTCCTTTCTCCAGTGACAGCCCAAACGGAGGGGCCAGGCGGCCAGGTAGCTCCGACCCAGCCACCGCAGACCAGTCACCCCTCATCTCCATCTCTAACCTTTTCTTCCTCGCTTCCTTCTTTCCACTCCCATTCTACTTCCTGCTCTCCCTGCCAGGGGCCTCACCGACCTGCCAGTCACAGCAGAGGTTTGCTGCCTAGACCCCCCTCACAGGACACCCCACCTCCACCACCCTCTCATTGCTCGGCACCATCCTCGATCAATAACTCCCCTGGTGACCACAGGCTGGGGATCAACCCATTTCCCTCGTCCCCTTCCTCTGCTGACACCGCTCCTCGGATTCAGCAACGGTCATGCACTCCTCCTTCTTGTCCACACACCTCTCCTCCTTGTCCACACACATCCCCACCCTTGCTCTGCTCCCTGGACTCCCTGCCAGAAACCCAGGCCTCTTTCGGCACTTCCTGGTCCCCGCAGAACCCCAGGTCGGGACCTCCTCAGTTAGAGTTTGAGATGCAAGAGTGGGCAGCAGGAGGGAGGCCTACCACAGAGCATATCAGCTTCATAGATGAAGAGGGACCGCCACTGTGAGTGACTGAAAGATGAATACTACAACTAGTTGACTTCGCAAATAATGGAGGGATGAAGTGGGCCAACAGCAATTACCCCAACACACCTACATTCTGAATAACAGACAACACTGATTGCTGTTTCTACAGGATGACACTCGTAATTGGACACATTGTGGATCTGTTCCGAACCCTAGTGAGCTGCCTAGCTAGACCGCATTTTTAGCCATCATATGCATGACACTTACACCTTTTCCAAATAGTAGACAGCTAAAATGATGTGGTCTTGTAAGGATTTAAGTCTAAGTCACCATTGCATTTATGCATCATGGATAAGATATCTCAGAATGCATTGTGAATCAGTAAAAAAAAGTTTCATCCAGGATTGTCCCAATTGTTACATAAAACAAAACCACACAAGAATGCTACCAATGAAAAATGTCAGAATACAGTGAGGCTGCTCACTATGATTTGAAACGGCACCTCAGTACTTGATACCAGCCAGTCACTCTCCTCTGAGCACAAAATGAAGTTTCTCTTCTAAAGGCTTTATAGGGCCTTCACAGGCACCATAGTCATCACAGAGCATGGTGATCCAAACTGCGAGGATCCCGCTGCGGTCATTTAATATAACATAAGTGAAAGTGCACTGACAAACTTGCATGTCTGTGCACTAATCATGCACAGAATACAGGAATTGTCAGGTGGTGTTTCTTATCTCTGTATTACCAAAATAATGTTTTTACTCTAAGAATTTCCCACCTTATGAAACAAGTTTATATTTAAATTTTTAGACTTGGTATATGAATGAAGCTGTCATATTAGCACCATAATAATTCATTTGTTTCCTCCAGGCTGTCTTAGGCCAGTTAACACATTCACTAGCCAGAACCATGAGTTGCATATTTAGTCAGAATGAAGACCTTGGGAAATGCCTTTCCTCCACTTCAGAAAAGTTTGGTCAGTTTATAGATTTCTTCATTATATTCAGTCAAAACGAGTATGATTTAGAGTAAGCAGAAAGTGTAATACTTCGCTCACACGCACATATATACAACCAGTGTCTAAAATTATGTGGTAATTGATTCATGCTATAAATATTTTTTTACCAGCCACGAAACTATATTATTTATATATATATATATATATATATATATATATATGTATATATATATATTATACATATATATATATATATAATTCTCTATCACAATGGATTTATTTAGCCATTTGTCCCTTGAATAGTTGGAGCAATTAGCGCAGGACATTATGTGTTCACAGCATCACAATTAAGCCAAACTCTCGTGAAACGCCACCCATCCCCAAGAAAAAGAAGAAGGAAAAAAACATTGCCTTTCTTGTTTCATTTCAGTGGTATAAATGTCACAAGTGTGCCACCTCATTTCTGGAGCTATGACAATAAAAACTAAATAAAAAACATTTTTGATGGTATATTTCCCGTTTAGTTAAAAGTTCAATTTCTCACTTGCAGTTGTTAAAAAAAAAAATCAGTCTTGCATTGTAATTTAATCATGTATATGTTAAAATTGCTAAAATAATTTGTGGCGAACAGGACGGGGTCGAGGGACGTGAGAGAACGGCGCGAGGCCGGTGGCGTGATTAATAATGAACGACACCTGTGAGACACACCGGTCTCGTATCTCTCACGTCCCTCGACCTCGTCCTGTTCGCCACAGAATTACCAGCCATCTGGTCATTTCATTTACTTGCCGAAGCCAGTTTACTTACATTTGCACTTGGCAAGTGTTCATTTATGACCCAGTGACCAACCATGGATGACATGCAAAGCATTGTAGCATGTAATAGCCTAACAAGTCATGTTCTATTGCCCAAGTTACTCCAATCTCCTTTAAACAAGACAATAATCTCAATACCACAAGCAGATCAAAAAGGTGAAACTGCGTCATTGTAAAATGCGAAACAGTAATTATATTTAGCGGTCAGACTATGACAGGGGATGGCATGCCATATGCTGGGCAGCCCATGCAGGGTCCCGAGAGCTTGGCATGACACCTAATGAACTGAAATAAACACATACACTCAGCTTTAGCCATCCTGCCAGCGTGCCTTCTCATAATATATATATGAAAAGAAATCTTATATCGCTCCCCATTTTTTAGTGTTCACAATATTTCTCAAAAGCTTTTGGTCGTGTATCAGTAAAAAGCACTGCACTTTTATTTCACTGATCTATTTATTTAATGATTTGATGTATGTATGTATTTATCTACCTGCTATCCTGAGAAGAACAGACTCCCGTGAGGAACCTCACAGATGATTCTTGCAGCTGGTGGCCATGGAAGCAGAAACACCTCGTACTCTATTAGTTTCTCACCACCATGTGATTCTGGATTTCAGTAATGATCACCTCACCATCTCTGATGACCAGCAACAGACTGGCTTAAACCGAGCCAGTGTTATTTCTTTCCACTAGTTGCTGTATATTTTGCCACATATCCTGGAAGCAGATGGACATCATCTCGTTTTTATCAGTTTGCTGGTGCAACAGTGCGCGCCACACTAACGTGTACTTGCTTGAATAGAGAAGGGTCACGTTGTTTATAAGACAATAGAATACTTTGGTTTCTATTTTCTGTACTTGGGTCAGGGGGTCTGAATATGGATAGTAGGAGCTTTGATGAACTTTGGGGTCTGGGGTTTCCTGCATGTCCAATTCATTTGCATGAGGAATGTGCCTGCATATATGGGGGGAGGGGACGGGCTGCACGCCCAAGGCAAACAGGGGTCCAGATGTATTTTATTAACTGTAACAAGCTTTACAAGAGACACTTACCAGGATAATAAAACAAAAAGTGATGTTTTATAAGAATGAAGACTTCTGTGCTCCTTTAAAAACCACTTTCTTAAAGTAATTCACAAAATTAAATTAAATACTCGAGTAATAATATCTGAAAATGATTTCAAATCAACCAATGAGTGACTTTGGTTTGTTACTTGAAGTTAGAGATTTTTTAATTAAAATTTTCTCCTACATTTTTAGGCAGGGAAAGTAGATGACAGGACTTTCTTTTAAAGAAAATAAGGGACGCAGTCAGGATTCAAACCGGTTTTCCCCACATGAGTACCAAGGTCCAACATTTCTGAAGCATGTGATAACTACTAGGCCTCATCTTCTGTGCTAAAAAGCCCTTCCCAACCCCGGAAAAAACACACAAACTAGTAAACTGCTCCATGGCAGAGGCCTGCATATATTTGAGTGGACACATTCACTATAGAGCTTCAAAAAGAAGGAGTTATGAGGAGACTGATTTGCGTGAAGATTGAGGGAGTGAAAATGAGAAAACGAAGAAACTGTCAAAAGAGCAAACAAAGTTTCACCTTCTATTTGGGGTTGGATGATTTCTACGAAATGTCTTGGTATATGACCTAACATGCTGCCTCTCCAGATATACCCACATTAGCCTATATTACAGAGAGGAAAATACAAAGGGAAAAAACAACCTGAAAGGGTAAATTAAAAATCCAAAAAATATATTTATATATTTATATTTATATATATTTACGAGGTATGTATCCACAAAAAAAGAACAAAAACAAGCAGTCTTTTTTAACTTTGTGTCAAAGTCCCAATTAAAATAATAATAATAATTATTGTTAGAATAATATCATCAATAGTAAATCAGCAAACCAAAATGAGGAGACTAAGATCCTATAAGCGTAGCACTGAGAGGTCAGTCAGCTTTCTCCAAAGGGAGTCCAAAGCATCAAAGCCTCAATCCACTAGGTGGAGCTGCAACACACTTTGAGGAACTTTTTCCTTCACATGAAGTCCAAAAAAAAAAAAAAAAAAACTAGTTCCAAGAGTTCAGCAGAAAACATAAGCCCAAAATGTGCTGTGGCCCCCTGGCAACCGTGCCTCCGCTTTACAAAGCTGTTCGGGGGCTCCACAACAAAAGGTGTCTTGTGCAACAACAACAAAAAAGGAGGAGCAAAAAAAAAAAAAACCTCAAATCTAAAAGAAAAACACAGGAGATGTGATCCTCCTAGAGATTGTTAGTGAGGCCGTAGCGCGCCTTCCTTCGAGGTCATGCCAGATACTGCTGCATCGCTGTTTTTGCCCTGAGAGAAAGAGGGAAATGTGAACAGTCACATCATTACTGTGGCAACAGATGACCAGAACAACCACCAAAATGCCAGTCTGTCCATCACCTGTCACAGAGGTTGGGATCTGATGCCTGGGTGAGTTTGTGTAAGATATCAACAAAGCCCATCTCCCTTAGCTTATCTTGTCTCTCTTGCGAGCCTGGAGGAAGTAGAAAAACAGAAACTTGTATTGTTGACAATACACAAAGAATCCTATTAACTCAAGGTTACACCATCAGATATGAATAAACAACACCAAGTGAACTACAAACTGCACTGCTGTTGGACAATAATAACAATAATAAAATAATAAAAACCTCTAAACAGGAAATATTTAGGACAAAGTTAACGTTGAGATTTAATTAAATTTAACATAAATATTTTGATGTTACATTTTATTGTGCTTTCTTTCTTTAGGAGCTTGAATGCATTAACATTGAATTTGAAAAAATATTTAGATGCAAATTTAAAAATATGATGTTAAATCATGTTTTAAAACCCACAAATTAATGTGATTAATGTTTTAATTAATTGACAGCCCTAATTGCATTTTTAAATCCTGTTGTGCATGTTATTTATACCGCAAATTCAGACAACAGTTATACTGTGCAACCGTTTGTAATTTTAATGACAAAACTCGGAAATCTGATTCTTCAAAACCTCCACAAACCATGCGTCATGAGCTCCTCACCATCCTCCTCATTCCAGATGAGGTTAGAGATGCAGAAGGTTGCAGCCAGCTGCAGTTTCACATTGGAGTGACCCTGAATCATAGAGAAGAGAAGCAAAACAGTGATCTAGCAGGAGAAAGAAAAGAAGGGCCAGGAGAAAAGGACAGTGACAAGAGGGGAAACCAACAACAGTACAAGGAGACTAAGGCAAGCAATTAGAAACAAAAAATGCTAGAGAACAGAAAAACTAGAGTGACAAAGAAGCATTGAAAACAAAGACCACGACTGAGAAACCAGATGAGCTAATGACAATACACTGACCATGTAATATTTAATTTTTTGGAGCATGTCGTCATTGGTCATAATGAGTTCCTTGGCAGTGTTTCCGTCAGCAATGTTGGCCAATATGCACAATGTCTGCAAAAGATGCCAAAGGCATTGTTAAGCATCAACTTTGGAGACTTAATCATCACCTTTAGACTTCTTGATCTACAAATCAAGGCTCCTAAACAAAAGAGAATTTTATTTTATAATAAGAAAAAAGAAAAATCATATTAGGTCATTAATAGCACCATTCATACCTGTATGAATAATGATTAAGGTTGAGTGATACGGGTAAAAACAAAATCAAGATATCTCAAGAAACACTTATCAATGTTGAAAACAGTTGCGATGCCTAATATTTTTGTGGAAAGAAACCATGATAAAGTACAAATAAACAGCACTTATTTGAAATAGAAATATTTTGTGACATTATCAATGTCTTTACTGCTAATTTTGACCAATTTAATGCATCCTTGCTGAATAAAAGTACCGGTACTCATTACAAAACTAAATAAAAGAGCGGTAGTGTATATGTAACATTATATATTAATGTGTTAATAAACAGCAATATGTATCTGAAAACAATAAAACATTTAAATTTCAGAATTGATGTATGCGTCACAAGATGGCATATTTAATTAATTTTATGCACCACAGTATATCACACTCAAACCCTGTGCACAGCCAACAACAATAAACAAAAACAAGTACCTGATAAAAGAGCTAAAGACTTTTAATATGGTATTTAAGATATGAATTGCTTTACATTTTGAAAAGTGAATTGAAGATTAAACCAGGATTAGGCCTTAGTTAAATTAGGACATTTAAGTAGCTTTTCAGAGAATTACAAACATGCGCACATATATTCAAACGCACATACCTATAGAATTAATTCTTGATGCGCACGTGAGCGCCATCAGCGTTTCTCACAGGTTCGCGTTTAAAGTCTGTGTAGAGAGAACGGTGTCGTCTTAGCGGCCCCTAATTTAATAACAAATTATCCTTTCGACGGAAGTGAAACTTTAGCTGGAAAATAACATTATTCAAGAACCGCTATAAAGCCAAAACAATCTGTTACCTTAAATGATACGTTTATCTCTGTAAAGCAGCTTTGAAACAATCTACATTGTTAAAAGCATTATATAAATGAAGATGACTTGACTTGACTAGCTTTTATAAACGTGCCTTGCTCAAATATTACTGGTCTGCATCTTGAGACAAAACAATGGGACTGACATTTTTTTTTTTCAGTTAAAACAGCTCAAACATGCATTTTAATCTGAGACTAAACCTAAACCTTGTCTATGAAACCAGGGGTAAGGATTTATTGAAGACACCCGGAATAAACAAACCTTAACTTGTATAAAACCAAAAACATCTCTTTAACAACACCAGGAATATAATACTTGCTTGAGAAGACTTACTAGTCTTATTCTGCAAGACTCAGCGAGCACATTGTCATCTTATTGTCTAATCTCGCTTATCTTAAGCGGTTCACACTGTACGATTTTGGCCGTCTGAGGGAAATTTCGTGAATCCTAAAAGATTCCTCGGATCTTTAGTTCACCAAAAGCTGATTAATGACCATTGCGATCAAATTTGACCTCAAGACGAAATTCTGGCAGTGTCAGAAGATTTGACGCTCAGCCCTGTAGTGACTTCTCCTACAACAACAATCAAATCAAAAACCAATAGGGGCACCAAACCTGATGACGCAATAGTGAGACAACAACAAACCGCCACTTAATCCACACACACCGGCTTAGTTTTTTTTCCAGTTTCCTTTCAATAGAAGTCATGATCAAAATAAACACAGATTGTTTTTGTTTGCTAGCCACCATTTCGATCCCGCATATAATGTAGTTCACGTCACTGAACGTGTCAAAACTCCAGACAAGTCTTCTAGCATGTGAACGTTTTTTAACACATCTTAATGACAACTGAGATCCCACAGTGTGACATGGCTTACAGCGGGGATCATGTTCGTACAGTCTGACAAGCAACAGTCTTAAAGGACTATTATAAAACGTACAGTGTGCACCCAGCTTTAGTGTGTTTGTGTAGCTCACCTGCTCTTTGACCTCTATGCTGTGTTCTCCCTCCAAGATAAGTGTGACCGCTTGCATTATCTGCTTCCCATGTGAGCTCATGATCTGGTCTATATGCTACCAAAGACAGGGAAAGACAATTAGTGTGTGCACGTGTGTGTGTGTTACAGAAAGCCCATAATCTTGTTAGACCCAGAGAACATATCAGACCAAGTATGCATATTTATATATATATATGAGTGTTACCGGCCGGGTGGAGAGCAGGTTTCGAAGCAGCCCCAATGTTTTCATGAGCACATTGGCATCAGGATCAGACAGGAGTCTAAAGAGCTGTTCTGTGCCCAGAGCTCGAACTATCTCCACCTTCACTTTCTGATCTGCCTGGAAGGCCATATTCTGCACAAACACGCATTACAGTTACTGATGACATCGAGTGTTTTCATACAGAAGCTTTGGTGAGGACCGAAGTCAGCTGGTCTTACCATGAGAGCCCAGATGCCGTTGACCCTCAGAGCTGGACTGTCACTTTGTGTCAGGCTGCATAGTAACTCAATAACCCCAGACTCTAAGATAGGCTGAGAACAAACACATACACAGTCACACTCAAAGCCCAGTGGCACTTTGAATAATCCTCTCATTCTATTCAATGAAAAAATGATACTTTTAAATTACGACGAAGTAACTCAATAGTATAAGCAACAATGTTGTTCTACTTCATGCTGATAATTCTCTTAATGTAGAAAATGTGAGTGATTAATCAAACAAATAAAGGCATATATTATTACCGGTATAGTGATAATACTGTAAAATAGAGCATTTAGTAATAATAATAATAATTTTATTTTAAAGAAATGTACAATACTCATGGCTGTCTTAATTTGTTTGCCTTCAAACATTAAATCATAGAACTTTTATTAGTGAAGAGATCTTAAAGCTTCTCTTTGGTTGACAACAGTTTTATAAATGATTCTCGTGGACCCTTTTCACATTCCCTGGGTTCTCAGAAGCGGAAGTCATCATAGTTGGGTAAACTTCTATAGCGGTGAATGAGATAAAAGCAAATAAAAAATGTTGTATTCCCATTTGCTCTAAAAGCAAAAATATTCATGATAGTTCCCATGACTTTCTAAAAGAGGGTCAGAAGAGATAAAGAT
Source organism: Phoxinus phoxinus (assembly GCF_949152265.1). Taxonomy (NCBI): domain Eukaryota; kingdom Metazoa; phylum Chordata; class Actinopteri; order Cypriniformes; family Leuciscidae; genus Phoxinus; species Phoxinus phoxinus. Next base: position 24,217,555 of record NC_136882.1, on the reverse strand, counting down.
GTCAAATTTCCATCACTCCCTCGTATTAGAAACACTCTTGCAGCAATTAAAAAAATAATTGATTTACTGCCAATGTAATAACACCAATTATTAGTGTTATAATAGCGTTATAAATATATATGAAAATGAAAATATGAATAACTTTATTGGATTTGCAATGCTGATAACTGCGCTTCACCGCAGTCTGTGAAAAGGGTCCATATTACAAATTTAGGAAGATGGTTGGCGCATTGCACTTTCAAGCACATATTAAAAGTGATCCAAACCACCCCCAAAATATTATTATTTATAATAAAGATTTTAAATAAATAAATAAAAAACTACAACAAATCTACACAGATCACACAAATGACCTATTTTGGATCCAAAAACAATTTTTTTCTGGATTGCTAACAAGTGTGCTCAGCAAGCAACGGTTTAGCAAGCAAAACTAATAAATGCTCAGCCCAACAGTGTGTGTGTACTTTACCTCTTTGCTGGGTGAAAACTCCAGCAGTAAGTTGCATAGTGTTGAAGAAGCCATGACCAGCACCTCGTCTGGTGCGTTCTGTAATAACTACCCTCAAAAACAAATGAGCATTCAGTTAGGGTTTGATTAGCGTTCAGTAATTACTTAACATCATATGAATACCATACCTTCATTAGTGGCTTCCATACTGCATGGTCGTGGAAACTCGTCCTTAGCTGTTGTACAGATCGTGATAAACTGTGCAGACATCTAGAAAAAAAATTAATGAAATCAGTTGAAACTGAAAGAGCGTCTAAAACCTATTTTCTTTGTTTTATTCTTTGAATTCTTTATATATTCAGTTGTTGTGCCCTTACAAACAAACATTTCACATTTGAACAACTGTTCAAAAGTTTGGGGTCTGTAATAATTTTAAGTCTCTTATGCTCACCAAAGCTGCATTTATTTGAAAATTCCAGTAAGAACAGTAATATGATGAAATTTTATAACAAATTAAAATAACTGTTTTCTATTTTAATAGATTTTAAAATGTAATTTATTACAAAGATGAATTTTCAGCATCATTACTCCAGTCTTCAGTCACATGATCCTTTAGAAATCAATGTTAAAAACAGTAGTGTTGCTAAATATATTTGAGTCAAACATGATACATTATACAAGTTCATCTTACTGACCCCAAACTTATGAATGGTAGCTTTTGTTTTTTGATAGACAACAATTAAGAGAAAAGGTGTGTCATACCTGACTGCTGCTAACCGTACTTTGATACTAGATTCTGATAGGCCGCTAACGATCCTGTCCATCATGTTTTCTGTCTCTGTAATCTGTAGTGGGAAATGTATGTAAATTAATGGGGAAATTAAATATAATCATTTTGGTAATACATCCATGACGAGAAACCCCCATGGTTTCTCACTTTTTTCCTGATGTCCTCGTCATTGGAACCCAGTGAAGCATAGAGTTTAAAAGCTGCTTGTCGGAGCTCATGTGCATGTTTCAAGTCATGGTCCAACTACAGGAAGACAGACGATCAGTTAAACTATTGGAAATCTCCATACTTAGCTTTATATAAAAACAACAGAAGTCTCTGGTAAAGCTTATTAAATGTGTGTAAATGTATATGTGTGTGCGTGAATTTACCCTCTTAATATCAGTGATGGCACTGACGGAGCTCGGGTATTTAAAGTAGTCAGCCAACATGGACACGAGGTGGTCAGTGACGCTGGCAATCCGCTGTAGTTCTATGTCCGGCTCCATCAGGTAGGCCAGTGTCTCGGCCCCCTCCACCCTCTCCTCCAGTAACCGCTCTTTACTGCACATCCGGACCAGGCAAGGCAAAGTCTGTCCACCCACACAACAAGTTACTATGCACTCTCAATGGTTACACTTCTGCATTCATCACATAAATATGGATGTTTTTTCAGGAGGTACCTTTAGTACAACACAGCCGTCGTCTGTACTGATGGCTCCTGCTCGACACATGTATGTTAAACTGAGAGAGAAAGAGTGCGAGTGTGTACAAGCTGAGGGGATTACACATGCATTTTCACAAATAACCTGCAGGGTGAGATTTACTTACCATTTTGCGGCTGTAAGCTGCATTTCGATGGGTTTGTCCCTTTGCATCATTCTAACAAAAACCTGAGAGAGCTGCTCACCATCTACAAGCACTGAGAAACATACAACAAATTCATATGATTTTTAACAGGCTGAAGTATTATTGATTTTTTTCTGTAGACATACAGGAAACCTAAATAAAGCTCTGGAGGAAACATAATCACAACATCTGATTCAAAGAAAATAGGAGCATTGCAAATAATGTCATATCAGTCTTTTTCATGTATTGATGATGTTTTTCAGGCTCTAACACTACACTATTAACTAAAGGCAAGCTCACACTACAGGGTCTAAATTGCTGTGGAGCTTACACTACACAAGATTTCTCATCTGTTGATGTCTTGTCATAGTAGCACGCACAACACTGACGAATTGCACATACTACAAGACATTTGGTCAAGAGGCAGTCTCGACCAACAGCGGGGAAAAAAACAAAAAACGAATTCAGCCTCACCATTCACCAGTGTCATGGAGACCTGAGCGTTCTCATAGGCCAAGACTGAGAAACACTTTAACGCCTGCATCCGTACCTGCGGAGCGAGTAAAACATGATTAATTTGTAAACCACAGTTTGTCTGAATATTCGATTCTGATGGTGGAAGGTGTGCAATAAAACAGGTACAGGTAGTTCCAAGTCAGTTTAATCACTGTTCTGTAATTAATGCGCTGCTTTCATTGAAGCACACACAGAGATCGGAGATTGCATAGCGCAAACACAGAAATAGGAGCACAGAAACTTGTCAAAGCTTCCCCGCAACTTTTATTAATAAACAAACTTTGCTACTGAATCATTATATTATAATAGTCAGCAAAAAGTTTTTTTTGAAGCAATTAAACTCACAGCTTCATTGCTAGTAGAGAAAAGATGCACGGATGCATGTAATTTACACACACATCATTCTCTTTCTCTCTCAAGAGGCTAATTCATTCAAATAAATGTTATAATTCAATTAATTAAATGTAACTTTATTGCACTACTTTATCTCTGTGTCTGATTTAAAGAGGACAAAATGCTAGATCTAACAAGTGGTAGCTGATGAAAATAACCATAATTTTAACCCTTCCAGTCAAATTTAGCACTGCTAACATCAATGACACCTTTAACTTGTCAATGCTGGCAAATGACAATAGTATAAGCAGGATAATCCACAGCTAGCTGTACATTAAACGATTTGAATGTACTCCGAAGTAGGGTTGTAACGGTATACCGGTATGGCGGTTTATCACGATATTGACATGTACGATTATCATATCGTGAATATTTGCTTATTACCGGTTTTGGAAAAATAAATAAACCAGATCTCACATGCGCGCAACTTCTTTCCACTTGACTGCTTAGACTCCACATGTGCAGCGGAGACAATGTCTGAGACAGCGGCTGGATATTCTAATCTCTAACCCCGCTGACAAATAAGTTAAAATCTGCACTGTGGGAATACTTTGGGTATCCGAAAAACGAACGCGCAACGCAGGGTTTTCCTTGAAGATGGATATCCAGTTGTGTCCAGAAATGTTGACAAAGAATGGCTGTTAAAGGAGGGAATGCGTCGAACATGTTCTCCAATATTCGCGAACACCATCCCTCCCTGCAGATAAAGTTCCATTTATAACTTAAGGCCGTATTATTTCCGTGTTGCTGAGGGAATTTACAAAATAACGCAGATGTCACGTAAAATGCGCGATTTGATTGATGGATGAATACATCTAAAATATAGCTGTGCAATAAATCAAATCGCTATATGAGCGTGTCGATTAATATACAGCGCAAATTTTTTTATATACTATAAACCTGCTTGTTCTGTGTCATACAGTAAATATATACACTAGATGTCGCAGTGGCTATATATCTGTATATATCTATGGTTCTGTTTAATAAACCATATGTTCAACCAAAAAACCCTATCTGGTTTCATTCATTTAAGAGTCATTGTAGCTGATGATGATTATAATAATTATTATTACCGTATACCGTGATATTTTCAGAGACAATTATCATACCGTGAAAATCTCATACCGTTACAACCCTACTCCGAAGGCAACCACCCTCTGGTTTGTGCCAGGCGGTTCTTTGCCTCTACATCATGCATTAACATCGTTTAGTGCACAGCTAGCCATGAATTGTCCCTTATGAATACACCAACATGCATACAAAATACAATAACAACTGGAAAAGCTATTCTGTTCCTTTTTGTACCTTATAGGATGGAGAGATGAGCAGTGGAGCAATGTTCTGGATGGCACCATGGTTGAACAACACTGTCTGATGTTCTGGAGTCTGAACACACACACATTCAACATTTTAGGATTTATTTTTGGCAGTAACACTGCAACTACTTTACAGTTTGACGTGTGGCCACAGGTGTGTATTGTATGTGGCTATTCCTATCGCAATTGGAGCGTCTTATAAAGCTGGATATCTTATAAATCTGAATAAATGCATATTTACTGTGTGATGCCGAGTTGTGTGTTACCTTGCAGCAGTGGGCGAATATTTGCGTGATGTATTCCTGTGTGTGCTGTGACCGACTCAGCAAGGACATGAGGTGGGGGATCACAGTAGGGTCCTGATGCAAATAAAAACATGTGGATCACACTTCTGTTTATGCACGTGCATATGTCATTTCAGAATGGGACACATGCGAGTCGTAGTCGTCTTACTGTGTAGAGCAGCTGCACTGGTGTGACTGGACTGATGAAAACGGTTCTTAAACAGCGCAGACATGCCTCAATGAAGATCAGATCAGAACACAAGAGACCTGCAGAAACACAAAACACATGAGCACTTTTCAAATAAAAATATATAGCAGAAATCAGCATGGATTTGTAGAGAGAAAAAGAGAGAGGTGAAAGAGCAAGAACCTTGCAGCAGGGCTGGGATGATGTGACAGTCCACCAGGGACTTGATGTTGTTCTCTGTGCCCATGGCCAGACTGCCTAACACGACCGCACATTCAGTCCTCAGCTCCAGACTGGAGGAGCTCTGCTGGAGAAGATACAGGAGTCTACACACACACAGACACACACACCCTTATCATCATCATCATCATCATCAACAGCATCATCATTAGAGTCAGTGATTAGCATATAAAACATTTTTTTCAAAACAAAACAATTCTTGTTTTTTGGAATGGTGAAAAAGTGCTATTGGTAGAAAATTTGAAGTGAGCGGACCTACCTTGGCACGGCTCCCAGTACAATCAGGTTGGCCTTCTGTTTGTTGTTTCCGATGACTGCATTCTTCATGTCACTGTCAATCCAGAAATGCATAAAACACATACATTTAAATAGCATAACAGAAAAACAGATTCAAATAATTTCTCAATACTTTGACGGTGCTGTTGCTCAGATTAACCACAAACCAGGGAAAAATTTAGGTTGCTGACCTCAAACTTTTAGTTGAAAATGTATATACACTACTGTTCAAAAGTTTAGGGTGAATTAGATTTTTTTTACTTAAAGCTGCAGTCAGCAAGTCTGGCAGATTGAGGAGACTTAATCAAAATGTTGAATGTTTACAAATCTCATGCCCTCCCCCCACTACCACCGAGCCCCTCCCACCGAGTTCGCGAGCTCGTCAGTGCGTGTGAACCTTTACGCTTCGTACAATCCCAACACACATGCGAACTTCAGGTGTATGCATGTGATATTGTAATATGCGCGAGGGGGGAGGGGGATCTGTGGCGTGTGCACGAACAGTGATTGACAGTCAGATCTCACACAGCCCTGCGCTGATTGCAATAGAAGAACCGGGAGCGGTGGATTTTAGCAAAACAAATAACAGGCTCTAGGTGGAGGTAGAAGCGCAGGTTTTTTCTAAAACCAGCTGATTTATGTGTTTCTGTAGGAGCATAGTGTCGGTTTATGAATATGGTTTCGGTTAAAAGTGTCGGTTTAAAATTTGTTATATTTTAGGGCCAGATTTACTAAACAAGGCAAATTAGCGTGATCGCGCAATTCCCAAAAAAGCACAGATGGGAGTGGAAAGTTCTGAGGCGGTAAATAATGGTGCGCAAATTCTTGCTCGCCATTATTCTTGCATGATTCTTAAATACACTCCTTCCATAGATTTTGCGTCTGAAAGGGAAACTCCTACAAATGCATATGCAATAAAGTCAGCCGCAAAGGCAACTGTGTCCACAACTTTTCAGTGTTAATTTTTAGTACATCCTGACAGTCGTTTTTTAACACCAAAAGAGGGTTTGAGCTGGTGCAAGCTGTTTGTAAATCTGGCCATAAGTCTGCAATAAGGATGCATTAAATTGATCAAAAGTGACAGTAAAGACTTTTACATTGTTACAAAATCATTTTATTTGAAATAAATGTAGTTAAAAATATATATCATGGTTTCCACAAAAACATTGAGAACACAACTGTAATTCAACATTTATATAATAATAAAAAATGTTTCTAATAGAAACAAAAACTGTTTTTAAATTGTAATAAAACAGAACAGTATTGCTATCTTCCTGTATTTTTGATCAAAATGGAATCTTCTTTAGAAATCTAAAGGAATTTCTTTAGAAATTAAACTTCTTTCATTACATTAAAAATTATTACAGACCCCAAAACTACTTAACGGTAGTGTATGAATAAAATGCATATTTTAGTAAGTGTCATAATTTTTTTAACAAGATTTGACCATTTTCCAGCTGATTTGCAGTTCGCTTAAATAGTGTTTCATTGTAAGACATACTTTTTGTAGAAATTTTGACACATATTATGTTTTCTTTCAATTGTTATGGAAACTGCATGTATAATAATTACACAACAATTGGAAATATGTTGTTTAAAACCACTGAAGTAGAGGACACTGATGTTTTTGTTTGACATATCATATACAGTTAGCGTATATTTGAATGATCTGATGATTATAGAGGCTGATAATGATAGAGCAAACAGTAACACCTTCCCAGCAGAGATCTCATGTCTTGTTCAGCTCACTTACAGCATGTACAGATAATGCAGCTGCTTTCAAGTTCTCCTGTGAAGTTTCAACTTAGTATGATCAACGGAATTGCGACACTAAGTGATCTTGGTCCGAATAAAAATGGAGATGAAGTGAAATATCATATTTCTTTTTGCACTAAAATAAAAGGCAATGATAATATGCACATTATCGTGCATTTTATCAATATCGTTCTGCCACCAATAATAATGGGAGGATTCATCACACAAGCCACGCTCTGCTTTATAGGGGAAAAAAATGGTCAAATGAGTGAATATTTTGGCAAGGATTATTGCTAGTGTTTGTCTATATAACTTAAATTGTTTACAAAATGTAACTATAGTCATAATAAACTTATGCAGCGTTTAAGTCATATTGATATTATTTATTTTTAGAGTTGCGTGCACATGATGATAGATGCACATGATGATAGATACAAAGATAAAGCACCAATTACAAACCTAATGTGCATCATTTGCTCTTTATTTTGTTGCATCATCACTAAAAAAGCTTCCTGCTTTTGTCATGAAATGAAAAAGGGAGGGAATTTTTTTCAAATTGCCCAGTTTGGTATTAACTAAAACCATTACAAATAATTTTCGGTCATTTAAATAAACCTTAAATTATCAGTCGATTTAAATTAGAATGAGTAAAATTAGATGAAAAAATTTACATTTCAGTTAGTTGCCAAGGCAACATTTCCAGGAGGAACAGGAACTTCCCAGGAGGGTTTTTGAACACAACATTATTTATGACCAATTAGCTTAATTCGTCTAGCTTAAATCCCCCATAATTCTTTAGCTGACACGCCTCCAAATGAGAAAGCCAGTGCTCCAAGAGAATTATGAATTATTATTAGTGGTGCATCTCTGCACATTCATCAATCAATCAATCAATCAATTTTTATTTATAAAGCGCTTTACAACAACCAAAGTTGATCAAAGCGCTGGACAGAGACAAAAGTACAGACAAAAAAAAGAAAAGACAAATACAATAAAATAAAATACAGAACATCTATCAAATCATTATGCTAATCAGTTGTCCATCAGGTGTCAAAGGCCAATCTAAAGAGATGGTGCTTCAACCTGGTCTTGAACAAGGGCAAGCCCATGATGGAGCGTAATTCCAGGGGCAGAGCGTTCCAGAGTTTTTCAAATCATTTCATTTGAACTTGATGAACAGGGCCAGGCAGCATTAATAACTCATCATATAATATAATAATCATCAGTGTCTTGGTTGATGTTGACTCTGATGGAAGATTTATATCTGTGGAAAAGTGCGGCAATGGCAGTCGAGAAACGTCAAGCTAACAGTAACCAGAGCTTGAGTTAAAAATAAAGATGAAGAGACTCGAGCCACAGCTACCCAGATACACTCACATAACCACACAAGTACAGCACCTCACAACTTCTCGGATGAAACGACAAAAAAACTAAACTTTTTCTCTCTAAGTACTAAAACCAACCTCCTATGATGGCAGCCTCATCTTTAGCACTCAGAAAAGTGAGCATGGTGAACTGTAGCAGAGCAGATCGCAAACACACAGGAATGATATATGGTATACTCACATGACTCCCTGCAGCACGTTCTGTGGGTCAGGGTCGAAAAGCCGGTCAACATAGTGGCGACTCGTGGCTGTGACTTCCTGCATGGCGATAAATGACAGCACAAAGAGGATTCAGCAAACTCATCCCGTCTGAGGCATCACAACACCCTCATTCTCACCCCATAGCCACCTCTCCGGCTCATAGGGTCCACATACATCAGTCTGTTTATCCTTACAGTCACCGGCTGTTGGTGGAAGTCTCTAGAAGGAGAGCAGAGACCTGCTTGCCTCCTCTTCACACACCGCAGCTCTCTCGTATAGAGACGGCAATTTCAGGCCAGAGAAAAGTGGGAATGATGCTCTGTGGGAACGATGGTCACCCCAAACACACCAAAGAATCTATGCAATCAGCTCGCACTGCTATAAATGCCACTTCATGCTCCAAAACATCACATTCTCAGATGAACTTTAGAATTTCACATTGAATATAACCATTGTGTTCAAATCTGAAAAATTCAAATCTGAAATGTATTAGGTCAATTGGATTCAATATTCAATTCACAAAAAAATACACTATGAGATAAAAAATATTTAACATTATGATTATATTACAAAACATATTACAAAAAAAATTATCATGAGAACAGGATGTTTAAACCTTAATTTTTTTCCCCTAAACTGTGAATATTATAAACAATATTGTAACTATAAAAAATAATTAAAAAAACACTTCTTTTGTGTGCTTTCCTATCCTAGTAGAGCATGGCACTAGCAACGCCAAGATAATGGGTTCAATTCCAAGCAAACTGAAAAAAGCATGAACTGATAAATGCATAAATGTAAATACCCTCAGATACCCTCACACAACAAAATTCATCCAAAAATATATAAGCCTATATTTTAGGTCCACACAATTGCCTCTAAAATTAAATATGCAGGACAGGTCAAATCTGCAAAGATCATAATCGTAATATACATTTTGTACAAACATTCCACAACACGTTGATACTTTGCAGGCATTTTTATGACCATAAAAAATTCAGGAAAAAAATTCAAGAAAGACATCATAGGTTAACCAGTATTTCCGACAACTTTAAATTGGCCAAATTGACCTGCAACATAATAGAAAGTGATTCACACTGTATATAACCTGTTATTACACAAATTAATATCAAACAGACTTCAACAAAGCATTTGATAATTTGAGATAATTATTAAATTAAAGTATTACATTACAGTATTAACCAGTCCTAATTTTGTAGCTGTCATTCTAGAGGTCATTACTTAAATAAACAATTAAGTTGCAAATCTTACATAATTAATTTACTTGACATTTACCAAAATCAGATCTCTATGCATTAAAGGCAGAGTATGTAAGTTTCCCCACTAGAGGTTGCTTATTCAAAACAATAACAAAAGCGTAGCTTGTTGACGCTTTGAATGAGTGTGGATTCATGGGAGTTGTCGTCTTCACCTCCACAGCTGATGTATAGCTATCCAATGGGACTCGAGGTAAGTGGAGCAAATGGTAAAGAGAGATTCCATGAAGGAGCTTCGGCTTTAATGTTTGTAGGCCGCTGCCGCTCCTTACGTTTTATGTCTATTATATGATTAAAGTTATGTTCAACATTTGACAGTTCCCTCCTCCTTCCCTGAACATGAACTTTGTTACAGTTATTTTTGATCACTTAAATCACATTCTTTTATTTCATTCTAACGAAATAGCTACAAGTGTTTAATTACTACTCGTACAGGTCACTTTATCTGACGAATTAAAATTATGGGCTAACGCAGCGCTGTTTTACTTGATCAAAACAATATACTAAAAAATAAATACATTTAAGTTATGTTATAACGTCAATCTACTTGTTGCACATTGCAGTAAGCTAAGACACGGGCCGTTACACTGGTTAAAATGGCTGATTTCTCTGGGTTTAAACATTGTTGGAAAGGGAACATTTGGGATAATGTAGATTCAACAAGTCAACAAAATATAGAATATTGTTGTAGTGGTTTTTGGACATTTTAATCCAAAAATCTTACAATCTTTAATATACTAACACAGTGGTTCTCATCTAGGCTTATCACACCTGATTCAACTCATGAGCTCATTAGTAGAGACTACAAGACCTGAAATGAGTGTGTCAGATATAGGGAGACATACAAAATGTGCAGGGCTGGTGGTACACCAGGACAGGTTTGAGAACCACTGTACTAAACAGAGACAAGGTTTAAAGAAGCACAGCTACAAATACATAAATATTATGAGGCACATGAGATCATAAATTATAATTTAGATCTTTAAAAATGTGCATAGCATCTTTAAACCTTAGTCCTTATGTTCAGTTTGGGGTCTGAAAGACATCAAGCCCCCTTTACACTTCAAAACAGATATTATCATAATGATAATAAAGAAAGCTTAATGCTAATAAAAATAAATACTTTTGTTTGGGGTCTCAGAGACTTCAGGTGTAAAACATGAATAAATGCAATACATTTGATGTTTAAATGCGACTTCTGAAAAGAAACAGTGTGTATATTAACAGTTAACTTTATAATATAACAAAGGGTTGAAGCTTTATCAATATCACACAACTGGTTTTGATTAGATCAGAAGAACACATTACCATTCAAAGTATCAATTTAAATACAGGGGCAGATGAGATTGGTTATTATCCAGTAACATGCTATACATCACATAACCAGTGTATTAACACCTAATACTGTACTTGGGTACCACCACAGTGAGGCTAGATCAACATGTGTCAAAACATAGAGTACAGAACTACTGGGCTGTCAAAAGGGGGGCGTTACCACCATATTTGCCCATCAGATCATCATTTAACCACTATATCATAGAATATAAAGCAGGTTTGTTTTTGTTTTTGAAGCCCCAGCTCTAAATATAGACCGAAAACTAAATATAACTTTGATTTGACAGCTCTGAGCACATCCAGATCTGCTGTTAGCCACATAAACACACAAGCAGTTATTTAAAAAACACACAGTTTAATTTAAGAGCACTCTCTAAAGTATATCTAATGTGTCTAGTGTATTTCTGAGAGATCCTGAAGTGAAAACGTGAGGTTTCAATTGGTATAATCAAAGAGACTCACGGATAACACGCTGATGCGTAAAGGGGCCTCCAGCAGGCACGCCATCATTCACTCAGCGGAACATCCACAGCGGCACTTTCCACACAAACACAGCTCAATCAGCGGAATATTTACAGCAGCACTTTCTCCCCAAACTTAAATCAGCATAACATACAGTCCAGCACTTTCCACACCACTGGGTGTCAAATGCTACTGCCTCTCTATTTAAGTTTTATTTATAAAAAGGATAATAAAACACACACATATATATATATATATATTTAATTTCAAGGAATTTAAATAATGAAAAAGCAATTAATAATTTAAATAATAACAATTACTCATTATTCAAACTATTAATTACTCAAGTATAAAAAAAAAAAAAAAAGTGGTTCAAATGAGAGACAAAATTCTTCATAGAAATCACTTCAAAAAGTAATTTTTGTGGTTAAAAAATCCACATCCTTCTTTGAGCCTTTTCCAATCTGGGCGATTTTTTGGAATGTCTTACCGTGGACATTATTATACAAAAAGTATATTCCCTATTAATTAATTCAAAGTATTACTTGAGATTTGAAAAAATAAATTGTTTGTTTATTAAACACAAATGGATTTGATTATTCCATACCGAACATTGAAAAGTAACATGTAGCAGCATGATGTGACAATGCAAAAGCATGCAAAAGGCCGGCGGCACCAGGCTGCACTTTCCACACAGAGTCAAATTCAGAGTGCTTCCATGGCATAAAATTATGAGCCAAATTCATAAACACACACACACACACACACAAAAACATTAGTATGAATAATAACACAGAGAAAATAAAATAATAAAAACATTAAGCAACAGTAGATGATAGACAGCAGTCTTTTTGTCAATCACATCAGCCGTGTCTGGTGCAGTTAATAATATGCAATTAAATATGACTATTCTACCCTTATTTTAATCTAAAATTAATATTATAATTGGTTAATTCTTATACAAATAAAATTCTTATAATTTGTATATCGCTGTTCCACATATATCCCCATCATTTACTGTTTTAATATTGCTAACGTGCAACCAAATGCATGCTGATCAATATCCATGCAACCAAGGTTTTAAAAGTTTAAACTGAAGAACGAATATAAATTACGGAAAGTGTGTAGTACCCCAGAGTGCAGTCTGGACGATGGGGCGGGGCGACACTTTGGGGCGGGGTTACACGTGTCGCTCCGCCCACCCCCAATTTAATTGGCTTATTATACAGCAATCTTATTGGCCTGATTCAAGCCTGAGCATGCGCATTCTTTATGTACTATTTTTGTGAATGATTTGTCCATATTAAAGAAATATTAAATGCTAACTCTAATCGTATATTATCGGTTTACCATGGTATTTTTAGTTAAGATCTATTGGATAATGTTTTATTGTTAAGACACAGTATAGACAAAGTTATTGTTTAAAAACGAACGCTTGGTGACAGCACCGACAGCACCATTTCATATTTCCACCAGGTCGGTCGGTGGATCAGCTCAAACTCTGGATTTTACGCAAATTATGATAAATCGCTGTATTAAAGGAAAGACATCGGACAAACCCGAACGCAAGCAGCTGATTTTAGTGCTCTGATTTTTTAGCACGACCGTTTTTTGTTGATTTTTTAACGAGATTTGTTCTCCAATGCTTGCATTTTTTGGCACAAAGTGCAAATAAAATGTTTAATGGCAAACACATATTTCCTTGTTGTTTACCTGTTAAAAATAGTTTCAAATATTAACACTGGCATAGGCTATATCTGTAGCCTAACTATTTTAAAAAATCACCGCTGTAAATCTGTGCATATAGGCCTATAGCCTAACAGCCTACTTATAGCTACTTATTTATATACCTACTTACTTAAATTGAGCACATAAATAATCATATTTGCTATAGATCGACATAATAATATCTGTTTTAGTATTTTTTTTTTTCCACTTTTCAGCACTGCAGGTTTTTAAATTCCCATTGTACGCAAAAAAAAAAAAAAAAAAAAACACACACACACAAAAAAAAAAAAAAAACAATGGCCAGGGCTTGTTTTATTTGGTAGCCTATTATTGTCTTATTTGTCACTTTCGGAACTGTGTCTTACTGAAATACAGTGAATTATCATCATGTAGTGTAAAACCCCGAGTTTATTTATAATGGGAAAATGAAGAAGCATATTAATGATGTAAAATGTCGCAGCACTGCATGACATTCGGAAAATATTACTATCAGCTTAATAGGCGATCTCTCCTTGCAATGCTATAATTTGAAGCAGTCATGATCATTGCTCACTTAAAGTGCCATTGACTTATCTGCTGGGTAAATTAATAAATACAATTTAGCTAAATCTAAAACATCGTATGATTTATATCAGCAACATATTTATTTATATCGCCCAGCTCTAAAACGGCTCAATATGAATGCTTAGGCCTATATTACTGTTTGTAAAGCTGCTATAAAACGATGTGAATTGAGCGCTATACACATTTTTTTTACTTCACTTGATATAGACCTAGGTATCGTGGCCACGAATGAAGAATTCGTTTCCCATATTTAGCAGCACACGGCGGTCTGCCTTGAAGGGATTGTTATTGTTTGTTGTACAGTAACTTCATTTAACTTATTAAGTCGTATTAAGTTAATAAAAACATTATTTAATTGATCATTACTGAAATCGCCATGCGACAACGTAGTAGCCTACGGCCAAACTGCGCGAAACTGCGTAGATAGAAGATCATTCATAAACTCGTACATAAAGGAATGCGCATGCTCATGCCTCAAGTGTCTACTCCAATAAGATTGCTGTATTATAAACCAATGAAATTGTTGGTAGGCGGAGCGACACGTGTCGCCCCGCCCCAAAGTGTCGCCCCGCCCCATCGTCCAGACTGCACTCTGGGGTTACTCGAAAGTGTGGATGAAGAATAAAAAATGCATTTAGTGCGCTGGTCACATGACCGTTTTGCGCATGAGCAGAGTAGCATGTGAGTGCAGGGAGGTAAAGCGGCTGCTGGAAGAATTAAGTATAACTATTAAGATGTACATGCGGACCGATGGGTAACGCGTTTTGTTGTCTTTGAGTATAACGCTGAGGTTTAGAGAAATAAGGATGAAGGTGGCAGTAGAAGGCTGTTGTCATGGAGAGCTGGATAAGATATATGAGAGCATCAGTTACCTGGAGAATAAAGAAGGTGTGAAGGTGGACCTGCTTCTGTGCTGCGGAGACTTCCAGGCTGTCAGAAATGAAGGAGACATGAATTGCATGGCGGTGCCTGCCAAATACAGACACATGCAAACATTTTACAAGTAAGGAATATTATATTGGATGAATATAGTATTGGTGATATTGGTCGACCATTGTTTCTCATGTGTCATTACAATTGGTTTTCTAAGGTACTACTCTGGTGAGAAGAAGGCTCCTGTCCTAACTATTTTCATTGGCGGAAACCATGAGGCATCAAACCATCTGCAGGAACTTCCTTATGGAGGCTGGGTGGCTCCCAACATCTATTACCTGGGTGAGATCTTTTTACTTGCAAATTGTTACTTTAATATGTAGCTAGATTGTCAAGACTAGTATGTTGTGCTTCAGTGTTCAATATTCTCATACTTTTACGGTTTTCTTGATAGTACTTGGCTTAAATAAAAGTTCTCAATAGATTTGATGTTCCTCATTACTCAGGTTATGCTGGTGTCGTACGCTTTAGAGGTGTACGGATTGGCGGTCTTTCTGGAATATTTAAATCCCACGATTACAAGAAAGGTGAGTTTTAACAGTTTCAAATAAATTGTGTTCTAAGACACAAATATGCATTTAAAAAAAAAAAATGCAATTTCAGGACACTTTGAGTTTCCGCCGTACAGCCAAGACACATTGCGCAGTGTGTACCACATACGAAACATTGACGTCTTCAAGCTTAAACAGGTAAATGCATCAATAGACATCTTATACATTCAATAATAAGGATGCAGATTGAGAAAAAAATCTGACATTTTATACCCATCAAGAAAAATCAGACGAATTGTTAATTCATAAAAAGTGGGCCTAGCAAAATACTATTTATTTACATGTATAATTTTTAACCTCACTTCTCAAGCTCAAGATGCCCATAGACGTCTTCATGACGCATGATTGGCCGAGAGGCATTTATCATTACGGCAACACAAATCAGCTTTTGCGCAAGAAGAAGTTCCTCAGACAGGAAGTGGAGAGCGGTACCCTGGGCAGCCCTGCTGCTGCAGAACTCCTCAACCACCTGCAGCCCAGCTACTGGTTCTCAGCCCACCTGCACGTGAAGTTTGCTGCACTGATGCAGCACGAGGTGGGACAGTGGTTTTGACAAATACAAGCCTTCAGTTACCATTGTAGAGATTACGCTGTCGCAGATGCACTAGATTTAAGCCCCTTTCACACATCTTACAAATATATTCACAATAATTTGCTGGCAATATAAAATGAAGAAGAGCTTGAATATCTAGAATATGTTTTTGTATTCAATCCACTAGATTGTCATTAGATTAATCATCAGACTAATTTTGTGATGCCTTCTTGTCTCGTGACTTGTGAACAAAAGAGCGTTAATACTGGGATGTTTGTGATTTTAACTTCAGCAACAAAAAAACAGAAAAAACTCAAACTTTTAAGCCATTTCAAAGCATTATATTGTAATGTGTGTGTGCAATATCTGCAAACAGCTGAAATTGTTAAGAGAGAAATCTTTTAAAATGTGTATTGTATAAATTGAATATGTGTGTATCTATCTTGGAGTTACATACAGGCCTAAGATAAGATGTAGATATCAGAGTTCATTATTTATTGAAAAGTAAATAACTAAGCTATTTGTCACATTAGGCTAAGAATAATTCTGCAGCAAAGATCACCAAGTTTCTCTCACTTGACAAGTGTCTTCCACATCGAGACTTCCTTCAGGTAATGATCCTGCAGTTTCCATCAACAAAGATCCACTTTGAGCAAATATTGTGGGATCCAAGTAGTAGATCTAGTAGTAGAACAAGTAGATCTTTGTGAATGAATAAAGATTTTGATTTTGCAGATTGTGGAGGTAGCAGACAGACCGGGCTCCTCCGAGCACCTCGAGTACGACCCAGAGTGGCTGGCCATCTTGAAAGCGACAGACCGACTTCAGAAACCTTCCCACAATTTTTGGAACCCCCCGCAAGACAACGGACTACACACCCGGTACTACTGACCACAATACAATAATAACCACGTTTACATGCACATGATTATTTGATTGCTTGTTAAGCCTTCATTCTATTAGCATATTCCAGTAACCAGCATATTCCCAATAAATTCTGATATTTCCCTGCTGATCTCCTGTGGAAATTCGGAAGATGCACTTTGATATGATTTGTCATAGCTGCCTATGTCCTTTGTAGTTCTTATAGTTCTTAGCCACATTTGTCACAATTACCTATACTGTAGTTACTTTTGTTTGAATGTGTAATTGAACATATGTGTAAGCAATAAGCAGGGTTCCCGCGGGGTCTTAAAAAGTCTAAAATTCTGAACTTTAAATTTAAGACCTTTAAACGTCTTAAAAACGGCCACATTTTCATCCGAGGTCTTAAATTTAATTTAGTCAGGTCTTAAAAAGGTTTTACCCTCGTTCATTTCCTGAAATGCTGGCCACACAAAGTTATTACAAAGTAGCAAAAAAGTATCGAGTCGTAGCCTACAAAGCGGAGCTGTAGCAGGGGTCTCCGACACGGCGCTCGCGAGCTACCAGTAGCTCGTGCCCTGATTGGCAGTAGATACCAAAGAGGCCGTTCACATATTGCGTCTTTTGCGCGCTCAAGTTCGTTATTTCAAATTTAGGCGCGCGGCAAGCGCACTCATATTAGAAGCAATGCGGACGTTTTTTTCTAGGCGGAGCAAGATAAAACAAAAAAGCTAAACTTTTCAGAGTTCTGCAAGCGCACCGCAGGTCGTGTGACAAGAACCAACCAATCCGCTTCACCCTTTCCGTAACAACATTGAAAGCTCAGTCAACATGAAGGATGGGGGTGCACCGTGCACCCAAACACTACAGGTGTTTTTCTCTTCTCCGTAAATAAATAATGGCTACAGCAAGTGTTTATCAGTGGTGGAAATCCATTAGCTAGCTACTGTCGTTGTGGAGAGCGCAGTGCATGGTTGCATAGCAACGACAGACGCAACGGGAAAATCAGACCAAATCTTACTATTAATAATAAAAGATAAGCTAATCTGCATTGTAAATGTCAGTAATTTATCTTTTTTTTGACACATTAATTCTATAAAAAATTATTTAAAGGCTGAAATACGTGAGGTTTATCTTTTTATAAAACCTTTTTTGTCAAAACTTTATTTGAACTTGTACATGTTATTATTAGATGACATGTTGCAAGACACTCTTTTAAAATCTAGCCATCATTTTTTATGTTATTATTTTAATGTTTATGTAAACAAAAAGTGCATATTGATGCTAATTTTATTTGTTATTTGCTGGTTAATGCGTCATGTAGGTCTTAAATTTAAATCTTTATGGTCTTAAAATGTCTTAAAAAGATCTTAAATTTGACTTACTGAAACCTGCAAGAACCCTGAATAAGGTACGAGAGGCTGTGCTGTCACGACTGAAGGGCGTTGTTAGGCACGACGCGAAGCAGAGTTTTATAAAACGGTTACCACACAATACAAACATTAAAGCCGAAAAATATGTATCTATGCAACTTTCATGAAGTCCCTGACCGTAAACGGCAACAGAAGTTGCAACAAAAACAGTCTTTATGAGTGAGTCAGTCAGTAGAGAATACTTTCATATTGAAAGGACTCAAACTTGTGATCTCGGAGAAGGAAGACGGCACAGGGATTCACAGCAATCCCAGCGGACATTCAAACGGATTTTTTTTATTATGAATATAGAACTGACCTGAAGGAAAATGCTATGTCTACTGTAAATGCATGCACACTCGCTTACTCAGTCTCTCACAATACTCTACTATAGCTTCAAAGAACAATATAAATGAGACCAAACATGTGTTTAAGTTGCTAAGAGTGGTTGCTAGGGGTGTTGTGTAGTGATACATAGAACCTTTGAGTGAAGCGATCATAGCAGTGTTTTATCGTGAATAAAACACAGCTATTGACCAATCAGAATCAAGGATTGGAACTAATGGTGCGTTCAAGTCATCTCGTATAGATCGTATTTACGAGTTGAACGCACTTGAACGCCACCACAATGTCGTAAATACCAGTGGGAAGCTCGGGATTTTCTCTAAGCCCCGATCTTTACGAGTTGTGGGCGTGTCACTGAGAAACATGGCGGATTACCACAATACAAGGTATTTAGCTTGTCAGGCTTTTCTATTTACAACGCAGTAAGCTAATTGCCTGCACAGAATCTGATAGCATTATAAAATAACAATGTAGTAACGATAAAGTTTGCAGTGGCTTCATAAATTAACTAAAAACATAAAAAACCAAAGCACACTTATGCAAATCTTTGTTCTTCTTTTTTTAGAAATAGAGTTTAAGAACCTCACTGTATTTTTGTGTAATTAAGAGAAAGTACTCCGCCATCTTACTCCGATGAAAGTGACTTGAACGCACCAGCCGTCGTAAACACAACTTCCCACATTGTGCCTATGAACTTCCCAGGAGGACTTGAGCGCACCATGAGACCAAACCTACGTCCTTGTTTCCCTCAATAATTCAGGATTGCTGGACATATAATAAGTGTTTTATAAATATATATATATGTATATATAACAAGACACAGAATTCATGTTTTTAAAAGAAGTCTCTTGTGCTCACCAAGGATGCGTTTATTTGATCAAAAATACAGGGAAAACTAATATTTTTAAATATTATTACAAATTAAAATAACTCATTTCTATTTTAATACAATTTCAAATTTAATTTATTCTTGTGATGTCCAAGCTGAATTTTCAGCATCATTACTTAAAAGTTGTGCTGCTTAATATCTTTCTGAAAACCGTGATACATTCACCCCTCCCCCTCCCTTTTCTGTAAAAAGAAACACTTGCATAACAGCATTTATTTTAAAGTAGAAATATTTTATATCATTATAAATGTCTTCACTGTCACTTTTGATCAATTAAATGTGTCTTTGCTGAATGAAAGTATTAATTTGATCATTTGATTTGGTATTAATAAAATGGGGTCAGTTTAGTGTAATACAGTTAATATAAGCATATATCATTTTGAAAAAACTGGGCTTAACTGGTTTATTACAAATTGGTTGTATTTACATTACATGCATATGTAATCTGAATAATTCCAATATTAATTGGTATTTGGTGCACATAAATTAATTTGTATTTTGGCATCCTATTTTTCTGCTTCTTTCAGGTGGGATTTCAGTGCGTCAGAGGAAGCTATGATGGAGGTTGTGAGAGATTTGAGTGGTGACCTCCGCATCCCTGAAAATTTCAGCCTGACGGTGCACGCCTATGACCCCAGCCGCCCTCAACACAATGCTCACCCAGCTTACTCCACCAACCCCCAAACTACAGAGGTGTGTGCCACCCTCGGCCTGACAGACATCTACATCCTGGCTGGGCAAAATGGGCAGACTTATGGGGAGAAGGGTGCCATAGGTGCGACTGAAGAGGAGGAGGACGAGGACAGCACTGGGAGCGTAGACGAACCCAGTGAATACCCCACCGACACCTCTGGCCTCTCCAGCTCCTACAACCCTGATGAAATCACCATTGAGGATGAATGGGAGGAGGAAGAGGATGAGGCAGTAGGCTGTGCTGAAGAGAAAGGGACAGACGCAGTGGTTCCAGAAGGGCAAATGGGGGGCCAGGACAGCGATAGAGACAGCAGCCCCCAGCGAGAGACCGCTAATAGACTGATCTTACCACCCCCATGTGCTGCACCAGAGACGGAGGCTCCACTACACTCCTTACGGCCTCTTTCTCTTCCCCCACCTTCTGCATCCCTCTCTCAGGGCAGCTCAGAAGAGGAGGGGGGCTTCACGTCAGCCAGGGTCCCTAAACGCACGAGTGGTGAGACAGCACAGGGGCCTGCGAGTCACACGGGTGGCACACCTCAAATAAAACGGAGAAACCAGAGTATCTACACGGCTGTAGATGATGACGAAAGTGAGGGCTAGATAAATCCAATTATATTTTTAGTACCAAGAATGATCCGCCAGATAGTTTGCTGTCTTTTTTTGATTCTAAAGAGTTGAATGGGTCACTAGACTGATTTGGTCTGCTTTATAACTACTGTTGTTTTAAAGAACAGAAGTTTTGCTGATTATGATTGTGAAGAATTAATGGAAAGCTATTTTCAGAAATGTCAAGGTTATGTACTACCGTACTTTTATTTTTGGTATTTTGTGTATAAAGTAATGCCACAGCCATTTATACATTTTTATCTTGTATTTGTCATTTGTGATTGGTTTTAATGATCTGTTCCTTTTTTATTATTATTCTTAGCCAAATATATCACAACACACTCAATTGTTTGCTCTCTGTCTTGGCTGTTATTTTATTAGTTTTGTGATTGAATTTGCTTAACCATTTGATTCTAAAAATACAACAAAGTTCAAATATTACGTGATCCTGATGTCATTTTTTGCATTTTGAAATACTTTATTTTATCTCCGTCTTTGATGAAAATGCATAAACTTCCTCCACGTCTGAATCAACTTTTCTTTTTGGCTGACAAGTGTCACCAAGCTCTGTTTTTTTCTTCTTCTTTTCTAATGCAATATCCCAGGTAATGTTGAAGCTGGGAATATAATGCTGCAAGGATGACATTTTTGTTTTTGGCCAACCCAAAAGATAGCATCTCCCTGGGTTCCTCGAAAAAACAAAACAAATAGCATAGGATTTTTCAATTGGTTTTGAATTATTGCAGAAAGTAACCTCTTTGTGACTAACAAAAGTTTGATTCTTAGAGGTTCATTACAATAATCTTTATTTGTGGGGAAAAAACTTATGAAAACAACACATTGATGAGTTTTGAAGCTTAAAACAATTTCCTTAAGTAAAAAGCTAGAGTTACGCTATAACGGACAGAAAATTCAGTATAAACATGACAAGGCTTTAAAAGCAGACTTGTGAGTAACGTTGGGTGAGTTTCCCTGTTCGACGTGATGTTTTATGTCCCCGACAGCCTCTTGAGTTCCAACAGCCACTTTAGCAACCACCTAAATCACCTATTTCAAGACACATAAAAGCATAAGAAATATGCCAAATGGATTATTACTGATGTATTTGATGTCATAGAATAAATAAAATTGACTGAAAATGGAACCGGAAGTGCAAATATGCAGGTTTCGGACTCATTCCTGCAGCACTGATTCTGATCGCAAATCATTCCAGTCATGCTATTTTCTGTCTGGAGCGTAACAATATACCTAAAGAGCTATTTATTTGCATACCGCACTAGAAGTGTTTGAGAAACCTGTTTGGTCATTATTTTTGCCATTTTGTTTGGTGCTGCTAGTCTATTTGAAATTGGACACTGTACCTTTAAGGCTAAATATTGCAGTGACATGTCACATGGGTTTCGCCAGACAACTGTTTTGAATGCTGTTTCCTCATAAATGACTGTTAACTGAGGTTTAGATCAAGGCTAGACAAAAATCCACAGAAACCAGTCACATTTCATTCATAGCAGAACAGCACAGCTTTATTTAACAATTCAGTTCACAGAGGTGTTAACAGGAGATCAGATCTATTCCACAAAAAAGGTGGACCTGAAGACACATGACAAATGACTTCTAGCTGTGTGACATCTTATCACGATTCCCAATTCATTCCCTAAATGACCATATAAATGTACTGGTAACCCATTAAATTACAGACTAAAATCAATTTGAAATAAAACTCATTTTTATACACATCAACAAACAGCATCCATAAAACAAAACTTTATAAATGACTCCTCTGTGTCTAACAAGCTTAACTGATTATTTTTTACAGGTTATTGCCTGTACACTTCGGGCCAAGATCTCGAAAGCGCTACTTTTCTGGCGGTCTGTCGACCTCAAACAAGCCCAAAACAAAGAACACGGAAAAAACGGAGTAGGCACTTCTGTTTTTTTCCACTTTTTCAGGGGCTTTGTGGGTAAAAATTTCTCTTGCTGTTATTTTCCATCTCACTGTATTGCACAGAATCAGAATTCATGTTCTTGATTTGTGGGTGCTTAAATATTTTTGTTTCTTTTTCATAGCATACTGAGACATTGGCCTGGTATTTCATGAATTCCTTCTTCAAACGAATCAATGTGCGATATTCTGCAATCACTTGTGAAGCGAAATGCTTTTCGATCGGTCATCTGCTTGGTGTCAATACATTGTAAATGATTTGTCGATTGTTTCTCGAACAGTAGTTTACACAAAGCGACAAGAACATAGAGAAGGCATCGTAGAGCTTGCTGTTGTTTAGTGAACTTCAACACTGAATTTCAAGATCAATGCGGTCGGGAGAAGGAAATGGGATAGGAAATTCAATACTTTTTGGGTCTAAGATGAATGACAAGCTACATAAGGGAGACCAGTTCAAACAAAGGTAATAAATAAAGCTGGAGGCTGAAAAAAACAAGCTCAGGGTTAAAGAATCATTTCTGCTTCAGTGTTCCTTTCGTAGTTTAAAAAAAATTGTAGATGCAGCTCATGGTTGAAGAATTGTAAGGGTTAGTTTCAGGTTAAGGTGCTGACTTCCTTCCAGTGTTAGAGTTGGGTTCAGAATGGGGGAGCCCAGAGCATACGGATACTTTGTGTAGATTTCGCTTGAAGACTTCCGGATGTTTTAAGGGGATGTTATGGACCATCTCAGTTCATTTCAGGACTGAGAATGGGAAGATTTATTGGTGAAATAATTATTCTGTTCATCCTGTTTCTTCTGTGTTCCTCTATCTCTTTGGGTGACTCCTTGGTGCTTGCTGGCATAATGAGAATGAACAGAGGCTGAAAATATTGTTTACTTAAAAATAATACAGAATCCATATATACTGCCAGATGTGATGCAGTCCATCGTCCGTTCACTTTCTACCCTGTCCATCAGAAGTCTTCCTTGAAAAATCTCTTTATGGCATCAGTGAGGGATTTTCCTCAAACTCTTTCTGTTATTCCCCTCTTTCGATCTCTTTCCGTATCCGTCTTGGGAGGTGAAAGGGTGAAGGGAAGGATTTTGGGAAGGAGAAGGTGTCGGTGGTCTCCCATTACGGAGTGTTGACAGGCCTTTAGTTCCCACAGCAGCTTCGAGAGGACTGTGCATCTGGGTCCTGTAGATTTACGCCCCTGTGTCGGGCAGCATGCGTGGGGTTTTGGGTGTCTGTTTTTGGCATCTTTTTTGCTATTGATAAATAAAGTAGAGTTAAATGAAGAAGAATCGAGAAAAATCGAGAAATTAGCTTTAAAAATCGAAATTAATATTGTTAATATTTTGTTTAAAGTTGGCAGGAAATTAAAATTCACTTTATTTTTACTAAATTCTGTAATTGATTTTATTGCAAACGGTTCATCCATGCATACGTTTCTTTTATTTACTTAATCAAAATGTCATAACTAGATCTACCATTGAAACAACAGACTTCTTTCTGGTGACATATGCCGGACTTCTCCAATCATATAGATTCAGTTTAAATCCCGCCAGCAAGCTTGCATTCAGATGTGCCAATCAATAACCATATAGTCCCCGCTGTTAATCTGTTTAGACTAACAATCTGAAAATGGGATGGTATGCCAGGAGAGTTTTAATTCTGCGTGTAAAGAAAAGACTAAAAATATTAAGAATGTTCACTAATGTTCTTGAATTTATTGAAATCTAAAGTTTCCCTTGTCACAACCTGAAATTTCTTTTCCTTATTTGATGATACTTGTAGATAATACCAGTTTTTTTGTAATAACAATAACAATTTGCAGAAGTGAATACACTATAGTTAGAAAACAACTTTAACACTTACCAATGGCCAGAAACAACTCGTTTACATTCATTGCAGTCTTGGCAGAAGTTTCCATGAAAAGCAAGCCTGTGTCTTCTGCATATGTCTGAGCTTCCTGTTCAGAAATGTAAAATTAATGTCTGGGTTACTGCACAGTGCACACAAGACATTGGAGAAATAACCAACAGTTCAAATAATTATTTGGGCTGTCAAATGTGTTCAAAATGTAATTACCACACTTTACACAGTTATTGTGTACTAACAATACCGTTCAAATGTTTGAGGTCAGTAAGATTTATTTATTTTTTAAATATATGATTTAGCTAAGATGCATTACAATGATCAAAAGAGACAGTAAAGAGTCCTGCAAAAGAAGCATCATGGCTTCCAAAAATATATTAAGCAGCACAACTGTTTTCAGTATTGCTGCTAATCATAAGAAATGTTTCTTGAGCACCAAATCAGCATATTAGACTGCTTTCTGAAGGATCATGTGACACTGAAGACTGGAGTAATGACTGCTGAGAATTCAGCTTTGACGTCACAGGAATCAATTACATTTTATTATTTTAAATTTGAGCTTTTTATGAATCAAACCCAGAAGGGATTTTTTCAACATTTTTGCAACTTCATTGACAGGAACAACCCCAACACCTCCCATGTCTAGAAATAAAAGAGAGAAAGATATGACCTCATACTCCACAAGTCTCTTGTCTGCTAGGTCGGCCTTGTTTCCTGCAAGAGCAATGACGATGTTGGGACTGGCCTGCCGCTGCAGCTCTTTCACCCACGCCTTTGCTCGCTCAAATGTTTCCTACAAACAGATGGCTAAAAGACTAAGCAACAAATCTACTATTTTACCAAATTAAAGTTTGTATCCTCTGTAAAAAGAGTGTACTGTTAACTTACAGGCTTGGTGATGTCAAACACTACAATGGCCGCCTGGGCTCCACGGTAGTACATGGGGGCCAAGCTGTGGTAGCGCTCCTGTCCAGCCGTGTCCCAAATCTCAAACTTCACTGTAGTGTCGTCCAGACAAACAGACTGTGCCAAGAAAGCAGCTGATGGTGAACAACAAAAAAGAAAAGAAAAAAAAGATAAGTAAGTAATCTAAGCCAGAGATTCAAGTATAAATAATACTGTTCCGTCTTGATTTTTATTTTTGGTTCTTGCAGCTGAAATAAAATTAAATATAAAAATTAGAAAATAAACTATAATAAGCTAAAGGTAAATAGAACTTTTAAATAAAAACACTAATAAAAAATGACAAAAGCGCATAAAAATACTAAAACACAAAACATTAACACTAAAATTAAGAAAAAATGAAAGGAAAACTGAAAATAAAAAAATAAAGCTAATTATAAATAATACTATTATTATATAAATAATACTAAAATAACACTGGTTATAGAATAGAAAACTTAAATTTTGTTTTTGATGCACAAACAAAATGTTGAGGTCAATAAATTCTATAAATAAATGCACCAAGGGTAAAACATGCAAAAAAATGTAGCAGTAGTATTGTTTATTCTGATGACTATTATTGATCCAACATTTTTTTAAATGATTGTATTTCAATGAATTATTGATTGAACATTGGCGTATTTTATAATATTGCTGTTGCTGTTTTATAAAAGCAATACACCACTCAAGACCTCTGCTTCATGACTTAAAATACCCCTTTAACCATTGTCAAATCACAATGCATGACCTCAAGTGTTTTATTACTTTAACACTAACTCCAGTCTAATATTAGTGTTGGATTACGTCCATTTTTATGCTATTTGCCTGTCTTTGACTTTATGGGTGCAAATTCTAGTGTGAAGATTATACACAGAGATAGTCAACGTAGTTTGTCATCATTCTCACATGTGATATGTTTTATCTACTGACATCTACTGCTATGACTAAGAACAAAATTAGCTCAGTTTGAAGTCAAATTAACACAGGGTTACAAATCACTATAAAGGATCCACAAATGTGTCCTCGGCACTGTTGACTGTACTGCTCACACCAAATGAGACTTTGTGAAAAATACCATGAAAAGTCTGGTCACTTCACTTTTAAAGCACTCCGTAGAAACACACATATTGTGAAATATTATTTTCATATATTTTAAAATGTAATTTATTCCTGTAATGTCAAAGCTGAATTTTTAGCAGACAGTCTCCAGTCTTCAGTGTCACATGATCCTTCAGAAATAAATCTAATATGCAGATTTCGTGCTCAAGAAATATAATTTTTATTATTATTAATGTTGAAAACAGTTATGAAATCAATTTTTTTTGTAATAAAGTAAAAGTCTTTACTGTCACTTTTGATCAATTCAATGTCCCTGCTAAATAAATGTATTAATTTCTTTATAAAGATACCAAACCTTGATGGTAGTGTATGTAGGAATGTAAATGCAATAAACCGCTTAAACCAACCCAATTTTTCCTAAAGATTAGCAGTAATCTTTATGAACTGAATTCAAATTCATCACCTATGCCTCACCTCCAATGGTGGTCTCCTGAAACTCATCAAACTGGCCCTTAACAAAGCGCAGCACCAGGCTGGACTTGCCGACGGCCATATCTCCCAGCAGCACCAGTTTGAACTGGCAGATCTTGGTCTGCGGTAGGCTCCCATTGGTCCTGCCGGTCCCGCGGGTGCTCATGATGTAGGAAGGGTGGCCGTCCTCCCTGATGGCGTCTCTGAAAGCAGCAACTCAAAGCAGTGGACTCCGTTTTTTGAAGTACTGGAGACTTCTTTTTAGGCTGTGAGGACAGAAGTCAGACTGTGATGCTAAAAAACAAACGACAGTAAGAGCAGAACGTTACTGGAATGGGCATTGGAAGAGGAAGTCACTTACAACTAAAATCAAAATGCTCTGGTAAGAGTTAACTTACTTACATTTTTATAAAAATAAATAAAAATAAAATTGTGTTCCACAGAAGAAAGCTAGACATACAGGTTTAGAAAGAAATGACAGTGAGTAAATGTTGACAGAATCTTAATTTTGGGGCGAACTGTCACCATGAGATTTTTTTATGGACTATTGCAGTATTTATAATAAAGGATTTATCCATCATTATTTTTTTTATTTTTTGGTAACACTTTATTTTGATGGTTCCTTTTGAATGTGCTGTTAACTATAAGTAAATTTGCAACTACATGTTAACTAGCTCTCATTAGAGTACTAGTAGACTGTCTGCTTAACTCTTTATTGTGATGGTCCTTCAACAGAAATTCTCCTGACTAGAATTAGCCTAATTTTGCAACTACATTTCAACTTAATCTAACCCTACCAGTCTACTAATACTCAACTAACACTCTAATGAGAGTGTTACATAGACATGTATGTGCAATGCTACTTATAGCATTGTTTTGAATAAATTCCCTTCCCTTTTGCAGCAACATCTCTTCTCTGGTGACATGTTTACTGGAGAGAGGGCGGGACATCCTGTCACACAAATGAGATCATAGCAACAGCAAACCACAACCTTCCAACGATTCAATCAATTCCAGATTAACAAAATCAGGTCCCACTCTACATGTTTTCTGGTTCGAGAAACCATTTCAATAGAATACGTTAAAAAAAAAACATTGCAACATCCATTTCATGGCAACTTTAACTATGGCCTAGAAAAAACCTCAATAGCAAAACTGAACTAAAACAAATGAACAAGTCTTTCAAGTCAGCAGTCAGGATGACCACGGATGTGACATATGTGAATCAGTTCTCATCAGGAAAGGGGAAGCTGATGAGTAAAGCAACACAATAACATTTCTTGGGTAAGACTGTATTGCTAAACATCCTCATGACAGTTTTAATTCAAGGAAAGTACCATACTACATAATATATTTCTATTTAAACATCCTAAAATGCAAGGTGGCAAGTATAACCTCGAGATTGAACTTAAAAATTGACTTGATGGGGCATGAGTAATGACACGAAGAAAATCAACTTTTTAGAGTTACCGCACTCTTATCTTGGCATCTCAGTGAACATTTCTGGTTAATAAAGTAAAGTCTCTGATAAATTCCAAATCCAACATTTTGCCCCAAGTATGAATTGTATTGTTTTGTTGCACATCTCTCTTGTAATGGGTGTCGACATAAACAATGATCAATGAACTAGATGTTGAGGAGATAGGAAACCACCAGGTTAAAACTTTGTCACCTCTTTGTGGTTTCTTGGTCGTGTGCTGTTCTGCTCTCTGAGTTTGCATCAGTATTATCACTTTGCAGTGCAAACATTTATAGCATAGCCATTTTAAATAGGCTAGGCCTACATAGCTCAAAGTCATCTCATACAGCAGGGGTATTCAATGCCTAATGCCTAATACATCTCTATATCTCCTTCCCAGCAGAGGTCCGGACAATAGGCTACTTATTTGGAACAGTTATACATTTCCATCGGGGCAGCCGTAGTACTTTGTCAAATAAAAAATCCCTATTTACCAAAAAAAGTAATTATATTTTTTCTAACTGGATATGAGTTTAAAAAGGTAAGATGAAATGTTTTATCAGGCTGTTATTAATATCTATATATCAATTATTATTATATATATTTTATTATGTTTATTTTATCATAGTTTATTATGAAATGCTCTTAATATGCTGATATAATAATGCTAAATGTGAGAGAAAAAAATATCTAAAGGCGCCACGCATTAACTTGCCACAAACATGGTTTAGTTAAACAGTCTGAGTCATCTGTATGACAGATACAAATAATTGTATTTGCTGCATTCTCGTTTTCTGCAGCTTTTTAGCAAGTTGTAGTATCTATTTTGCTGCTCACATCTTTCTGCTGTTGTTAAAATTATTTGGCTCTAGATAAAAATATTAGAGGATGAAGCGCTGAAATATCATTACCATAAAAGACCCTGAGCACTTGTGGTGTGAACCTCTTTGTTGTTTTGACGCGCGGCTCACTTTAAACTGTAGAAATGGTGAAATGGTAAAATGGTAAAATGGCGCAATCATGTCCCATTGACCACAGCTGACACTTTATTTAATGCCTTTAAATTGCTGTATGACAGTGGTATCCAAATGGTGGACCAGTAAAATGGCGCAATTACTTCCCGCGGTCCGGATGGAACCAAGCCGGGGTCTGGAGCCGGGGTCATTTTACTGGTCCGCCATTTGAATACCACTGTCATACAGCAATTTAAAGGCATTACATAAAGTGTCAGCTGTGGTCAATGTACACTTAATAATATGTAACATCTTTGATGAGCTGATTGTAATTACACAGTTATATTGTTAATGCTGTTGTAATGAATTGCATTTACATATACTTTACAATACATTAACTTAATTGTAACATAAATCATTACCATAATTTGCAGTAACATTTATGCACAGATGGATTTTCCATGAGTAATTAATGTAATACCTGGCTTTAACTGTCCATCAAAACCTCTATTTTTTACATAACATCTATAAACATCTATCTAGATTAATAACTCTACTAATCGGTTGTGTGTTTATATTGATCTGATTAAAGGGTTAGTTAACCCAAAAATGACAATTATCCCATAATTTACTCACCCTTTAACCATCCTAGGTGTATATGACTTTCTTCTTTCACCCGAACACATTCAGATTTATATTAGTATCCTGGCTCTTCCCAGCTTTGTATTGGCAATGGCATTGAATAGTGTATTCAATGCCATTGCCATAGAGGGGAGTTTTTTGAAGCTCCGAAAAGCACATCCATCCCCATCCATCATAAAAGTAATCCATACGACTCCTTTTTTTTAAAACTCATTTTTGTAAGAAAAATATCCATATTTAAAGCTTTATAAACTATAATCCCTGGCTTCCGGCAGTGGCCGTATGCTCGTTCACGAGAATCTAGTTTGGAAGGCTGACCTCTGACCTGACGTATGACATAGGATAGCGTAATCTTAGGTGAGAATTGATGAATGTGGACGCTCTAAGGATGGAGCACAACAAAACGCTGGTCACAAATTAGAAGTCTAAAATTAGAAATTTTAAAGAAAAATGTTGGAGAATTTTGATATAAGTCGGGTCAGAGGTCACCCTTCTGCCAGAACTCAACTCTCTTGTGAACGCGCGTACAGCCTTCGCCAAATACAGTGATAATAGTTTTCAATTTCAATATGGATATTTTTCTTACAAAGACCCATTGCTTTGCTTCAGAAGACATTCATTAACCCACTGGAGTCGTATGGATTACTTTTTTTGATGGATGGATGTGTTTTTTGGAGCTTCAAAAACTCGGGCACTATTCAATGGCATTACAAAGCTGGGAAGAGCCAGGATATAATTTAACATAGCCTAACTCCGATTAGAACATAGCCTAACTCCGTTCAGAAACACAGAAAGTCATATACACATAGGACGGCTTAAGGTTCATTAAATTATGGGATCATTTTCATTTTTGGGTGAACTATTCCTTTAATAACTCTAATAACCAGGTTTATGTCTATTGATCTGATTAATAACTAATAATTAGGTGTCTGTCTGCTGATCTAATGCATAACTGTAATAATCAGGTGTATGTCTACAGATATAATGCATAACTTTAATCATAAGGTGTATGTCTACTGATCTAATACATAACTCTGACTGTCAGGTGAATGTGTCTGATGTGATGCATTAGAGACGCAGTATAGACTCTGACCATTAACGTGACTCGTCTCGATCCAGGCGAAGCGGGCCAAGAGGTGGCGTGAACATCGATTTCCAAAATTATCGCATCTATTTTAGATATATAGAGTGATATAAAATTACCGAGATTAGTGATATGTACCTGTTGTTTCCAGTCGCGGCTGTTTTAGAGGTGGCTGTTCGGTTGTTGATCTATCAGCTGTTTATCGGTCTGCGAGCACTTCCTGCACATCTGCGCATGCGCAGTGAGCCATACAAGTCAAATAATCTGCAGGGATTTATTTATGTGTATTTTCATTCCTAATGTAGGTATAAATAATAATGTATGGACAGTCTTAATCTAAGGTTAATATTGTTTCTCGTTTGCAGTGACTAAACTTGATTAAAAACTGTATAACGTTTTAAATACCATACATCATTACCTTATATAGGCCTTTACAGTTTATTTGGAAAGAAAATACAAATATTTTGAAAATAAAATGAAATAAGGTCACATGCAATAAAAGACAAATAAGACAAATAGTTTATTGTTTATTAAACTAAATTGACTAACTTTTATTTTGAAATCTGGAGAAGGAATCTGTTCAGTGTTTGATAACCATGCTCAATAATACCAAATAATTGTATTTTAAAATCCTTACGCGTTTCTAGAAAAAAAGTATGACTTTGTAAAATTATGTTTGTATGTATATTGTACATCATATGACTTTTATATTGAAATGAGGCCGGGCTCCAAATATAACTATTTGTGTGACGTCACTTTGTGACGCAGACATGGCAACCGCTCTGGAACAGTTTTTCTGTTTTATCGATGTTTGTTTTCTTAGAAATAATATTGCTGTAGAGACGTTACATGTTCATTAGGCTTGAAGTACTTTATTATTCTAAAATGATGGTTTGGTGATTGTCTGGACATCTAACAATGGTGGAGTGAATAAAAAGAAGAAAACAATGAAGTTTTGAGCGGCACAGCAGTTCAGCGTGGATAGAATTTTAAAGCGTTTCAGTTTAAATATAGATTTAGATACCGGTATTTATGTCTATGCATATTTTAACCCATGAAAAAAAGAGGACCACCATTTGAAGCCGTAAAACGTTAACGTAGATGTTCAGGTAAGGAGAGTGAAAGCTAAGTCCATTACCAATGTGTGTTGGTGTAACTTAGTTTTGAAAAATATGTGGTTAAACTGTGGTCATAAAGTTGTTGTTTTTATTAATATTGATACATGTGCTGGAACGTTTTAACTAAATGTTGATTTATGGGGCATTTGGGGCCTTTCAAACCATTTTTTTCTCCATTGTATATAAGTTAACGTTACATAGAAAATTATAATTTAATTAAGAATAAATTGAATTTTGCTTTAACGTTACAGCTGAGTGCATTTGACATGGGCTAATAAAACACTTCAATCACAATAGAATTGATAAAAGATCAAAAGAGAATCCATAGCCTGTATTATACAATTGTTAAAGGTAATAATGGGAAAGTTTCCTATTCATAAAATGAAAGGATATTACTCAAAACCAAATATTTCGCACTTTACATTATTTTAGGCTATATTGTAATGGTTTACACAAGTGTAAACTCATTTTAAAAAGGTGATTAGAACAATGTTGTGATTACAACATTGTAAGCAAATAGGCCTAGCCTATACTTTACAGAGATCTGTAGATCTGTCTCAGAGTGGTTAGATAGGCTATATGGTGACATTCCTACCTTGACTTTTTTTGATTTGTATTGTTACTGTCTCTAACCTTCCTTGACCATCTCTTAACATTCAGACATTATTTTAGGCTATATTGTAATGGTTTACACAAGTGTAAACTAATTTTAAAAAGGTGATTAGAACAATGTTGTGATTACAACATTGTAAGCAAATAGGCCTATACTTTACAGAGATCTGTAGATCTGTCTCAGAGTGGTTAGATAGGCTATATGGTGACATTCCTACCTTGACTTTTTTTATTTATATTGTTACTGTCTCTAACCTTCCTTGACCATCTCTTAACATTCAGATTATTATTGCTTTTAACACATTATGCAATTTGCCAGTACATTATCACTCATGCAAGTACATTATCACTGCCACTTTAATGGTGATTTTGGCCCAGCTCATTTATTTCAACAAATCTGTTTTCTTCTTTAGAAATGGACAAATACACAGCATGTGTATGGCCTCGTCTGGAGCCCTTTATGATCGGGGTGCTTCCCGCCACACCTCCAAGCAAATTCAGCATGCATTATCTGCGCAAGATGGCCAGTTACGTCCGGACACGGGATGGCTGTTTCCCCAGGCTCGGCTGGCACATGTGGCGACACATCGCTTGTGGCAAACTGCAGTTGGCAGAGGAGCTTGCCTGGCTGTATTTTGAAACTTTTGATCTGTTAATGCCTTGTTCTGCAGAGCAGAGATTAGAGTGGGCAGAAGCTCTATCTCAAAGCCACAGTCCTAAGGAACTTGACAGACAGCGTTGTAAGGTAATAACAAAATGTTGTAGTGCTGTTAGACAGAATTGCAGATATGCTGTACTAATGCTTTTCTCTTTGTCTTCCTAGCTGTCAGTAAACACTCTGCAGTTTCTACTCTTCCTGTATCTACAGCAGCTGAACCGAATCTCTCTCCGCACATCACTGATCGGGGAAGAGTGGCCAAGTCCGAGATCACGATCTCCCTCTTCCTCATCTGAAAGAGAGACCAAAATAAGCTCCCAAAATAAGGTGTGTGTGGGTGAATCTTATGAAAACATGAGTCATATTTCACCATTAATAAAAAGAATGAAAATCTTATTTTATTAAGTTAAGTTTATTAAGTACTTATTTTATCTGCATTAAGTTGTTGTTTGTATTGACATTATTTTCATGACCTATTCAATACAATAATCCAGTGGTTTGTGTGTACTGTGTTCACTACCATTTAAAAGTTTGGTTTCAGTTTTTTTATTAACTTTTATTCAGCAAGGGTGCATTAAATTGATCAAAAGTGACAGTAAAGAACGACTTTTATGTTGTTAGAAAATATTATTTATCAAAGAATACTGAAAAACAGTAGCACAGTTGATGGTAAGAAATATTTCTTGAGCACCAAATCAACATATTAGAATGATTTCTGAAGGATCATGAGACACTGAAGACTGGAGTAATGATGCTGAAAATTCAGCTTTCCCATCAAAGGAATAAATTACTATAAGTCATATTTTAACATATTAAAATAGAAAGGAGGTATTTAAAAACAACTTATTTTCAGAAACATAATAAAAATGTATTTACGCGACCTTAAACCTCTGAATAGTGTATGTACAAATAGTTAACAAATGTATATGTAAGAGATAATGTATAGCGAGGCGGTTGTTACGAAGGTTTCACTTACTGATGGTGGACATTTGCCATACAGTTACTGTTTTTTTTGAAATAGGGGTTATTCACCGTCTCCCCTAAATTTAGATAGGTGGGCAAATGCATTTTTGTCTCAGTGCATGCATTGTCTTAGTCTGGCAGTGCCACCGCTATCTTAACTATATTGGGGTGAAGCACAGGCGAAGCACTGCTACTTGGGCGCAGAGATATCACGCGTGGTGATTGGTTCAGGTGTTGCGTGATATCTCTGCACCCAAGTAGCAGTGATTCGCCTGTGCTTCACCCCAATATAATTCCAAGTCAATATCTGCCTAGGAAATTGCTATTTGTTCTCGTTGTGAATACGCAGGCCACAAGAAGTAATTAGGTTGTTTTTTGTTGTTGTTTTATTGGATCACTTTTACTAACGACATGCTATCCGGCAACAAAGGATTCTATTCATTTTGCTAAACTAAGCTGGCAGCGCTACCAGACTAAGACAATGAATGCACTGAGACAAAAATGCTTTTGCCCACCTATCTAAATGTCGGGGAGAGACGGTGAATAACCCCTATTTCAAAAAACGGTGGCGTGTTCCTTTAATGCAGTTATTAGAGAGAGAGAGATTAAGCGTGTCAATTATCTTAGTCTGTGTTCGGCAGCAGCGTCTTAACTGTAAGTTTATCTGCTCCAATAACAGAGTTGTTATTACCTCGCTTGTGAGAAATGTCATGTAGCTTTTTTATTTTTAACCTATTTTACTGATTTATTTGTCAGAGCAGCGCTGACAACACGTTTCTGTGCGAGTGTGGCTATGTATGTGCGCTTGAGTGAGAGAGAGAGCAAGAGAAAGAGTATATTTATTTGCTTAGTCATTGTGGATTTGAATTATTTTGCTGTAGTAATCTGTAAGGACCTTTCAAATAACTGAAATAATTTGGCGATATATGATATGGAACTGTAATGTGGTAAAGACCTGCCTGGAACTACTTAAGCCATGCGTTTCCCTGAAAATAATTGCACAACTTAAAACGTTCGTCAACTAATCGGATTCAAGCATTCAACAGCCCTGTAGTATAAAATATATATATATATATATATATTTTTTTTTTTCATAAAATTTTAATTTGGAGGATGTGCTTAATTGTCATGAAAATAATATTAGATAATTTGAATATTAAAAAACATTAATCATATTTATTTACGGTAATTTAATTTTTAAAAAAAATTGGTGTAAGGCTTGTGTATAGAGAGCATTCCACCTGCATAATTTTTGTTTATTTTTTGCATAATAGTTAATTTATTAATTCTGTTTTACCAGAACTGGGATGACCAGGCTCATCTTACTTTCATCCAGACACACTTGGCTGAGCTCTTGGAGTTGCTAGTTGAGCCAGGCCAGCTGAGCAGTTCAGGACAGGTTCTGCGTGACAGCCAGCTCACTTCAGAGGCCATAGAGAGCCTCAGTCTGCTGCTGGAAGGTTCTGTGACCCACAGCCATACGGTGCACCCAATCCACAAGCTCCTTAGCCGCTCAGCATTGCAGACTCAGGCGGGATTCTCCAAACTCAGCCGCACTTACTCTCTGCAGCAGTTCCAGGGGTTTCTGCATCAGGCTCTCTGCCTCAACCCCTTCGGTGTCTCCACCTTCTCACAGTCTGGCAAGAAACTGGCATGGTCCATGCAAGGTAAACTGGAAGTTATCATCAAGGAAATTAAAGGGCCCCTATTATGATATTTTAAAGTTTCCTAATGTTGTTTTAGAGTCTCCTACAACAGGTTTACATGCATCAAAGGTCAAAAAGCTATTTCATTTTCTCATAATATACATTTGCACATCACCACATTTTCAATGATTCTCAAACGACTCGCCAAATGAATCAATCTCTCTAAATCCATCCTTTCCGCGAGCTACTCTGCTCTGATTGGCCAGACAGCTCAGTCTGTTGTGATTGGTTTACTGCGTACAGCACGTGTCGAAAAGAAAAACTCCCATTGCCATAACAACGACAGCTCTGCATGTCCTGAGGCTTCCTACACCTTAAACTAAACACAGTAACGAACAATGACATCGATTTTACCATATCAATCCGAGCGCGAGTCCGATGATGAAACACTAGAAGAACTAGGCAACTAGTTATTTAACCCGAACCTCCATCGCAAGGACGTTTCAGTGATTCACTACTCCATTTGAGGTACATTATGAGATGTTGCAATTCCTCACCATCAGCATTAACAAGTGCATGTCCATCAACTGATTATTTTACTTGTACTAATTTATTTACAGAGTATGTTTCTAATATATTGCGGTGAACACGTGGAAACTGTATCAATAACAGTGCATGTATGCATACGTTAGCCGAGCTCTAGCATGAATGACTGATGTAACATAAACATTGGTAAAACAAATCTTGCTCCATGCTTAATCTTTCCTCAAGTAGTGAGAACGACAGACAATCTGTATTAATAGACAGAGTTTTATGTAATAGTGGCCCACAGCTGATTAGCAGAAGTATTTCAGTAAGACAGTGATAACTAGAGTTAGCCAGTTAGCAGGAGACCTACACAATGTAAAACTCAAACTAGTATTTTGAACACCGTCTTTCAAGAGCAAGCGGTTTGCGAATCCTGCATTGAACTCCGATATTTGAGAAGCAGTCTTCAGTAAAATGAAGTTAAAAGGAAAAGTTTACAATTATACTGCTGTAGTATCATGGTAAAGATTAATTTTAACCACAGATTCTTCACAAGCTCGTCCATGTCTTACCATCACATTGTAGAGCACAGCGTCCTCGACATGATGCTGTCCAGTATCAACAGGAATCAGCTGCCGGTTTAAGTTTTCATGGTGTCTGCGCGTGCAATAAGTGGGCGGGCTAATGTTACATCTTGACGTCACGACAAAACGACTTATGACTATTTTGAAAAACAATTAATTTCATTGACTCAGAGTCGACTCTTACTTTTGAAAGACAATAACTTTATATATGGTGCACTTTCAGATTTAAAACTTTGCAGGATGTTTTCATTCACATAGAGCTATGTTACACACTACATGAAAGGTAATTTTCAAAAATCCATAATAGGGGCCCTTTAAGTTGTAGGTGTTATTTTATCTTAAAATTTCCAAATCAAACGTTCTTTAGGAATGTTTGTGGTATAGTTTCATTTAAATTGTATATGAATGGAAGCACACATTTTTTTAATTGCAAAGTTGTTCACACAGAAATTCTGTACAGTAGCAAAACAAAAACAGCCTGTTTAATAAAATGACTTGAGGGAGAGTGAAAAATTGTAAATTCCAAAACTGCAAAAACCTTGACTAATATTAGAGATGCACCGATCGACTGGCCAGGGACTGGAATCGGACGATTTTCTGCATAATCGGCCGTTTTGTTGCCAGCGGCACAGGCAATAACGTCAGCTGCACGTTCTCGCTCTCCTCTCTCCGACGGCAAAGTGACACACACCCGCCTCCTTTCACTCACTCGCCTCATTCGCTCCGGTTAAATAGTGCTTGTATTGTGCATAATTTTACCAATTCCCACAGGTTTTACGCTCTCACCAAAAGCGTGTCCGTGCACCTCTTATCTATATAAGTGGAGCGCACATAAAGCTACCTCTTGTGAGTCACAAGTACCAAACTGAGTGGCTTACTACGCTTAAACGGTCAAATACACACATAAATATGTAAAAATGCCCATCTTGGTGAGTATTCAGTTAAACGAAGATAACGCAAGTTGTGTAACAGTATATTGGTTCGCTCTTAAAGTGACAGCAGTCTAATATTCCTGCTGTCTGTCAGGTTAAAGGGATGGTAAAGTATGATTTCACTTTTCTAACTTTAGTTAGTGTTTAATGTTGCTGTTTGAGCATAAACAACATCTGCAAAGTTACAATGCTCAAAGTTCAAAGCAAAGGAAGATATTTGCTTTTAAAGAAAAGGACTACAACAAACGGCTGGTAGAGACTACGTAACATTCCTCCCGGGTTAGTGACCTCACTACACCAACCCTAAAATGTACATAAACCCCGCCCCCCGGGAACACGCAGTCCACTTTGAGAAGAGGGAGAGTTGTTGTAGTCGAGCACATTTGTGAGTCAGCTCAAACTTTAGCATCCATCTTTTCACATGCAATAGAAAGTCACTCTGTGTGCATCTCACAACAGTTCCTATACGAGCGATTTATAGATTACCATGATAGAATTTCCTAATTGAAGATATTTAACTCCACATCAGCAACATAAATTCATCAACTAACCATTCAGAGACGTCCTGTTGCATTCTACATGTTGTTACTTCTTCTTGAGTTTCTCCATCTTTGTCTGACTTTAATTAACATTAAATTCAGAACAGTTTCTGTCATTTTAGTGTGTCTGCGTGAGGTAATCGCAGCTGCTAACACACGAGCTCTTGAAACCCCGCCCTCTGCAACAGCTCATTTGCATTTAAAGGGCCAGGCACAAAACGGTGCATTTTTGCAGACTCAAAAAGTGACAAATTTAACATGCTATGTAAAAATATCTGTGGGGTATTTTGTGCTAAAACTTCACACACACACTCTGGGGACATCAAAGATTTATTTTACATCTTATGAAAAGGGCATTTTACCACCCCTTTAATAAAAGAACAAAAGACAAAGAAAATCACTCTCTGCTCTTGACTGAATAGCTTTTGCAACTAATTGTAAACATTAATCTGTCTTTAATTTTTACAATGAGGACTATCCATTGTTGATTATTTTTAAATTTCTGTAGTATCTTACCTGAATATACTATACCCACCTGAAAAACGTAATAACAGAATATTGGGTGAACTGACCCTTTAATTACTCACCCTCATGTTGTTCCAAACCCTTAATTTGTGTTCCGAAGATGAATTAACTTCTTACTGGTTTGGAACAACATTAGGGTGAGTAATTAATGAAACAATTTTCATTCTGGGGTGAACTAACCCTGTAAATCCATGTTTATATCAAATCTCTCTTTATTCTATTGCATTTATTTGTGCTTTTATTTGAATTTAGTTTTTGTTCTTGTTTTATTACCGTACTGTAGGCCTATTTGTTTTATGAAAATAACATTTTTCATTTAAGAAAAGTAGATTTTTGTTTGTATATGCTGTCAATTATAGTACTTTGAAAGAGAATTGGCAAATATTCGATATTGGCAGGTCACTCTTACAAAAGAAAACGTATTATGACTTTAGCTTGAATTGATGGATGGTTTACCTGATTACCGGTAGTAGCATCATTAACTCTTCATATTTTGTTTTGTAGTTGAGGGCACCTTGAAGAAAGCCAAAATATTCAGAAACACCCACATGGCTCCTCCAGGAAGTCGACTGGTGCTCATGTCGCACGTTTGCAAACAGACATTGGCCAAAGACTCTGAAAAGCTGAATGATGCCAACATCAAACTCCACCGCTGCAGTGAGGCTTTCATCTACCTTCTCTCTCCTCTGCGGTGAGGAATCACTTTACTAGAATAAAATAAATGCTTTATTTTTGTCAATTGGGTATCAAAAGCTCTTTTTTTGTACGTTCCATGATAGAAGATTCTCTCTATCAGTCTATTATATTATTGCATAATATTCTACATTTATATAATTATATATTTTATTTTGTAATAATTATAATTATTAGTTCACTGTCTATACTGTTAACATTTGTGTATACATTCATTGTATTTATTTTTTAACTAAATTTTGTTTTTACCTTTCAGCACAGATTTGCTCCAATATATTTATTGTATTTGTTATGTTTTTGTTTTTTACAAAGATTAACCCTAGTTCAAGTCTTGCATTATTAATTTGGATGTGAAATTTTAATTTAAGTTCTTAATAAGCACCTGGGCAATACGTTTGTCATTATTGTCATTTTAAGACCATTTGCAGTATCTTATAGCTCCTTTTAAATATGGTTATTCACTTGTTTGCCATGTCAGGCCTTAGATGCTGACATGGAATAAAACATCCTAATAAAAAAGTAAAATAATCGTGCACTAGTCAATGTGCACCACACTAATTAAAAAATCAGTTGTTGGATGACTAGTCAACCATCCTGTCATATTTATAATAATAGCAGCAATAGATAAATCATTTCCTTAGCAGGACTTGCAGTCAAAATAAATGCTGATCAATATTCTGCTGTCACTTAGTCATTTTTGTTGTGTTTGTTTATTAGTCAACATCCGTGCAAAACCAAGTCTTTATCTTGCAGGTCTGTGACCTTGGATAAGTGCAGAAACAGTACAGTGGTCCTCGGCCCGGTGGGGACCAGCGTCCACATTCAGAGCTGTGAGAACGTTCGTGTGGTGTGTGTGGCTGGCCATCTGACTATAGGCGGCTCCTTTCACTGCACAATCCATGCCCTCACCCCCACTCGACCCCTTCTCCTTCCTGGAAATGTGTCTCTCACTCTGGGCCCCTTCCACACACATTACCCTACTTTAGAGGACCACATGGCTAGTGTAGGGCTAGCTGTGGTTCCCAATTTATGGGACCAGCCACTGCTGTTCGGAGCAGAGGGTTCCACTTCAGTTGCAGGCTGCTACCACATCCAGCCCCCCTCTGAGTTTTATCCGCTGGTGATACCCTTCCAAATGGAGGGGGATAACTGTGAGTTCCCTTGGGACCTGCCGGCAGACTACCAGAAGGCTGTGGAGGGCAGAGAGAAGGCGATAGAGGACTGGCAGAAGACTGTGAAGGAAGCACACTTGAACAAGTGAGTCCACTTTTCTGTTCCTTTTAAGGCTGCATTTTAATGCTTTCTAGATCTGTGGCATCACGCTAGTCGCTGTTATTGTCGACTGTATTCTTTTTTTTGTGTGTGTTTCATGACAAAAGATTATTTTGGTTTATTATAACAAAATATATTACATTGTCTTTATGTATTTTATCTTTATTATTACTGGTATATTAATATACATTATTATTATTATTTTATTTTTCGATTAAAATAACTAGCTTTGTTGATTTTAATGCTTTCTAGATCTGTCACATTGTGGCGTCTATTTATCATCCATCTTATATGTTTTAATAAAGTATGTGTTTGCATTTGTATTGTATAATATTTATTATCATTTTTTTAGGGGGGGATTCAAAATTCTATAGAATTTTCCCTCAGATCGACAGACAGACAGATGCATGCTATTTGGGGTTATACTAAAGACACATTTTCTATATAATAATAGGCATGTATAGGTATTTCTAATAGGCATATATAAAAGTTATTAATGTTAGTGGATTTTTTATATTTTACAAAGATTAATCGTAATTCAAGATAAGTCCTAGCATTATTATAATTATTTAATCGAACATAAAATTTTACTGTAACTCCATAATAATAACCTGGGCAATAAATTTGTTCTTTTGCGACATTCAGTAGTGATGCATTGTGTGTTTGCTTTCGTAAAGGGTTCAGAGGCGGCAGTTTCAGGTCTTAGTGGAGCAGAAGTTTCATGAGTGGTTGCTCGAGACGGGACAAAGACAAGAGCTAGACAGTCTTCTTCCTTCTGCCCTCACCTCCTCCACCTCTTTGGACCACTGGCCTTCAAGCCACGCTTCCAACTCTGGACTAAATGTGCTGAAAGATCAACCACCTGAACAAGCAATTGGACAGGCGCCAACAGTTTGCTAAGAGAGCTGCTAAACAATCAAAACCCTCACTTTCCAAAAACTGATTCTCTTCCGGTACAAAGGCTGTCAAAAACAATCCATGTATATAAACAATGCTGTATTTAGACAAGGACATTGTGTCCTTTTACACTGTTGACGTCTAGTGAAATCTATGCTGGATTAGTTTGTAGAGTTGCTGTAGTGTGTATTATTGCTGCAGGTGTCTAATAGTTTAAGCATAATGTTACTTATTGTTATGAGACATTAGTCATTCCAGAGCTTGATATGTATAAAATATCACCAGAAGAGAGTCGTTATTACTGCCCTCATATGAATTTAGAGAGAACAGGGAATAAGATGTATGTAGTCATGTACTGTAGAAATAGACAAATGTGTTCAACGTATTTGGTACGTGGTGTTACCGAGTTTGCAGCTATTGTCTCCTGAAATCTCACGGCCAGTATGAATGTGTCCAATTCTCTTTTTTTTGTGTATGTATGTTCACAATGCCTTACACTGTAATTGCACTATTACTGTATCTTCACAATACAGATTCCAACAATGCTGTCACTTAAAATGTCTCTTGGATGTATTCATGTCTTAAGTGAACATTTGAAATATGTTTAAACAAGCGTTTTATTTATACGAACAATACAGTTTATTAAAGGTAATATGGTTTGGGTGTTAAATAAACATGACCTATAGTTTATCGCTGATTTTTCTTACATGTATTGTTCCTATTATTTATCAAACTGATGCTGGGCAAGCTCCATGCACATAAAGGTTAGAATCAAAATCTTTTTAAACAACTACATCATATCATCGAATCCGTTGCGGTGTCCGTGCCATTGTCTGTGCCAGTGTCCGGTCTCCGTGCTGGTGTCCATGCCGGTGCCAGTGTCCGTGCCGGTGTTCGTGTCCGGTCTCCGTGCCGGTTTATTTTTTTTTGCCGTCTGATTCTGTTCCCCCCATGTTTCTATTAATTGACCCAGATAGCCAAGTGCGGGTGTCTGTGCCTGAGCCGGTGTCTGTGTCCGTGCCGATGGCCCTGACGGTGTTCCTTCTGGTGTCTGTGCCGGAGTCAGTGCCGGTACCCCTGTCAGCTGATTTTTTATTTATTTTTTCATCGGATTCACAGGCTTCTCAGTGATGGTCGGGTGATGGTTACACCTGCGAAGCTGAACCAGGATTTGTCACCTTTCCTCTTCTCAGCACCACTGATCTTGGCTTGGCTGGTTTGAAATGCATCCGTACCCACTCCATTAGCTTTTCAAGACCCTTTAGAATCCACCGGCAGTCTGGGACTGATTTTGTGGTGACCGTGAGGTCGTCCATAAATGCTCTGATCGGTGGCTGACGTCTTCGTCTTGGGCCCTCTTCACTCTGGTTCAGCAGACTTTGTGAGCGTATTCATGGCCAGGGAGAACAGAATTACGGAAATGGTACAGCCCGTAATAATTCCGAATCTCGATCTTGTGCCAGCCTGATGTCACTGCTCCGAAAGAGGTGTACTCATCCTGAAATTGTTGTAATGGTTAAATGGCTTAGCTCCCAAGTACTTGAGCGAGCTCTTAACGCATTATAGTCCATAATCGTCTATTGCGATCTCAAAATTCTGGCCAGTCGATAATACCTAGAATATTAAACTCAACTGCAGGCGATAGATCCTTTTCCTATTTAGCACCAAAGCTCTGGAACAGTCTTCCTAACATTGTCTGGGAAGCAGACACGCTCTGTCAGTTTAAATCTAGACTAAAAACGCATCTCTTTTACCTGACATTCATATTAGTCTAGATGGAAATAGGAGTCCACGAGCACCCCCCGGCTTTTTATATGACACCTGATTTTTTTTTTATCCTTAAAGTGTCTATTTTCAAAGGCTTCATTTTTAACCCTTTGCTGCACCTGACCGGAACCCGAAAAATCTAAAAAATATATAGAAAGTGGCATAACATTTGAAATAAACAACATACAGAGATAAATTAACACATTTTCCCGTACAATTATGACCCCAGGAATTTAATGGAATGGTTAATTTTGACAATTGAGAACAAATTGACCCTATTTCTGGACAAAAATAGCAAAAAAATGGCCAAAGATGTGTAGAGGATCAACAATTTTTTCATTTTCTCAAGCGCATAGAGTGATTTTTTTTTTCCACAACCTGTCATTTCTTTATCATTCAAGTGTCTATTTTAAGATTAAATTGGATACCAAGCTGAAATAATGTCCAAAATGCTTTATTTTTAACCCTTTGCACCAA
Organism: Phoxinus phoxinus; assembly: GCF_949152265.1. NCBI lineage: Eukaryota > Metazoa > Chordata > Actinopteri > Cypriniformes > Leuciscidae > Phoxinus > Phoxinus phoxinus. The sequence continues at coordinate 24,173,120 of NC_136882.1, read as the reverse complement.
ACCTGAAAAATCTAAATATGATATTAAGTGGCATAGCTTTTGATGTAACCCCAGGGAAATTTGTTATTTGTTATATTTTACAAATATTAAATTTGTTATAGAACACAAAGCAACCCCAACAACCGCGAGCAAAGCCATAGGACAGAGAGAAAAGAACCCGGAAGGAGGCAGATGGTCAAATGGCCAAAAGCCAACGAAGGTGCGGTCTGGCAGAAGCTGGACAAGGACCTTAGCCTTATCCTGGAGCACTCATTGCGTGGCCAGGTGGAAACCAAGCTGAACCGTTTCGGAGACATCCTGTATGATGAATGCATAGGCATATTCGGAGCAACTGCTGGAAAGCGGAGAGCTTGCCCAGTGCAGAAGGGGAGGAGGGAGAGTGAGATCGAGCAGTTGGTGAAGAGGCGGCGTCAACTCCGAAAACAGTGGAGGAAGGCTTGCAGAGAGGAGAAGGAGGGCCTGAAACTACTGTGGGACGAGGTGAGAAAAGAGCTTGCCGGCCTACGGAAGCGCAGAAGGCGGAAGAAGAAAGAGAGGAGTAACTTCTTTAAAAATCCCTTCAAGCATGCCAGACAGCTGCTAGAGGATAAGAGAAGCGGAAAGCTTGAGATCACCAAGTCTGAGCTGGAGAGCTATATAAAGGAGCAGTATAGTGACCCAGCGAAGTCAACTCCGCTGGGATCCCCTGGGTATGTGCCTCGCCCAGCTCCTCCGACCTCCCTCTTTGATGCTGCCCTCCCCAAACTCAGCGAGGTAACAGAGGTCCGGAAGGCAAGATCAGCCTCAGCCCCAGGCCCGAACGGGATACCATACAAGCTGTACAAGTACTGCCCAGGGGTCTTGAGACACCTCTGGAAGCTGCTGAGAGTGGCCTGGAAAAACCAAGTCATCCCGTCAGAGTGGCAGAGAGCTGTCACAGTTTTCATCCCAAAGGAGCAGAACTCCAGAATGATCGGCCAGTTTAGGAGTATCGCCCTCCTGAATGTCGAAGGGAAGATGATCTTCTCCATCCTGGCCAGGAGGTTGACAAGCTACCTCACAGGAAACGGGTACATTGATACCAGCTGCCAGAAGGCAGGTGTGCCAGGCTTCCCAGGGTGTGTGGAACACTGCAGTAATATGGGAGCAGATCCAAAGGGCGAAAAGAGAGAGAGGTGACCTGCACGTAGTGTGGCTCGACCTTGCTAACGCATACGGGTCAGTCCCTCACCAATTCATCGAGTTCGCCTTGGACTTCTTCCATGTACCAATCGGTATAAGAACCCTGGTGGCCAAGTACTTTGGAGACCTCCAGATGTGCTGCACCCACCAGGACTTCACAACAGGCTGGCAACAGCTGGAAGTAGGCATTGCCATGGGATGCTCAATCTCGCCCATCTTGTTCGTCACAGCCTTTGAGATCATCCTCATAGGGGCTAGGAAGATGGTCGGAGGAGTGAAACTGCCGTTAGAAGATGGATACCTGCCCCGAGCCCGACGGGACCCGCCGGTACAGATGTTCGGACAGATATTTAGAAATTATGTTCGGGTTCGGGTCGGGCTCGGTCACATCAGTGCGATAAGGCATTGAACATTTTTTTATTTAAAACAGCTTATTATGTAGGTAGCCAATGTGCCTGATGCTTTCACTTGATGCAAACGATCTTTTTCGTGATTGAAATACATGTAAAATACATGTAAAATATTACCATAACATCTGTCTTCCTGTGTGCGGACATTTGTTTATGTAGCCGTGACAACGAAACGCGTGCATAATGTGCGCACGCCTGTGTTAAGAGCGCTTGTTGCTCCGCGCGCTGATGCGCTCATCCTGTTGACATTTCCGAATGCCTTCCAACAGTTGCTTAATAAAAGCGGCTTTCCACACAAACAAACGTACAATTGTCATTAGTATGAGAAAAAAATGGGATTTTAACTGCCGGTCTCGGGTCGGGCTCGGACATAAATATATTTATGCCTGTCGGGCTCGGGTCGGGTTCGGTTACTGCTCTGTCGGACGCGGGCCGGGCTCGGACAGAAAAATTCAGCCCGATCAGCACTCTAACTGCCGTCAGGACAAAGGCTACCAGCAGTTAGAGGTTACATGGAGGATATCACCACCATACTCCGGACAGCAGCATGTACAACAAGGCTGCTGAAGAGGATCGACGAGCTTGTGGGCTGGGCGAGGATGAAGATCAAACCATCCAAGTCACGCAGTTTGTCGATCAAGAAAGGAGTCAGAAATGACAACACCATCTTTGTCGCAGGTGGTGAGAATATCCCATTGCTGACAGATCAACCGGTTCGTAGCCTGGGTCGTACCTACACAGCAGAGCTCTCAGACAGGCAGATGGGGGAGACGGTGAGGAACCAGCTCGCAGATGGCCTGTCCAAGATCAACCAAAGCCAACTCCCTGGAAAGTTCAAAGTTTGGTGTTACCAGGCAATACTGTACCAAAGGGTGATGTGGCCACTGAAGATGAGCGAAATCCCCTCGTCAGTGGTAAACAAGATGGACGGGCTGGCAAACTCGTTCATCAGGAAGTGGCTGGGACTACCAAGATGCTTCTCAGAGGTAGGCCTCTTCGGGAGGAACACGCTACAACTACCACTGCGATCCATCAGCGTGGGATACAAGCAAGAGAAGGCTCGGCTGGTGCTGGAGCTGAGGGAAACCACTGACCAGCTGGTGAAAGCAGCAGGCACCCAGATAAAAACGGGAAGAAAGTGGAAAGCCCAAGAAGAGGTCGACATGGCAATCGGCAGGCTGAAGCACCGCGAGGTGGTCGGCAGAGTTCAGGAGGGTCGGGCAGGCCTTGGGAGGGGCGATATTCCCTTGTTCTGGTCAAAGGCTTCCAAAGAAGACCGAAAAGCCTTGGTGGTGGCGGAAGTGGCAAGAGCTGAGTATGAACGCCTTAACATCAAAGCGGTGTCCCAGGGCCAGCAAGGACGTTGGACGGCATGGGAAGGTCTCACTGACAGGTCCATGTCATGGTCCGACCTATGGAAGATCCCCCAAGCTAGGCTTAGCTTCCTGATCAGAGCAACCTATGACACCTTGCCTTGTCCCCGAAACCTCCATCAATGGTTTGGTGCCGAAGAGATCTGTTCCCTTTGTAATACCAGCAACACAAGCCTCCAGCACATCCTGTCGGGCTGCACGACAGCATTGTCCCAAGGCCGCTACAGGTGGCGACATGACCAAGTACTGAAGAAGCTGGCAGAGGTGTTAGAGTCATGCAGAACAGCAGACCTTCCGCTCGAGGATGACATTCCATCCAATTCGCGAGGGCTGGAGAGAGTGTCAGTCCCTCCCCGCCAGAGAGATATAGCAAGGCTCCTTTCACCGGGAAGTCAGTGGACCATGAGGGTCGACTTGGGAAAGCAGCTCCAGTTCCCCAGGGAGATAGTGGAAACATCCCTGCGGCCAGACCTCGTCATGTGGTCAGAGGCGTGCAAGACCGTCCTCCTTGTGGAACTCACTGTACCATGGGAGGGAGGTGTGGAGGCTGCGTATGAGCGGAAGCGAGCCAAGTACTCAGATCTGGCGGCAGAGAGTAGGGAGGCGGGCTGGAAAGCCGTTATCTGCCCTATGGAAGTGGGGTGTAGAGGCTTTGTAGGTTCCTCATCCGCTCGCCTACTCCGCGACATGGGATGCACAGGACCGAGGCATCGGAAAGCCATGAAAGAGTTGGCAGAGGAGGCAGCTTCTGGCTGTGGCTAAGGAGGAAGGAGAAGAGTTGGGGGGCAAACACCTAGGGCATCAGCAGGGGGTGGCAGGGAGAGATCCCTGCCATCGCTCCGCCACCACGAGGCGTACTGGGGTTAAAGGAGCGAAACGTCGATGAGTGGTGGTCCCCAGCTGATGACCCGTTCAGGCCCACGGAAGTGTTCAGTGAGGTGTCACGGCACACCAGTTCAAAAGGCACTGGAGGAGGTGCGTCAGGCAGTGATGTCCTGCAGGAAAACCATCACCTGTATTGATATACAACATCTTGACAATCTATGGTCAAAAACAGCAAAAAAAAAAGCTCATTTGACAACGTTTTTATTATACTGATAGCAGCCTGAAATGGGGTTTATTTTAACCTTTTACTGCACTTATCCTGAATCGGAGAAATTGAAAATAGCTTTACTTTTGAAGTAAACAAAACAAATTAACTAAAAAATTAATAAAAAAATACAGAAAAAATTCCAAAAAGGTCCAAAAAGTTGACTGAGCATTAACTGCCAGTTTTTAAATGTTGGGGCTTTGCAGTTGGCAGTTGGTTTGCAAGCGAGAAGCTATCATATCTACACTGTATCCGAAATATGAGACTCGGTGAAGCAGCCAGTTCACCATACCACATGATGGATATTTGTGAACAGATACCATTAACATTAGAGAACTTGCCTTTGGATACAATTGGTACCAAAACTGCTATAAAAGCTTTACAGGGAAAATAGATTGTTTACAAGTGTCAAAGGCTTCTACATCTGGTGAATCATCATAGTTGAAAAAGGACTCTCGGCGCCATGTCAAATATCTGGCAATTCAATCTGAAGGAGCTCCAAGAAGGTGTTCCTTCTTGTTTCCCAATTAGTGCATTTTCTGTGACAAAGCAAAATCCAAGTTCAAGGGCAAGACTGAAGAGCTTACAAAGTTTCAGAGTTGGAAACACAAGGAAAAATAGACACATTGGGTCTATTCGGCGAAGCTGTAAGCACGGTCATCGATAGATTGCAGAAGGCAAAGAAACAATCAGCGGCGTACCAGAAGTTTCTTCCTCGCTGATCTAATGTCCCAGAGACTGCTGGGATTAAACAGGAGTAGTCTCTGCCATCTACGAGCTCCTCGCAGCACACTCGCCACTTGGGCTCCTCCACAAATGGGGGAGCCTAGGTGGCGGTCGCAGTCGAAGCCGGTTAGAGGCAGGCAAGATAAAAAAGGCTTCGACAAAGAAGAAGTCCTGATGCCGAGGCTATCAGGCTTCTGAGGGTTGTCCCCTCCGGGGAGACACGGGTTCGAGAATCCGTGTCTCCTCAGCGCCCTCTGGGGGGCGACTCTCTGAGGAGGGTCGCAGCGCTGCCAGTTTGGTTGTTCCCTGCCGGTTCGCTGCTTCAGGGCGCCGAGGTGCCTGCACATCTCAACGATCTTCCGAGGGGGGTAGTAGAACGGTCAGTTTGGTTGTTCCCTGCCGGTTCGCCGCTTCAGGGCGACCACATCCAGAAGCCTCGAGAGACTGGTTCCCTTAGTAAATTTTCTGGCAGCGTGGAAGCTACTGCCAAATATTTCTCATTGGGTCCTGCATATAATAGAAAAGGGTTACAGAATTCAGTTCGGTTCTCATCCACCCAGATTTCTAGGGGTCCTCCCTACAGTGATGGACCCCGAGCAGGCTCTGGTTATGGAGCAGGAAGTACAGACTCTTCTAAAAAAAAAGGGGGCTATAGAAAGGGATCCTCCTCCCATCAGGGAGTCAGGGTTTTACAGCCGGTACTTCATTGTTCCAAAAAAGGATGGGGGGTTGCGTCCTACTCTAGATCTGCACCAACTAAACCACAGGGTTCTCAAGTTCAAGAAACTCAAGTTCAAGATGCTTACACTCAAACAGATCGTGTAACAGATTCAGTCCGAGGACTGCTTTGTCACGATAGACTTAAAGGAAGTTTACTTCCATGTATCCATCCATCCTCATCACAGGAATTTCCTGAGGTTCGCTTTCGGGGGCGAAGCGTACCATTATCGGGTTCTTCTGTTCGGCCTAGGTTTATCACCCCACACTTTCACAAAATGCGTGGATGCAGCTCTGGCTCCCCTGAGACTCCAGGGCATCCGCATGTTGAATTATATCGAAGATTGGTTGATTTGAGCTCAATCCGAGCAGATGCAGTTCGGCATCAAGATGTCTTTCTGTCTCACATGAAGATGCTGGGGTTGAGGCTCAACGCCAAGAAGAGTGTGCATCTTCCAGTCTCATACCCCTTTTCCACCAAGGCAGAGCTGGTGCTGGTTCGGAGCCAGAGCCTAGTTTCAAATCGGTTCTTTGTTTTTCCACCGTCAAAGCACCAGCTCCGAACCAGTAAAACTGGTTCTTAAGTAGCACCAAATCATTGCAGGGTCTAGAACGGAGCCAAGTAAGAACCGTTTGCGTCAGGGGCTGGGGGCGGGGTTACCGTGACCAACAAGACGAATAGAAACTTGTGACCGCCATTTTTAAATAGCAGCTAGTCGAGCTAATAGCAGCTCGATTATAATATCCGTCTATGTAAGTTACGGCGAGCTGCACGAACGTGTTGGATTCCGATGTATTTTTGCAATCCCATGAGGATCCATAGTATTGCAACGTCCGTTATTGTTGATGGCTTGTTCGAGATGCATCGGAGCGGCGCGGACCGATCAGAGCTCCGGGAGTGTTTGGAGAGCATACGACTCCTTGTGCTTTTGATCGCTTTAGCAGTGCTTTAATGTCACGCGGCGATCGGTCTGCGAGAAGCCGAACCATCTCGAACAAGCCTGGTGTGTTTTTGTTTGGCGCTGCCGCGCTAGCGTTGCTGGGCAACATGAGATGTATACATAGTGACGTAAGATCTGGCTCTGTTTTGGCTCTCTAGCCTGTGGAAAGGCAAACCGGTTCTTAGAAGAATCGTCAGTAGAACCAACTCCGAACCAACTCTAGCTCTAGCTCTGAACCAGCACCTGGTTCTTGTTGGTGGAAAAGGGGTATCAGAGGACCACTTTTCTAGGTGTGGTATGGGATTAATGCTGAGGCAGAATACAGTAACTTCCGAAAAAGGGTCAAAGGTCAAATTTGAGTTAAAACATTTTTGTAGATAGGTAAATACAGGTATACACTGCAAAATGTGAAAAATACAATGTTATACCTATAACTAAATTGTCAGGACATTAAGTTAACTTTAAAGTAATTTTTCTCAGTTTCACACTCTGGTGAGTTAAGGTCTTTTGCCTTAGTAGGGCAGAATGGCTGCCTTTAAGGCTTTATTATCGTGGGTTCCCCTCCATGACATCTGTGATGCGGCAGGCTGGTCCTCACCACATACATTTGTTAGATTTTATGATTTGGATCTTGGCTCCACTCCAGGGTCAAGGGTGCTTGCTTCTTAGTGTGCGCAATGACTTCACACAGAACAGGCATTTGCTATTATGGCGTCATGGGTATGGTGTTCCCACCGCGCCTCGATGCAGCTCGAGTAACGTATGTAACCCTGGTTCCCTGAGAGGGAACAAGACTCTGCGTCGCCCTGCCATACTCCCTGCATGCCTGTGATCGACTTGCTTGGCCTTCGGTCCGTTTTCAGGTATGCTTTATAGTTTCCTGGTCGGTGACGTCACCTGCCTATGACGTCTCGTCTTTCCGTTGGACTGATTATACACGTGCTTCACGACGCAATCACGCAGGGGTGTTCCCACCGCGTCTCGACACAGCATCTTGTTCCCTCTCAGGGAACCAGGGTTACATGTATAACCTGAGACGTTTCAAATACTTACTGAAATTGTTCAAAAAGAGAGAGCAGTGGGAGATGGCGATCTGCAGGTACCAACCGACGGCAGACCAACTGCCAACTGCAAAGCCCCAACATTTCAAAACTGGCAGTTTATGCTTAGTCAACTTTTTGGACCTTTTTGGAATTTTTTCTGTTGTTTATTTTTTATTTTTTTAGTTCATTTGCTTTGTTTTGTACTTTGGAGTTTTTGCCTTTTTTTTGCGATATGAAAATATGGGATATAATAAAGTCTCTGAGCTGAGACTGGAACTTGTGTCACCTAAAAATCATCCGCTCTTAATGTCAGTGCACTGAACACTAGTCTATGGGGATCACAAATCAACATCAGTTTGATAAATATTAGAACCTCATTGTGTAAGAAATACAGGGAGAACAGAATCCGACGGCAAAAAAAAGCTGTCGGATTCTGTTCCCCCACATCCCATTATGATAGCTGTTGATAAAGTGGCTTAAAAAATGCTGATTCCATTTTGTGTGTGGATGGAGCTTACCTGGAACCAGTTTAAAGAAATATACTTTGGAGTTTTTGCCTTTTATTATGATAGGAAAAATTTGGGATCAAAAAACAAAAAAAGTCCAAAAACCAGGACTTGAACTTGTGTCACCTAATAATCACCAGCTCTATATGTCAGTGAATTGACCACTAGGCTGTGGGGGCCTAAGTATAAGTAGCTTTTTGATAGATATTAGAAGATCATCCTTGAGTAAAAAATACAGGGGGAACGGATTCCGACAGCTGTTTATTTGCCGTCGGATTCTGTTCCCCCTGTAAAAAAAAACAGCTGTCGGAATCCATTCCCACACTCCCATTATGAGAGGTGTTTATGAAGTGGCTTAAAAAATAAATATTTATTTTGTGTGGGGATGGACCTTTCCTGGCATCAGTGTAAGAGAAATATATTTAGGAGTTTTTGCCTTTTATTATGATAGGAGAATATGGGAATAAACAAAGTCCACGAGCCGGGACTTGAACTTATTTCACCTAAAAATCAACAGCTTTAAATGTCAGTGAATTGACCACTAGGCTGTGGGGGCCTAAGATTTAATAGAACTTTGATAGATGTTAGAAGATCCTCCTTGTGTAAAAAACACAGGGGGAACGGATTCTGACGGCTGTTTTTTTTGCCGTCGGATTCTGTTCCCCCTGTAAAAAAAACCTCTGTCGGAATCCGTTCCCCCACTTCCATTATGAGAGGTGTTGGTGTAGTGGCTTAAAAAAAGGCTGATTGCGTTTTGATGGAGGTTAACTGTCAACGTTTACATTTAAGCATTTGGCAGATTTTTGATCCAGTGCGATGCAGATTTAATTTTATGGTACACATTTTGTATTCTTGTCAGATTTTGCTTTCCCTGGGAATCGAACCTATGACCTTGGCATTTTAAGCACCAATGCTCTACTGTTTGAGCTACAGGAAAGCTCATTAAATAATTGCATCAGTTTAGGGAATAATTTGATGGAGTTTTTGCTGTTTATTATGATAGCAGAGTACAGGATCAAGAAAAATCACAAACTGGGACTTGAACTCATGTCACCCAAAGCCCTAGAGTGCTTAACACCAGTGCACTGACCACTAGGCTATAGGGGTCAATATATCAGCAGCAGTTTAATATATTTAGAAATATATTTAGGAGTTTTTGCCGTTTTTTATGATAGGAAAATATGGGATTAAACAAAGTCTACGAGCCGGGACTTGAACTTGTTTCACCGAAAAATCACCAGCACTATGTCAGTGAATTAACCACTAGGCTATGGGGGCCATAGAATTAGCAGCTTTTTGATAGATATTAAAAGATCCTTCTTGTGGCCTAAAACATGCTTATTTTATTTTGTGTGGGGATGGAGCTTACCTGGCACCAGTCCATAGAAATATATTTAGGAGTTGTTGACTTTTATTATGATAGGAAAATATGGGATTAAAAAAAGTCCACGAGCCGGGACTTGAACTTATTTCACCTAAAAATCAACAGCTTTAAATGTCAGTGAATTGACCACTAGGCTGTGTGGGCCTAAGATTTAATAGTACTTTGATAGATGTTAGAAGATCCTCCTTGTGTAAAAAATACAGGGGGAACGGATTCCGACGGCTGTTTTTTTGCCGTCGGATTCTGTTCCCCCTGTAAAAAAAACAGCTGTCGGAATCCATTCCCCCACTCCCATTATGAGAGGTGTTTATGAAGTGGCTTAAAAAATAAATATTTATTTTGTGTGAGGATGGAGCTTACCTGGTCTAAAGAAATATATTTAGGAGTTTTTGCCTTTTATTATGATAGGAAAATATGGGATAAAAAAAAGTCCACAAGCCGGGACTTGAACTTGTTTCACCGAAAAATCAGCAGCTCTAATTGTCAGTGAATTGACCACTAGGCTATGGGGACCTAAGAATTACCAGCTTTTTGATAGATATTAGAAGATCCTCCTTGTGTAAAAAATACAGGGGGAACGGATTCCGACGGCTGCTTTTATGCCGTCGGATTCTGTTCCCCCTGTAAAAAAAACATCTGTCGGAATCCGTTCCCCCACTTCCATTATGAGAGGTGTTTATGTAGTGGCTTAAAAAAATTCATATTTTATTTTGTGTGGGGATGGAGCTTACCTGGGACCAGTCTAAAGAAATATATTTAGGAGTTTTTGCCTTTTATTATGATAGGAAAATATGGGATTAAACAAAGTCCACGAGCCGGGACTTGAACTTGTTTCCCCGAAAAATCACCAGCTTTATATGTCAGTGAATTGCCCACTAGGTTGTGGGGGCCTTAGAATTAGCAGCTTTTTGATAGATATTAGAAGATCCTCCTTGTGTAAAAAATACAGGGGGAACGGATTCCGACAGCTGTCTTTTTGCAGTCGGATTCTGTTCCCCCTGTAAAAAAAACAGCTGTTGGAATCCATTCCCCCACTCCCATTATGAGAGGTGTTTATGTAGTAGCTTACAAAATGCATATTTTATTTTGTATGGGGATGTAGCTTACCTGGCACCAGTCTATAGAAATATATTTAAGAGTTTTTTACTTTTATTATGATAGGAATATATGGGATTAAAAAAAGCCCATGAGCCGGGCCTTGAACTTGTTTCACCGAAAAATCACCAGCTCTAATTGTCAGTGAATTGAACACTAGGCTGTGGGGGCCTTAGAAATAGCAGCTTTTTGATAGATATTAGAAGATCATCCTTGTGTAAAAAATACAGGGGGAACGGATTCCGACGGCTGTTTTTTTGGCGTCGGATTCTGTTCCCCCTGTAAAAAAACATCTGTCGGAATCCATTCCCCCACTCCCATTATGAGAGGCGTTAATGTAGTGGCTTAAAAAATGCATATTTTATTTTGTGTGGGGATCGAGCTTACCTGGCACCAGTGAAAAATAAATATATTTTAGAGTTTTTGCCTTTTATTGTGATAGGAAAATATTTGATCAAAAAAAGTCTGCGAGCCGGGACTTGAACTTGTTTCAAGGCCACCAGGTAAAGTGGGCCATCAGGTAAAGTGGACCATCAGGTAAAGTGGGCCACAAGGTAAAGTGGACCATCAGGTAAAGTGGGCCACCAGGTAAAGTGGACCATCAGGTAAAGTGGGCCACCAGGTAAAGTGGACCATCAGGTAAAGCGGGCCACCAGGTAAAGTGGGCCACCAGGTAAAGTGGGCCACCAGGTAAAGTGGACAATCAGGTAAAGTGGGCCACCAGGTAAAGTGGGCCAACAGGTAAAGTGGACCATCAGGTAAAGTGGGCCACCAGGTAAAGTGGGCCACCATTAGCTATTAAAGTCAGTGAATTGACCACTAGGCTGTGGGAGCCTAGTAATTAGTAGTGATGGGCAGATCGAGGCTTCGTGAAGCAATGAAACAGTTGAACCAAATGGTTCATATTGTTTCGAGGCTTCGAATCAATCCGACACCCGTCTCCACGGTGACACCTAGTGGTCACTTGCAGGTGTTGATCCTGAAACAACCTTGACGAGCCATTAAAAAAAATGTGTTGTTTTTTTATTATTGTATTTTTCTAATATGTGAAGCTTGTAGGCTCCTCACTGTGCATAATGTTATTTTGGTCCTGCAAAATGAATATTAATAAAATAAATCAAGTCACAATGTCTCACTTTTTTAGATATTTTTATTCAAAAATATTAATTTCTCTGCTGTGGAAGGACTTAGCCTACTTCTTTTTTTACAGATAATTTCTCCAGCCTTTGAAAAAATCCTCACAAGAGACACTTGTTGCTGGTATGCAAAGACATTTTTTAGCCAGGACATACAAATGAGGAAAGATTACTGCTCTCTCTTTCCAGTAAGTTAGTGGATCATGAGTTCTGGGCAAATACGCATCGTTGATGTATTTTTTCACTTCCACTGTGGCATCAGCTCCTCAAATGGCGCATCATGGATGATGTATTGTTGCAGTAGGCAAGCTGCCGATCACAATACACACATCTCACTTTATTTGGGGTTTCTAAATGGAAATGCTCCCACACCACAGATGTACGGCATCTCTTCTGGGGAGCCTCCATTTTATCTATCTATCCAAATCTATCTAGATATGTATCTCTAATCTATCTATGTAATTAGATATATGTATCTACAATCTATCTATGTATTTAGATATATAATATGTATCTACAATCTATCTATGTATTTAGATATATAATATGTATCTATAATCTATCTATGTATTTATATAGCCTATGTAGCCTATCTTTAATCTATCTATATATGTATCTATCTATCTATTAATCTAGCTGTCTATATTTATATCTATGTATCTATTAATGTGTCACTATATGTATAGGCTACTCTGTGCCTCTAGCCTATCAGTCAATGTGTTGTGTAAATTTAAATGTAAGCCTAAATATAACTAAACAAATCGCACTATAAATGTCACTATATCACCAAAAATCCGCTATCTCAAAATCAAACTACTCTCACAAAAACCCACGAGGTCAATATGCGTTAATTTCACTTTTATACAGATGTGCGCTTGTGTGTTCTGTTCCCGACCCTGTCAATCAAACGCTGATTCGGCGGATCACACCTGATGAAACACTTAGTGAAACACTTCGAGGCTTCGTTTGGCCATAGTCACGTGACATGGGTGTTTTGAATCACGCTTCGGATCAGTGTTTCGAATCATCTGTGCTTCGGGATCTCGCAAAGCTTCGGAACGACTGTTTCGCGTCAGCCATCCCTAGTAATTAGCAGGACTTTGATAGATATTAGAATATCCTCTTTGTGTAAAAAATACAAGGGGAACGGATTCCGACGGCTGTTTTTTTTGCTCTCGGAATCCATTCCCCTTGTAAAAAAACAGCTGTCGGAATCCGTTGCCCCACTCCCATTATGAGAGGTGTTGATGTAGTGGCTTAAAAAATGCATATTTTATTTTGTGTGGGGATCGAGCTTACCTGGCACCAGTGTAATATAAATATATTTTAGAGTTTTTGCCTTTTATTGTGATAGGAAAATATGGGATCAAAAAAAGTCCACAAACTGGGACTTGAACTCGGGTCACCCAAAGCCCTACACATCTTAACACCAGTGCACTGACCACTAGGCTATAGGGGTCAATATATCAGCAGCAGTTTAATAAATATTAGAACCTCATTGTGTATGAAATACAGGGGGAACAGAATCCGACAGCAAAAAAACAGGATGGATGGAGCTTAACTGCCATTAGTTTAAAGATTTTTTTTGCCTTTTAATCATGATAGGAAAGTGTGAAAAAAAAAAAAAAAAAAAAAACGATGACCCGGGACTTGAACTCTGGTCGTCAAAATTCAAAAAATGTTAAAAGTCAGAGCTCAGACCACTAGGCTATAGAGCTGGTAAGTCCCGCCCCCTCCGCAAAACCCCGCTGGACCTCAAAGTTGAAAAACCGTCAATGCAAGTGAATGGGAGAAAATATTTATTTTCTAATCCCGTTTGAATTTTGCCATGAATGTGAACATATGTTGTCTGTGAATTTTTTATATAATATTTCATGTTACAAGTTTGACAGTATATGGTATGATTCGTCGGCTAGCAGTTGTGGAATAGACATAACGAGAAAGACTACACGTCGCATATGTGACGTCACCGCATAACATTTTCCCTCCATAAATCACGGTGCGATAATCTAAGGAATTAGATCGAGATGCCTGTGTGTTTTGTACCCAAATGTCACCATTCCAACAAAACAGGCTGTTCTTTCTTCAGATTCCCGTCTGATGTAAAAACTAGGAATCGCTGGATGAAACGTATCAGGTATGTGAATCTAGCAAAAGTTGATTTACCCACTACTCTGCTAGAAGCTCCTGAAATATTAGCAGGTTTGCCTAGTAGCACTAGCACAATAAAAAAGGTGCTGCTTGAATGATTATAATTTCAATAAAACCCCTCAACCAAGTCCTCCTGACAACAGTGAGATATGCACAGTATGATCAATCAGTGCAGCAAATCACAAAATTCAAAAAGGTTTTAGTAGGTACACATGATGGCATACTTTTAATCTGTGTAAAGGTGATTTGGTTTCAGAGTAATGAAGTTAGTGAGAAAAGGTAGCACTAGTGAGCAAACGGTAATGATAAAATGTATATTCTTTGAGGTGAAATGTAACTGGTGATATAAATTGTTAAGGAAAGTACCCTCTTGTAATATTATGTAATCATGCAATCAAAATGAAAAACCAAAATCAGACAGATCAGGGAGAGTCGAAGGGACCATCAGCCATTCATGAAATTGCTTTGAGGGGTGAGTCAGACCAATCACTGTTACCATGCGTGAATCAGTCTACAATTATTTTACAATTAGTTTTAAAAATGATTTAGTCTTTCTTTCCTCTGACATTAAATACATCATGTTCTGTTTTGTCCCCTTTATTTGTTTTACAGGAACTGCCAAAAAACCCCAAACAGGACTGGTCCACAGTCATTTTCAGGTCATGTGTTTTATTAACTACAGTGCATTACAGTTCGCAGTATCAGCATACATAGCAGTATTTTACATTTTACAGTGACCAACTGGGCACTTAACCATGAACATGTCCACATATCTCAATCACAGAAAATATCCACAATACACCACCCCACGTTGATCATATTGCACACAATCACATATTGCACACAATCACATGAGCTAATGTTATGTTCTTCTATCCTCAGCTCCATATGTTCCTGTGTGTCCTGCTTGTAGTATCCTGGATTTATGTACCATTTCAAATAAATGAGGTTTACTGTACTTATGACCTTATGCTGTGTTTCTTTCCGAATGAAAAAATAATGTTTGTATTTAAAATACAATTAGTCGCATAATCTTACAGAACCCAAGCTGACTTTATTTGCCAAGTCTAGTGTAATCGCTATAGATTGAGTCACAAAGTGGGACATTAATTGAAACAACTACAAAAAAATGTGTCTTATCCTGTAAAATGTATGCTGACATATCATTAAAGAAGAGAAGGAAGGCTGGAATACACTGCACAACGTTATCTCCAGGCACACCACCTGATGGGACAATCTCAAAGGTCCTGGTGAGGGTCAGGCCTTCAGACTCCTGACAAGGGCCTTAAAGGGAGAAGGAATACACACGTGCACCATAGGTACACCACTCGCTAGCAATAATAACTTAAAGGGACACTAAGTATCTTTTTAGGTATTTTATTATCTAAAATCAATATTTTTATTCATAAATATGTCCTCAATGGTGTACAAATACCTCGGCCAATTATCTGACTTATCCTTATAAATGAAGAATTTATTACATAATTTCATTCTACTTTTCTATCATTTCACTGTAGATCAGCATCGCGATGTAAAGTTAACGTTATTGCATGATCACAGTTCATATGTGTGGGGAAAGATAAGCTATATTAGAGTAACAATATTGCGTTAGGCTACTTCAGTCAAAAAGAAAAAAGATTTTACAATTCCTGCAAATGCAGTGATGAAGTTCATGTTCTCATGATTTATTTTTATGAATAACAATGTTTATGAATAACAATAACATTTGTTTGTTTGTTATCATGTTGCAGTTTGTTTGAAATAACACACCTGTTCACCTGAAGGAAAACTCGACGAAGTGCTATTAGATGACATCCTGTCAAAGCTTTTTGGTACATATCGCCTACCGTAGACGCAATGCGCATTTGAAAAAGTGAGGCGCTGGAGAGCCTTCACCACTAGATGGGAGTAATTCCTACTTAGTGGCCCTTTAAAGTAAACAGCCGCATAGGGCTTAATTTAAGAAACATTAATTCTGTACAGACCGTGAAGGGAACATTTCCTTTGGTTATCTCTCGTGTCAAAAGTCAGTGCGGATCATGGACCATGTCTTCATTGATCTGCCTAAATCAAAAGAGAAAAAATAAACAGTGACACACACACACATTAATTCTTGATATCGATTTATCGAGAAAAAATTATATCGCGATAATTATAACAATTATTATCGTTTTATCGCCCGGCCCTACTTACCAGTGATAAATTCTTATAATTTGGTTTTGCAGACGAGCTGACAGAGAGCCGGACAAGAACTCGAGGGTGTGTAGCTGCCATTTCCCTCATGGCAAGGAAAATGGCCCATCCCTATTTCAGTGGTCAAAATATACATCTGGAAGTGGCCCCAGCAACCAGATGGCTGGAGAGGTGGTAGCAGCAGAGATGGCAGGAGAGGTGGTAGCAGCAGAGATGGCAGTAGAGGTGGTGGCAGCGGAGATGGCAGTAGAGGTGGTGGCAGCGGAGATGGCAGTAGAGGTGGTGGCAGCAGAGATGGCAGGAGAGGTGGTGGCAGCAGAGATGGCAGGAGAGGTGGTAGCAGCAGAGATGGCAGGAGAGGTGGTGGCAGCGGAGATGGCAGGAGAGGTGGTAGCAGCAGAGATGGCAGGAGAGGTGGTGGCAGCAGAGATGGCAGGAGAGGTGGTGGCAGCGGAGATGGCAGGAGAGGTGGTGGCAGCGGAGATGGCAGGAGAGGTGGTGGCAGCGGAGATGGCAGGAGAGGTGGTGGCAGCGGAGATGGCAGGAGAGGTGGTGGCAGCGGAGATGGCAGGAGAGGTGGTGGCAGCAGAGATGGCAGGAGAGGTGGTGGCAGCGGAGATGGCTGGAGAGGTGGTGGCAGCGGAGATGGCTGGAGAGGTGGTGGCAGCGGAGATGGCTGGAGAGGTGGTGGCAGGGGAGATGGCTGGAGAGGTGGTGGCAGCGGAGATGCTAGAAGAGGTGGCAGAGGATGTGCCAGAGGTTGTGCCAGGGCTCTCCCAGTACCAGGTCCCACACAGAAGCAGGATGCATGCCCTGTATACTCCAGGAGGCCTAAGTGATGCGGAGATAAAAATGGAGACTGGCCTACCTGACATGGCCATGTTCAGAAGGGTGGTGGGGCTGGTCCAGCGGTTCCAGGGCTCCATCATATATGCAGCTGGCTGGAAGGTAGAAGGGATGACTTTGGAGTCCCAGGTTTTTATGACACTGATGAAGGTGCGTCAAAATTATCCCCATCTGCACCTAGCCAAACTTTTTTCTTGCAGTACTGCAACGGTGTCAAATGTTGTAAGAACACTCATTCATGTGTTACACACATTATTATTCAAAAAAATGATGGCG
Organism: Phoxinus phoxinus; assembly: GCF_949152265.1. Taxonomy (NCBI): domain Eukaryota; kingdom Metazoa; phylum Chordata; class Actinopteri; order Cypriniformes; family Leuciscidae; genus Phoxinus; species Phoxinus phoxinus. The sequence continues at coordinate 24,156,072 of NC_136882.1, read as the reverse complement.
AATGTGCCCAGTCGGCAAAAAAACCAAAATAGCATGCCAGAGTCATTCCTGCCCTCTGCCAGAAACTGCCGGATAGTTATTGACTGCACCGACATTAAAGTGGCAGCTCCTAAGGACATGGATGTGGCAAAAATGGTGTACTCTGCATACCGTGGAATGTACTCCTTCAAAGTATTGATTGGTGTCGCCCCCAATGGAGTCATCACATTTTGCAGTCAGCTGTTCCCTGGGTCTGTGTCAGACAAGGCCATTACAAAGGACTCCGGCTTGCTGGAGCAGCTTGTACCAGGAGATATGGTCCTGGCTGACAAGGGGTTCCTGATTTCCGACATTGTTCCAGAAGGTGTCAGTGTTAACATACCACCATTTTTGAATAATGGAAAGTTCTCCGGGAGTGAGGTCAGGGCCACAAGGGAAGTGGCAAGAAACCGTATCCATGTGGAGAGGGCCAATGGACGGTTGAAGGACTTCAAAATACTTCAAATAATCCCCTACCAGCTAAGGAGTTCGGCCAATGTGCTAGTACAGTTGTGCTGCGCATTAGTAAATTTGCAACAGCCGCTAATCAAAGAGATAAGCAGCACCCTTGCTGCCACCTAATTGTTGACATTCCCTTCACTTTTCTCCCTCTGCTATCTCACCTTTTAATAAATGAATTATTTTGAAATTTATGACAAAAAAATGTATCTGGCTGAATCTCTCTAACACACCTCTATGACCAAAAATGTAACTAACTTACGGTAATGTATTGGTAGATAGTATCCTGTTAACATAATACAACAGATTTTATTTTACAAGAACTGTAGTAGTACAGTCTGTATCTGGATCATTGGCTTCCCTGATTACAATAATAACTTAAAGTAAACAGCCGCATAGGGCTTAATTTAAGAAACATTAATTCTGTACAGACCGTGAAGGGAACATTTCCTTTGGTTATCTCTCGTGTCAAAAGTCAGTGTGGATCATGGACCATGTCTTCATTGATCTGCCTAAATCAAAAGAGAAAAAATAAACAGTGACACACACACACACTTTAATTCCATAGCACTGCTAATTCTTACCCGTGATAATTTCTTATTTTGTTTTGCAGACGAGCTGACAGAGCGGCAAAAATGTAACTTACTTACGGTAATGTATTGGTAAATAGTATCCTGCTAACATAATACAACAGATTTTAGTTTACAAGAACTGTAGTAGTACAGTCTGTATCTGGATCATTGGCTTCCCTGATTACAGGTACTGACAGGAGACGCGGCGGGAACGCTGATCCACAGTCACCCAAAATGTTTGGAACATAAACAAAAGAACTGATTTGATAAAAAAAATTAAAAAAACTATTTACATATTATATGCATATTCAGTCCTCTCTACTGACCAACACTGGGAGAACGTGCTGCCGGTAGAAGGCCTCGAGCATGAGGAGGTGTTGTCCCCACGCAGGGTCTTTGGCGATGGGGATGATGACCGCCTCCTTCGTGGTCCACACCACAAAATAACAAACATCCCGACCAGCTAGGTAAAGCTGACCCTGGACCTGGTGCCAGTATGGGTGGGTCTTTTTGAGGGCATACCCCTGCCCCTCCACACACAGGCAAAACGAAGGGACCTCTGTGACAGCCTCTGTGATGGTGTTGTTTCGCTGGCTGTAAGGGCACTTTACCTCCAGCAGGGCAGATGGTCCAACCAGCCCATCAGGTGACGCTCCCAGGATGCCTGATCGGCTCACAAAGAGTCCACTACCAAGCACCTCCACCTGATGAGCCATTTTAAAGGCTTTCACCCCCTCTGGCTCATTCATTATGCCCCAGTTAACAGCGAGGACACCATCCAAATTCTGTCTCCCAAGCAGCCGCTTCATGAGGGATGGACAGGGAGCAGAAGACCGGCGCGAAAGCACAGCGCCAAAATTACTGGCGGTCAACCGGCCCTGCCTGTGCTGCTGCCATTGGGGATTTGCCCGTTGCCCCACGGTGGCTGTTAGGATGGCCAGGCGTTGATCCTCAGAAAGCACCAAGGAGGCAAGGACTGCCTCTAGCCCCCGATCCTTGTGCTTCCTCACCAGCTGAGGCACAGTGGGGAGAGCCTGATGCTGGGGCTCTGGCTCTGGCGACAACAGCCATGTCATCCCACATTGAGTCCCATGAAGCGCCGACCTGAACCAGTCCATGTCCTCCTCAGTGACGTCCCTGGCAAGAGCGTTGTAGGTCTCCTCTACCTGTGGATACAGCTCAGACACTGGCCTTGTTAGTTTAACGGTGGCAGGTTTCCTCCAGCGGCACTCCATATCGGTCACGCTGACCTCCCGCATGCCAAAAATGGCAAGCGCTGCAGCATGACTGCATTTAACGTCCCCCACCGCGCACTCACAGGAGGACTTTAGTATGCTGCCATCATCACGCAGGGAGATCTGTTAAAACAGGAGTTTTACACCTTGCACTCTGTACAGTTTGTAACAGTGACTTCAGCATTACCCATGGTGGGTTAAATGATTGTAAAAGACATGTTGAGGTGGGTTCAACAAGTTTAATTTCATGTGCATATTATTCAGGCTAGTTGCCAAGGTAAACATGAAAACAACAAACTCCTGTTTAAAAAGACTCAAAAAGAAAACCAGACATCCCAACCAAAAATGATAATTCTAGAAGAAAATTTCAAATGGCACTTAGAGGCTTTTGCATATGAAATCTATATATATATATATATATATATATATATATATATATATAAGGGCTGTGCGATATTGAAGAAAAATGCGATATGCGATAACTCCTTAAATAATGCGATATGCGATACGATAATACTTTAAGTGTGTAAAATAAACTTAAATTATCTTTAAAATATATTTAAAATGATATAACCTACTTGTGTTTCACATTCTTTTTATGACAAGAAAGTGAACATCAGCGTTTTACTGTGGGATAAGAAGTGTTATTTTAACATCAGTGTAAACCACAGGGTTTCAGGTTATCCTACATTAGGTTTATTTAATAAAATATACTGAATCATAAAATATAAAAATAAACATTGCTTAGTTTTCACTGTATGAATTAAATATATACTGATACTTATTAAAGCTAAGAAAAAAATTGTCTTTTGTACATTGCGATATACATTTGCGATATTTCGATAAATTCGATATATTGTGCAGCCCTAATATATATATATATATATATATATATATATATATATATATATATATATATATATATATATATATAACCTTTGCAGGTTGGGATGTCGGGTTCTCTACAGAGTAGTTGCAACAGTAAACGGAGGGACATTGTTAACGTGCACAGCAGCTTCACAACGGCACAGAAACAACTAGTGCTACAGCACTTTAGCCACAGCAACACTAGTTACATTCGTGGATTATGCAGAATGTGTGAATAACAATCGAAAATACTCAAGAGATAACCCCCGGGAGCTTTGCTTTGCTTTCGCTGCAGTAACTGCTACTAGCAATTTGCTAACGTGCTAACTGTTAGTTAACTAGTAGACTCACCGAAACATTGTACCACTTTTCTCGTCGACTGGCGTGGACAACGCCGGCCATCTCCCCACTAGTGTACCTAAACCCTTCCACATGCCCAGACCTGAAGTGGTTTTCACCACGCTCAACTATTTTGTCCTCTCCCTGAAAGAAGGCGGTGAAGTGCACCAAAGACACAGCCATGTTTAGCGGGATCCGTGTGCTAGTGGTGGTGACGTATATTAAACGCGTCGAAAGCACCGAAGAGTTGTAGTCCACAAAGTGCTCTCACACAAAGTCTAACCGTATGAAAATTCTACCCGCTAAATTGTAGCATTCTTTACACGAAAATTTTTATAAAAAATTCACAGACGACATATGTTCACATTCATGGCAAAATTCAAACGGGATTAGAAAATAAATATTTTCTCCCATTCACTTGCATTGACGGTTTTTCAACTTTGAGGTCCAGCGCGGCTAGCGGAAGGGGCGGGACTTACCAGCTCTATAGGGGACAAGTGGAAAGCAAAAATTGTTGAGTATTTGAACCTCACTTTCTAAGAAACATGAGAGGGGGGGAACAGAATCTGACGGCAAAAAACCAGCTGTCGCAATCCTCATTATGAGAGGTATTGATGAAGTGGCTTAAAAAAAGGCTGATTCAATTTTCATACCATAGTTCATTTACCATCCCAAATTTCATTTGACCCATTAATCCTCTTGCATTCCAACATACAAAATGTAAAACCATACTGTACAAAAATAAATAATTAAAAACATTCATTCTCGATTATCTTCTCCGTCTTCCCTTCTCACCTCCTCAGCCGTATTATCTGATTGTTTATATCTTTTCCTTTTAGCCAATTCTAAATTAGGTGTTACCTTCTGTTGTTTTCTTCGCGGCATTATTCCCAGTCCTATGCCCGTTTGTACCTCCGTTTGGTTCTTTTGTCCTTCATCTCTTGCCAGTTCTACTACATTCAGTTCTTCTCCCCTTGATGGTATTTCTTCTGTTGCTTTATCTTCCTCCATTCTTTCCTCCTGATCTCCCACTTCCTGTTGCTCCTCTTCTTCTTGTTCTTTACTTGTCCCATGTCCCTCTCCTCAAGTTCTCTCATACCGTTCTTCCTTTTCGTTTGTTTCTTGGGTTTCTGTAGTGTCGTTATGCATCTGCCCATTCATTCGTTGCTCCTTCTCTTCCTTGTTGCTCTGCATCCAGCATTCACATTTGTTAAGTGTTTTAAAACATTCTGGACACTTCACTGCACTGCATTCCCGTGCAAAATGGCCATGCTCCTCACATTTGCGACACTTAAAGTCTGGACAGTCTTTCAGGATATTCTCCGGGCTCATACACAACTGGCAGGTTTTAACCTGCTTATTGTGTATCACCCGAAAATGCTGAGTTCCCTCTGCTGTCTCAGACCGCGTACTGTATGGGAGTGACGCCACCTCTCTTGGGAATTTAGCTTTGATGAACCTTGTTCCATCTTCAATATCAGTGCCTGGATAGCATCTCCTCTTCACAGTTGAGACGGGGATAACTCCCCACCCCTCCAGTTTTGTTATGATGTCGTCATCCTCCAGATAAACGGGTAGATGCATAAACGACACCACATACTCCCTATCTTCCAACTTCTTCACTTCACACATTTGTCCATTAATATCCAGTTCATTTAGCAGTTCATCACATAAATCCTTATTTTCCATTGTTACCTCGTATTGTTTCTGTTGTTTTGGGAGCACTGCCAAGATTCCTTCCACACCGATTTTCTTCGTTATTGCTTTAATGATGTTCTCTGCATTGCCATCTCTTGTTTCACTCACATCAATAGTTATTGTTGCCTCCTTCTTGTATAGTCTCTTTGTGTTGCTTACGATCTTTCCTCGTTGTCTTAATTCAGTCCTTTGTTCTTTTGCCATCTCTGTTTCTGCCGCCATTTCCTTGTTGATGCCGTGTAGTCCGTCCGTATCACTCATTCTAGCAAAAAAACAACAAACACAAACCACTTCCCAGACAGCAGGTGTCTGCTGGTTAGTGGTTTGAAACAAAAAAACGTACTAAAACAAAACAAAACTCCTGTTCCACTCAAACTAAACAAAAAACACGTAAAAGTTAAGAGAATCTCTCTTTCCCAGCTGCAGTCACACACTTCCTGGTTTGCTCTAGGGCGTCAAAGTGGTATGGTAAAACACCTTGGTCCCCAGAGGGTTAATCATGATAGGACAGTATGAAAAAACAAAAAACAAAAAAAAAAACGATGACCCCGGTACTTCAATTCTGGTCGTCAAAATTCAAAAAATGTTAAAAGTCAGAGCTTAGACCACTAGGCTATAGGGGACAAGTGAATAGCAAAAGTTCTTTGAGTATTTGAACCTCACTGCTACGAAACATTAGGGGGGGGGGGGGGGGGGGGGACTGAATCCGACGGCAAAAAAACAGCTGTCGGAATCCGTTCCCCCACCCTCATTGTGAGAGGTTTTGATGAAGTGGCTTAAAAAAAGGCTGATTCAATTTTTGTGTGGATGGAGCTCAACTGCCACCAATTTAAAGAATATTTTTTGCCTTTTAATCATGATAGGACAGTATGAAAAAAACAAAAAACGATGACCCGGGACTTGAACTCTGGTCGTCAAAATCCCAAAAGTGTTAAATGTCAGTGCTTAGACCACTAGGCTATAGGGGACAAGTGCAAACCAAAAGTTTGTTGAGTATTTGAACCTCACTGCTAAGAAAAATGAGAGGGGGGGGGGGGAACAGAATCCGACGGCAAAAAAACAGCTGTCGGAATCCGTTCCCCCACCCTCATTTTGAGAGGTTTTGATGAAGTGGCTTAAAAAAAGTCTGATTAAATTTTTTTGTGGACGGAGCTTAACTGCCATCAGTTTAAAGAATATCTTTTGCCTTTTAACCATGATAGGAAAGTATGAAAAAAAAAAAAAAAAAAAACAAAACGATGACCCGGGACTTGAACTCTGGTCGTCAAAATCCCGAAAGAGTTAAATGTCAGTGCTTAGACCACTAGGCTATAGGTGACAAGTGCAAACCAAAAGTTTGTTGAGTATTTGAACCTCACTACTAAGAAAAATGAGAGGGGGGGGGGGAACAGAATCCGACGGCAAAAAAACAGCTGTCGGAATCCGTTCCCCCACCCTCATTATGAGAGGTTTTGATGAAGTGGCTTAAAAAAAGTCTGATTACATTTTTTTGTTGATGGAGCTTAACTGCCATCAGTTTAAAGAATATCTTTTGCCTTTTAACCATGATAGGAAAGTATGAAAAAAAAAAAAAAAAAAAAAACGATGACCCGGGACCTGTCGTCAAAATCCCAAAAGTATGAAAAAAAAAAAAAAAAAACGATGACCCGGTACTTGAACTCTAGTCGTCAAAATCCCAAAAGTGTTAAATGTCAGCTTAGACCACTAGGCTATAGGGGACAAGTGCAAACAGAAAGTTTGTTGAGTATTTGAACCTCACTGCTAAGAAAAATGAGAGGGGGGGGGAACAGAATCCGACGGCAAAAAAACAGCTGTCGGAATCCGTTCCCCCACCCTCATTATGAGAGGTTTTGATGAAGTGGCTTAAAAAAAGGCTGATTAAATTTTTTTGTGGATGGAGCTTAACTGCCATCAGTTTAAAGAATATCTTTTGCCTTTTAACCATGATAGGAAAGTATAAAAAACAAAACAAAAAAAAACCATGACCCGGGTCCTGTCGTCAAAATCCCAAAAGTATGAAAAAAAAACAAAAAAAACGATGACCCGGTACTTGAACTCTGGTCGTCAAAATCCCCAAAGTGTTAAATGTCAGTGCTTAGACCACTAGGCTATAGGTGATAAGTGCAAACCAAAAGTTTGTTGAGTATTTGAACCTCTCTACTAAGAAAAATGAGAGGGGGGGGGAACAGAATCCGACGGCAAAAAAACAGCTGTCGGAATCCGTTCCCCCACCCTCATTATGAGAGGTTTTGATGAAGTGGCTTAAAAAAAGGCTGATTCATTTTTTTTGTGGATGGAGCTTAACTGCCATCAGTTTAAAGAATATCTTTTGCCTTTTCACCATGATAGGAAAGTATGAAAAAAAAAAAAAAAAAAACGATGACCCGGGACCTGTCGTCAAAATCCCAAAAGTATGAAAAAAAAAAAAAAAAAACCCTATGACCCGGGACTTGAACTCTGGTCGTCAAAATCCCAAAAGTGTTAAATGTCAGTGCGTAGACCTAAAGGCTATAGGGGACAAGTACAAAACAAAAGTTTGTTGAGTATTTGAACCTCACTGCTACGAAAAATGAGAGGGGGGGGGAACAGAATCCCATGGCAAAAAAACAGCTGTCGGAATCCGTTCCCCCACCCTCATTATGAGAGGTTTTGATGAAGTGGCTTAAAAAAAGGCTGATTCAATTTTTTTGTGGATGGAGCTTAACTGCCATCAGTTTAAAGAATATATTTTGCCTTTTAACCATGATAGGAAAGTATGAAAAAAAAAACACACAAAAAAAAAAACGATGACCCGGGACCTGTCGTCAAAATCCCAAAAGTATGAAAAAAACCCAAAAAAAAACAGATGACCCGGGACTTGAACTCTGGTCGTCAAAATCCCCAAAGTGTTAAATATCTTAGACCACTAGGCTATAGGTGACAAGTGCAAACCAACAGTTTGTTGAGTATTTGAACCTCACTACTAAGAAAAATGAGAGGGGGGGGAACAGAATCCGACGGCAAAAAAACAGCTGTCGGAATCCGTTCCCCCACCCTCATTTTGAGAGGTTTTGATGAAGTGGCTTAAAAAAAGGCTGATTCAATTTTTTTGTGGATGGAGCTTAACTGCCATCAGTTTAAAGAATATCTTTTGCCTTTTAACCATGATAGGAAAGTATGAAAAAAAAAATGAAAAAAAAAAAAACGATGACCCGGGACCTGTCGTCAAAATCCCAAAAGTATGAAAAAAAACAAAAAAAACCAGATGACCCGGGACTTGAACTCTGGTCGTCAAAATCCCAAAAGTGTTAAATGTCAGTGCTTAGACCACTAGGCTATAGGTGACAAGTGCAAACCAAAAGTTTGTTGAGTATTTGAACCTCACTACTAAGAAAAATGAGAGGGGGGGGAACAGAATCCGACGGCAAAAAAACAGCTGTCGGAATCCGTTCCCCCACCCTCATTTTGAGAGGTTTTGATGAAGTGGCTTAAAAAAAGGCTGATTCAATTTTTTTGTGGATGGAGCTTAACTGCCATCAGTTTAAAGAATATCTTTTGCCTTTTAACCATGATAGGAAAGTATGAAAAAAAAAATGAAAAAAAAAAAAACGATGACCCGGGACCTGTCGTCAAAATCCCAAAAGTATGAAAAAAAACAAAAAAAACCAGATGACCCGGGACTTGAACTCTGGTCGTCAAAATCCCAAAAGTGTTAAATGTCAGTGCTTAGACCACTAGGCTATAGGTGACAAGTGCAAACCAAAAGTTTGTTGAGTATTTGAACCTCACTACTAAGAAAAATGAGAGGGGGGGGAACAGAATCCGACGGCAAAAAAACAGCTGTCGGAATCCGTTCCCCCACCCTCATTTTGAGAGGTGTTGATGAAGTGGCTTAAAAAAAGGCTGATTCATTTTTTTTGTGGATGGAGCTTAACTGCCATCAGTTTAAAGAATATCTTTTGCCTTTTCACCATGATAGGAAAGTATGAAAAAAAAAAAAAAAAAAAAAAAACGATGACCCGGGACCTGTCGTCAAAATCCCAAAAGTATGAAAAAAAAAATAAAAAAAAACTATGACCCGGGACTTGAACTCTGGTCGTCAAAATCCCAAAAGTGTTAAATGTCAGTGCGTAGACCACTAGGCTATAGGGGACAAGTGCAAAACAAAAGTTTGTTGAGTATTTGAACCTCACTGCTAAGAAAAATGAGAGGGGGGGGGGGGGGGGGGGGGGGGGGGACAGAATCCGACGGCAAAAAAACAGCTGTCGGAATCCGTTCCCCCACCCTCATTATGAGAGGTTTTGATGAAGTGGCTTAAAAAAAGGCTGATTCAATTTTTTTGTGGATGGAGCTTAACTGCCATCAGTTTAAAGAATATCTTTTGCCTTTTAACCATGATAGGAAAGTATGAAAAAAAAAAAAAAAAAAAAAAAACGATGACCCGGGACCTGTCGTCAAAATCCCAAAAGTATGAAAAAAAAACAAAAAAAACCCGATGACCTGGGACTTGAACTCTGGTCGTCAAAATCCCAAAAGTGTTAAATGTCAGTGCCTAGACCACTAGCCTATAGGGTACAAGTACAAAACAAAAGTTTGTTGAGTATTTGAACCTCACTGCTAAGAAAAATGAGAGGGGGGGGAACAGAATCCGATGGCAAAAAAACAGCTGTCGGAATCCGTTCCCCCACCCTCATTATGAGAGGTTTTGATGAAGTGGCTTAAAAAAAGGCTGATTCATTTTTTTTGTGGATGGAGCTTAACTGCCATCAGTTTAAAGAATATCTTTTGCCTTTTCACCATGATAGGAAAGTATGAAAAAAAAAAAAAAAAAAAAAACGATGACCCGGGACCTGTCGTCAAAATCCCAAAAGTATGAAAAAAACAAAAAAAAAACAGATGACCCGGGATTTGAACTCTGGTCGTCAAAATCCCCAAAGTGTTAAATATCAGTGCTTAGACCACTAGGCTATAGGGGACAAGTGCAAACCAAAAGTTTGTTGAGTATTTGAACCTCACTACTAAGAAAAATGAGAGGGGGGGGGAACAGAATCCGACGGCAAAAAAACAGCTGTCGGAATCCGTTCCCCCACCCTCATTTTGAGAGGTTTTGATGAAGTGGCTTAAAAAAAGGCTGATTCATTTTTTTTGTGGATGGAGCTTAACTGCCATCAGTTTAAAGAATATCTTTTGCCTTTTCACCATGATAGGAAAGTATGAAAAAAAAAAAAAAAAAAAAAAAAACGATGACCCGGGACCTGTCGTCAAAATCCCAAAAGTATGAAAAAAAAAAAAAAAAAACCTATGACCCGGGACTTGAACTCTGGTCGTCAAAATCCCAAAAATGTTAAATGTCAGTGCGTAGACCACTAGGCTATAGGTGACAAGTGCAAAACAAAAGTTTGTTGAGTATTTGAACCTCACTGCTAAGAAAAATGAGAGGGGGGGGAACAGAATCCCATGGCAAAAAAACAGCTGTCGGAATCCGTTCCCCCACCCTCATTTTGAGAGGTTTTGATGAAGTGGCTTAAAAAAAGGCTGATTCAATTTTTTGTGTGGATGGAGCTTAACTGCCATCAGTTTAAAGAATGTCTTTTGCCTTTTAACCATGATAGGAAAGTATGAAAAAAAAAAAAACGAAAAAAAAAACCCATGACCTGGGACCTGTCGTCAAAATCCCAAAAGTATGAAAAAAAAACAAAAAAAACCCGATGACCCGGGACTTGAACTCTGGTCGTCAAAATCCCAAAAGTGTTAAATGTCAGTGCTTAGACCACTAGGCTATAGGGGACAAGTGCAAACCAAAAGTTTGTTGAGTATTTGAACCTCACTGCTAAGAAAAATGAGAGGGGGGGGAACAGAATCCGACGGCAAAAAAACAGCTGTCGGAATCCGTTCCCCCACCCTCATTATGAGAGGTTTTGATGAAGTGGCTTAAAAAAAGGCTGATTCAATTTTTTTGTGGATGGAGCTTAACTGCCATCAGTTTAAAGAATATCTTTTGCCTTTTAACCATGATAGGAAAGTATGAAAAAAAAAAAAAAAAAAAAAAAAACGATGACCCGGGACCTGTCGTCAAAATCCCAAAAGTATGAAAAAAAACCCAAAAAAACCCGATGACCCGGGACTTGAACTCTGGTCGTCAAAATCCCAAAAGTGTTAAATGTCAGTGATTAGAACACTAGGCTATAGGGGACAAGTGCAAACTGAAAGTAGGTTGAGTATTTGAACCTCACTGCTAAGAAAAATGAGAGGGGGGGGAACAGAATCCGACGGCAAAAAAACAGCTGTCGGAATCCGTTCCCCCACCCTCATTATGAGAGGTTTTGATGAAGTGGCTTAAAAAAAGGCTGATTCAAGTTTTTTGTGGATGGAGCTTAACTGCCATCAGTTTAAAGAATATCTTTTGCCTTTTCACCATGATAGGAAAGTATGAAAAAAAAAAAAAAAAAAAAAAAACCGATGACCCGGGACCTGTCGTCAAAATCCCAAAAGTATGAAAAAAAACAAAAAAAACAACCTATGACCCGGGACTTGAACTCTGGTCGTCAAAATCCCAAAAGTGTTAAATGTCAGTGCTTAGACCACTAGGCTATAGGGGACAAGTGCAAACCAAAAGTTTGTTGAGTATTTGAACCTCACTGCTAAGAAAAATGAGAGGGGGGGGGAACAGAATCCGACGGCAAAAAAACAGCTGTCGGAATCCGTTCCCCCACCCTCATTATGAGAGGTTTTGATGAAGTGGCTTAAAAAAAGGCTGATTCAATTTTTTTGTGGATGGAGCTTAACTGCCATCAGTTTAAAGAATATCTTTTGCCTTTTAACCATGATAGGAAAGTATGAAAAAAAAAAAAAAAAAAAAAAACGATGACCCGGGACCTGTCGTCAAAATCCCAAAAGTATGAAAAAAAAACAAAAAAAACCCGATGACCCGGGACTTGAACTCTGGTCGTCAAAATCCCAAAAGTGTTAAATGTCAGTGCTTAGACCACTAGGCTATAGGGGACAAGTGCAAACCAAAAGTTTGTTGAGTATTTGAACCTCACTGCTAAGAAAAATGAGAGGGGGGGGAACAGAATCCGACGGCAAAAAAACAGCTGTCGGAATCCGTTCCCCCACCCTCATTATGAGAGGTTTTGATGAAGTGGCTTAAAAAAAGGCTGATTCAATTTTTTTGTGGATGGAGCTTAACTGCCATCAGTTTAAAGAATATCTTTTGCCTTTTAACCATGATAGGAAAGTATGAAAAAAAAAAAAAAAAAAAAAAAAACGATGACCCGGGACCTGTCGTCAAAATCCCAAAAGTATGAAAAAAAACCCAAAAAAACCCGATGACCCGGGACTTGAACTCTGGTCGTCAAAATCCCAAAAGTGTTAAATGTCAGTGATTAGAACACTAGGCTATAGGGGACAAGTGCAAACTGAAAGTAGGTTGAGTATTTGAACCTCACTGCTAAGAAAAATGAGAGGGGGGGGAACAGAATCCGACGGCAAAAAAACAGCTGTCGGAATCCGTTCCCCCACCCTCATTATGAGAGGTTTTGATGAAGTGGCTTAAAAAAAGGCTGATTCAAGTTTTTTGTGGATGGAGCTTAACTGCCATCAGTTTAAAGAATATCTTTTGCCTTTTCACCATGATAGGAAAGTATGAAAAAAAAAAAAAAAAAAAAAAAACCGATGACCCGGGACCTGTCGTCAAAATCCCAAAAGTATGAAAAAAAACAAAAAAAACAACCTATGACCCGGGACTTGAACTCTGGTCGTCAAAATCCCAAAAGTGTTAAATGTCAGTGCTTAGACCACTAGGCTATAGGGGACAAGTGCAAACCAAAAGTTTGTTGAGTATTTGAACCTCACTGCTAAGAAAAATGAGAGGGGGGGGGAACAGAATCCGACGGCAAAAAAACAGCTGTCGGAATCCGTTCCCCCACCCTCATTATGAGAGGTTTTGATGAAGTGGCTTAAAAAAAGGCTGATTCAATTTTTTTGTGGATGGAGCTTAACTGCCATCAGTTTAAAGAATATCTTTTGCCTTTTAACCATGATAGGAAAGTATGAAAAAAAAAAAAAAAAAAAAAAAACGATGACCCGGGACCTGTCGTCAAAATCCCAAAAGTATGAAAAAAAAACAAAAAAAACCCGATGACCTGGGACTTGAACTCTGGTCGTCAAAATCCCAAAAGTGTTAAATGTCAGTGCCTAGACCACTAGCCTATAGGGTACAAGTACAAAACAAAAGTTTGTTGAGTATTTGAACCTCACTGCTAAGAAAAATGAGAGGGGGGGGAACAGAATCCGATGGCAAAAAAACAGCTGTCGGAATCCGTTCCCCCACCCTCATTATGAGAGGTTTTGATGAAGTGGCTTAAAAAAAGGCTGATTCAATTTTTTTGTGGATGGAGCTTAACTGCCATCAGTTTAAAGAATATCTTTTGCCTTTTCACCATGATTGGAAAGTATGAAAAAAAAAAAATGAAAAAAAAAAAAACGATGACCCGGGACCTGTCGTCAAAATCCCAAAAGTATGAAAAAAAAAAAAAAAAAAACCTATGACCCGGGACTTGAACTCTGGTCGTCAAAATCCCAAAAGTGTTAAATGTCAGTGCGTAGACCACTAGGCTATAGGTGACAGGTGCAAAACAAAAGTTTGTTGAGTATTTGAACCTCACTGCTAAGAAAAATGAGAGGGGGGGGGAACAGAATCCCATGGCAAAAAAACAGCTGTCGGAATCCGTTCCCCCACCCTCATTATGAGAGGTTTTGATGAAGTGGCTTAAAAAAAGGCTGATTCAATTTTTTTTGTGGATGGAGCTTAACTGCCATCAGTTTAAAGAATATATTTTGCCTTTTAACCATGATAGGAAAGTATGAGAAAAAAAAACACAAAAAATAAAAAAACGTTGACCCGGGACCTGTCGTCAAAATCCCAAAAGTATGAAAAAAAAACAAAAAAAAAAAGATGACCCGGGACTTGAACTCTGGTCGTCAAAATCCCCAAAGTGTTAAATGTCAGTGCTTAGACCACTAGGCTATAGGTGACAAGTGCAACCCAACAGTTTGTTGAGTATTTGAACCTCACTACTAAGAAAAATGAGAGGGGGGGGAACAGAATCCGACGGCAAAAAAACAGCTGTCGGAATCCGTTCCCCCACCCTCATTTTGAGAGGTTTTGATGAAGTGGCTTAAAAAAAGGCTGATTCAATTTTTTTGTGGATGGAGCTTAACTGCCATCAGTTTAAAGAATATCTTTTGCCTTTTAACCATGATAGGAAAGTATGGAAAAAAAAAAATGAAAAAAAAAAAAACGATGACCCGGGACCTGTCGTCAAAATCCCAAAAGTATGAAAAAAAAACAAAAAAAAACAGATGACCCGGGACTTGAACTCTGGTCGTCAAAATCCCAAAAGTGTTAAATGTCAGTGCTTAGACCACTAGGCTATAGGTGACAAGCGCAAACCAAAAGTTTGTTGAGTATTTGAACCTCACTACTAAGAAAAATGAGAGGGGGGGGAACAGAATCCGACGGCAAAAAAACAGCTGTCGGAATCCGTTCCCCCACCCTCATTTTGAGAGGTTTTGATGAAGTGGCTTAAAAAAAGGCTGATTCATTTTTTTTGTGGATGGAGCTTAACTGCCATCAGTTTAAAGAATATCTTTTGCCTTTTCACCATGATAGGAAAGTATGAAAAAAAAAAAAAAAAAAAAAAAAACGATGACCCGGGACCTGTCGTCAAAATCCCAAAAGTATGAAAAAAAAAAAAAAAAAACCTATGACCCGGGACTTGAACTCTGGTCGTCAAAATCCCAAAAGTGTTAAATGTCAGTGCGTAGACCACTAGGCTATAGGTGACAAGTGCAAAACAAAAGTTTGTTGAGTATTTGAACCTCACTGCTAAGAAAAATGAGAGGGGGGGGAACAGAATCCCATGGCAAAAAAACAGCTGTCGGAATCCGTTCCCCCACCCTCATTTTGAGAGGTTTTGATGAAGTGGCTTAAAAAAAGGCTGATTCAATTTTTTGTGTGGATGGAGCTTAACTGCCATCAGTTTAAAGAATGTCTTTTGCCTTTTAACCATGATAGGAAAGTATGAAAAAAAAAAAAACGAAAAAAAAAAACCATGACCTGGGACCTGTCGTCAAAATCCCAAAAGTATGAAAAAAAAACAAAAAAAACCCGATGACCCGGGACTTGAACTCTGGTCGTCAAAATCCCAAAAGTGTTAAATGTCAGTGCTTAGACCACTAGGCTATAGGGGACAAGTGCAAACCAAAAGTTTGTTGAGTATTTGAACCTCACTGCTAAGAAAAATGAGAGGGGGGGGAACAGAATCCGACGGCAAAAAAACAGCTGTCGGAATCCGTTCCCCCACCCTCATTATGAGAGGTTTTGATGAAGTGGCTTAAAAAAAGGCTGATTCAATTTTTTTGTGGATGGAGCTTAACTGCCATCAGTTTAAAGAATATCTTTTGCCTTTTAACCATGATAGGAAAGTATGAAAAAAAAAAAAAAAAAAAAAAAAACGATGACCCGGGACCTGTCGTCAAAATCCCAAAAGTATGAAAAAAACCCCAAAAAAACCCGATGACCCGGGACTTGAACTCTGGTCGTCAAAATCCCAAAAGTGTTAAATGTCAGTGATTAGAACACTAGGCTATAGGGGACAAGTGCAAACTGAAAGTAGGTTGAGTATTTGAACCTCACTGCTAAGAAAAATGAGAGGGGGGGGAACAGAATCCGACGGCAAAAAAACAGCTGTCGGAATCCGTTCCCCCACCCTCATTATGAGAGGTTTTGATGAAGTGGCTTAAAAAAAGGCTGATTCAATTTTTTGTGTGGATGGAGCTTAACTGCCATCAGTTTAAAGAATGTCTTTTGCCTTTTAACCATGATAGGAAAGTATGAAAAAAAAAAAAACGAAAAAAAAAAACCATGACCTGGGACCTGTCGTCAAAATCCCAAAAGTATGAAAAAAAAACAAAAAAAACCCGATGACCCGGGACTTGAACTCTGGTCGTCAAAATCCCAAAAGTGTTAAATGTCAGTGCTTAGACCACTAGGCTATAGGTGACAAGTGCAAACCAAAAGTTTGTTGAGTATTTGAACCTCACTACTAAGAAAAATGAGAGGGGGGGGAACAGAATCCGACGGCAAAAAAACAGCTGTCGGAATCCGTTCCCCCACCCTCATTATGAGAGGTTTTGATGAAGTGGCTTAAAAAAAGGCTGATTCAAGTTTTTTGTGGATGGAGCTTAACTGCCATCAGTTTAAAGAATATCTTTTGCCTTTTCACCATGATAGGAAAGTATGAAAAAAAAAAAAAAAAAAAAAAAAACGATGACCCGGGACCTGTCGTCAAAATCCCAAAAGTATGAAAAAAAACAAAAAAAACAACCTATGACCCGGGACTTGAACTCTGGTCGTCAAAATCCCAAAAGTGTTAAATGTCAGTGCTTAGACCACTAGGCTATAGGGGACAAGTGCAAACCAAAAGTTTGTTGAGTATTTGAACCTCACTGCTAAGAAAAATGAGAGGGGGGGGGAACAGAATCCGACGGCAAAAAAACAGCTGTCGGAATCCGTTCCCCCACCCTCATTATGAGAGGTTTTGATGAAGTGGCTTAAAAAAAGGCTGATTCAATTTTTTTGTGGATGGAGCTTAACTGCCATCAGTTTAAAGAATATCTTTTGCCTTTTAACCATGATAGGAAAGTATGAAAAAAAAAAAAAAAAAAAAAAAACGATGACCCGGGACCTGTCGTCAAAATCCCAAAAGTATGAAAAAAAAACAAAAAAAACCCGATGACCTGGGACTTGAACTCTGGTCGTCAAAATCCCAAAAGTGTTAAATGTCAGTGCCTAGACCACTAGCCTATAGGGTACGAGTACAAAACAAAAGTTTGTTGAGTATTTGAACCTCACTGCTAAGAAAAATGAGAGGGGGGGGAACAGAATCCGATGGCAAAAAAACAGCTGTCGGAATCCGTTCCCCCACCCTCATTATGAGAGGTTTTGATGAAGTGGCTTAAAAAAAGGCTGATTCAATTTTTTTTGTGGATGGAGCTTAACTGCCATCAGTTTAAAGAATATATTTTGCCTTTTAACCATGATAGGAAAGTATGAGAAAAAAAAAACACAAAAAATAAAAAAACGATGACCCGGGACCTGTCGTCAAAATCCCAAAAGTATGAATAAAAAAAAAAAAAAAAAAGATGACCCGGGACTTGAACTCTGGTCGTCAAAATCCCCAAAGTGTTAAATGTCAGTGCTTAGACCACTAGGCTATAGGTGACAAGTGCAACCCAACAGTTTGTTGAGTATTTGAACCTCACTACTAAGAAAAATGAGAGGGGGGGGAACAGAATCCGACGGCAAAAAAACAGCTGTCGGAATCCGTTCCCCCACCCTCATTTTGAGAGGTTTTGATGAAGTGGCTTAAAAAAAGGCTGATTCAATTTTTTTGTGGATGGAGCTTAACTGCCATCAGTTTAAAGAATATCTTTTGCCTTTTAACCATGATAGGAAAGTATGGAAAAAAAAAATGAAAAAAAAAAAAACGATGACCCGGGACCTGTCGTCAAAATCCCAAAAGTATGAAAAAAAAACAAAAAAAAAACAGATGACCCGGGACTTGAACTCTGGTCGTCAAAATCCCAAAAGTGTTAAATGTCAGTGCTTAGACCACTAGGCTATAGGTGACAAGCACAAACCAAAAGTTTGTTGAGTATTTGAACCTCACTACTAAGAAAAATGAGAGGGGGGGGGAACAGAATCCGACGGCAAAAAAACAGCTGTCGGAATCCGTTCCCCCACCCTCATTTTGAGAGGTTTTGATGAAGTGGCTTAAAAAAAGGCTGATTCATTTTTTTTGTGGATGGAGCTTAACTGCCATCAGTTTAAAGAATATCTTTTGCCTTTTCACCATGATAGGAAAGTATGAAAAAAAAAAAAAAAAAAAAAAAAACGATGACCCGGGACCTGTCGTCAAAATCCCAGAAGTATGAAAAAAAAAAAAAAAAAAACCTATGACCCGGGACTTGAACTCTGGTCGTCAAAATCCCAAAAGTGTTAAATGTCAGTGCGTAGACCACTAGGCTATAGGGGACAAGTACAAAACAAAAGTTTGTTGAGTATTTGAACCTCACTGCTAAGAAAAATGAGAGGGGGGGGAACAGAATCCGATGGCAAAAAAACAGCTGTCGGAATCCGTTCCCCCACCCTCATTATGAGAGGTTTTGATGAAGTGGCTTAAAAAAAGGCTGATTCAATTTTTTTGTGGATGGAGCTTAACTGCCATCAGTTTAAATAATATCTTTTGCCTTTTAACCATGATAGGAAAGTATGAAAAAAAAAAAAAAAAAAAAAAACGATGACCCGGGACCTGTCGTCAAAATCCCAAAAGTATGAAAAAAAAAAAAAAAAAACCTATGACCCGGGACTTGAACTCTGGTCGTCAAAATCCCAAAAGTGTTAAATATCAGTGCTTAGACCACTAGGCTATAGGGGACAAGTGCAAACCAAAAGTTTGTTGAGTATTTGAACCTCACTACTAAGAAAAATGAGAGGGGGGGGGGAACAGAATCCGACGGCAAAAAAAACAGCTGTCGGAATCCGTTCCCCCACCCTCATTTTGAGAGGTTTTGATGAAGTGGCTTAAAAAAAGGCTGATTCAATTTTTTTGTGGATGGAGCTTAACTGCCATCAGTTTAAAGAATATCTTTTGCCTTTTAACCATGATAGGAAAGTATGAAAAAAAAAATGAAAAAAAAAAAAACGATGACCCGGGACCTGTCGTCAAAATCCCAAAAGTATGAAAAAAAACAAAAAAAACCAGATGACCCGGGACTTGAACTCTGGTCGTCAAAATCCCAAAAGTGTTAAATGTCAGTGCTTAGACCACTAGGCTATAGGTGACAAGTGCAAACCAAAAGTTTGTTGAGTATTTGAACCTCACTACTAAGAAAAATGAGAGGGGGGGGAACAGAATCCGACGGCAAAAAAACAGCTGTCGGAATCCGTTCCCCCACCCTCATTTTGAGAGGTTTTGATGAAGTGGCTTAAAAAAAGGCTGATTCATTTTTTTTGTGGATGGAGCTTAACTGCCATCAGTTTAAAGAATATCTTTTGCCTTTTCACCATGATAGGAAAGTATGAAAAAAAAAAAAAAAAAAAAAAAACGATGACCCGGGACCTGTCGTCAAAATCCCAAAAGTATAAAAAAAAAAAAAAAAAAACCTATGACCCGGGACTTGAACTCTGGTCGTCAAAATCCCAAAAGTGTTAAATGTCAGTGCGTAGACCACTAGGCTATAGGTGACAAGTGCAAAACAAAAGTTTGTTGAGTATTTGAACCTCACTGCTAAGAAAAATGAGAGGGGGGGGGAACAGAATCCCATGGCAAAAAAACAGCTGTCGGAATCCGTTCCCCCACCCTCATTATGAGAGGTTTTGATGAAGTGGCTTAAAAAAAGGCTGATTCAATTTTTTTTGTGGATGGAGCTTAACTGCCATCAGTTTAAAGAATATATTTTGCCTTTTAACCATGATAGGAAAGTATGAAAAAAAAAACACAAAAAATAAAAAAAACGATGACCCGGGACCTGTCGTCAAAATCCCAAAAGTATGAAAAAAAAAAAAAAGAAAAAAGATGACCCGGGACTTGAACTCTGGTCGTCAAAATCCCCAAAGTGTTAAATGTCAGTGCTTAGACCACTAGGCTATAGGTGACAAGTGCAAACCAACAGTTTGTTGAGTATTTGAACCTCACTACTAAGAAAAATGAGAGGGGGGGGAACAGAATCCGACGGCAAAAAAACAGCTGTCGGAATCCGTTCCCCCACCCTCATTTTGAGAGGTTTTGATGAAGTGGCTTAAAAAAAGGCTGATTAAATTTTTTTGTGGATGGAGCTTAACTGCCATCAGTTTAAAGAATATCTTTTGCCTTTTAACCATGATAGGAAAGTATGGAAAAAAAAAAATGAAAAAAAAAAAAAACGATGACCCGGGACCTGTCGTCAAAATCCCAAAAGTATGAAAAAAACCCCAAAAAAACCCGATGACCCGGGACTTGAACTCTGGTCGTCAAAATCCCAAAAGTGTTAAATGTCAGTGATTAGAACACTAGGCTATAGGGGACAAGTGCAAACTGAAAGTAGGTTGAGTATTTGAACCTCACTGCTAAGAAAAATGAGAGGGGGGGGAACAGAATCCGACGGCAAAAAAACAGCTGTCGGAATCCGTTCCCCCACCCTCATTATGAGAGGTTTTGATGAAGTGGCTTAAAAAAAGGCTGATTCAAGTTTTTTGTGGATGGAGCTTAACTGCCATCAGTTTAAAGAATATCTTTTGCCTTTTCACCATGATAGGAAAGTATGAAAAAAAAAAAAAAAAAAAAAAAAACGATGACCCGGGACCTGTCGTCAAAATCCCAAAAGTATGAAAAAAAACAAAAAAAACAACCTATGACCCGGGACTTGAACTCTGGTCGTCAAAATCCCAAAAGTGTTAAATGTCAGTGCTTAGACCACTAGGCTATAGGGGACAAGTGCAAACCAAAAGTTTGTTGAGTATTTGAACCTCACTGCTAAGAAAAATGAGAGGGGGGGGGAACAGAATCCGACGGCAAAAAAACAGCTGTCGGAATCCGTTCCCCCACCCTCATTATGAGAGGTTTTGATGAAGTGGCTTAAAAAAAGGCTGATTCAATTTTTTTGTGGATGGAGCTTAACTGCCATCAGTTTAAAGAATATCTTTTGCCTTTTAACCATGATAGGAAAGTATGAAAAAAAAAAAAAAAAAAAAAAAAACGATGACCCGGGACCTGTCGTCAAAATCCCAAAAGTATGAAAAAAAAACAAAAAAAACCCGATGACCTGGGACTTGAACTCTGGTCGTCAAAATCCCAAAAGTGTTAAATGTCAGTGCCTAGACCACTAGCCTATAGGGTACAAGTACAAAACAAAAGTTTGTTGAGTATTTGAACCTCACTGCTAAGAAAAATGAGAGGGGGGGGAACAGAATCCGATGGCAAAAAAACAGCTGTCGGAATCCGTTCCCCCACCCTCATTATGAGAGGTTTTGATGAAGTGGCTTAAAAAAAGGCTGATTCAATTTTTTTGTGGATGGAGCTTAACTGCCATCAGTTTAAAGAATATCTTTTGCCTTTTCACCATGATTGGAAAGTATGAAAAAAAAAAAAAAAAAAAAAAAAACGATGACCCGGGACCTGTCGTCAAAATCCCAAAAGTATGAAAAAAAAAAAAAAAAAAACCTATGACCCGGGACTTGAACTCTGGTCGTCAAAATCCCAAAAGTGTTAAATGTCAGTGCGTAGACCACTAGGCTATAGGTGACAGGTGCAAAACAAAAGTTTGTTGAGTATTTGAACCTCACTGCTAAGAAAAATGAGAGGGGGGGGGAACAGAATCCCATGGCAAAAAAACAGCTGTCGGAATCCGTTCCCCCACCCTCATTATGAGAGGTTTTGATGAAGTGGCTTAAAAAAAGGCTGATTCAATTTTTTTTGTGGATGGAGCTTAACTGCCATCAGTTTAAAGAATATATTTTGCCTTTTAACCATGATAGGAAAGTATGAGAAAAAAAAACACAAAAAATAAAAAAACGTTGACCCGGGACCTGTCGTCAAAATCCCAAAAGTATGAAAAAAAAACAAAAAAAAAAAGATGACCCGGGACTTGAACTCTGGTCGTCAAAATCCCCAAAGTGTTAAATGTCAGTGCTTAGACCACTAGGCTATAGGTGACAAGTGCAACCCAACAGTTTGTTGAGTATTTGAACCTCACTACTAAGAAAAATGAGAGGGGGGGGAACAGAATCCGACGGCAAAAAAACAGCTGTCGGAATCCGTTCCCCCACCCTCATTTTGAGAGGTTTTGATGAAGTGGCTTAAAAAAAGGCTGATTCAATTTTTTTGTGGATGGAGCTTAACTGCCATCAGTTTAAAGAATATCTTTTGCCTTTTAACCATGATAGGAAAGTATGGAAAAAAAAAAATGAAAAAAAAAAAAACGATGACCCGGGACCTGTCGTCAAAATCCCAAAAGTATGAAAAAAAAAACAAAAAAAAACAGATGACCCGGGACTTGAACTCTGGTCGTCAAAATCCCAAAAGTGTTAAATGTCAGTGCTTAGACCACTAGGCTATAGGTGACAAGCGCAAACCAAAAGTTTGTTGAGTATTTGAACCTCACTACTAAGAAAAATGAGAGGGGGGGGAACAGAATCCGACGGCAAAAAAACAGCTGTCGGAATCCGTTCCCCCACCCTCATTTTGAGAGGTTTTGATGAAGTGGCTTAAAAAAAGGCTGATTCATTTTTTTTGTGGATGGAGCTTAACTGCCATCAGTTTAAAGAATATCTTTTGCCTTTTCACCATGATAGGAAAGTATGAAAAAAAAAAAAAAAAAAAAAAAAAACGATGACCCGGGACCTGTCGTCAAAATCCCAAAAGTATGAAAAAAAAAAAAAAAAAACCTATGACCCGGGACTTGAACTCTGGTCGTCAAAATCCCAAAAGTGTTAAATGTCAGTGCGTAGACCACTAGGCTATAGGTGACAAGTGCAAAACAAAAGTTTGTTGAGTATTTGAACCTCACTGCTAAGAAAAATGAGAGGGGGGGGAACAGAATCCCATGGCAAAAAAACAGCTGTCGGAATCCGTTCCCCCACCCTCATTTTGAGAGGTTTTGATGAAGTGGCTTAAAAAAAGGCTGATTCAATTTTTTGTGTGGATGGAGCTTAACTGCCATCAGTTTAAAGAATGTCTTTTGCCTTTTAACCATGATAGGAAAGTATGAAAAAAAAAAAAACGAAAAAAAAAAACCATGACCTGGGACCTGTCGTCAAAATCCCAAAAGTATGAAAAAAAAACAAAAAAAACCCGATGACCCGGGACTTGAACTCTGGTCGTCAAAATCCCAAAAGTGTTAAATGTCAGTGCTTAGACCACTAGGCTATAGGGGACAAGTGCAAACCAAAAGTTTGTTGAGTATTTGAACCTCACTGCTAAGAAAAATGAGAGGGGGGGGAACAGAATCCGACGGCAAAAAAACAGCTGTCGGAATCCGTTCCCCCACCCTCATTATGAGAGGTTTTGATGAAGTGGCTTAAAAAAAGGCTGATTCAATTTTTTTGTGGATGGAGCTTAACTGCCATCAGTTTAAAGAATATCTTTTGCCTTTTAACCATGATAGGAAAGTATGAAAAAAAAAAAAAAAAAAAAAAAAAACGATGACCCGGGACCTGTCGTCAAAATCCCAAAAGTATGAAAAAAAACCCAAAAAAACCCGATGACCCGGGACTTGAACTCTGGTCGTCAAAATCCCAAAAGTGTTAAATGTCAGTGATTAGAACACTAGGCTATAGGGGACAAGTGCAAACTGAAAGTAGGTTGAGTATTTGAACCTCACTGCTAAGAAAAATGAGAGGGGGGGGAACAGAATCCGACGGCAAAAAAACAGCTGTCGGAATCCGTTCCCCCACCCTCATTATGAGAGGTTTTGATGAAGTGGCTTAAAAAAAGGCTGATTCAATTTTTTGTGTGGATGGAGCTTAACTGCCATCAGTTTAAAGAATGTCTTTTGCCTTTTAACCATGATAGGAAAGTATGAAAAAAAAAAAACCGAAAAAAAAAAACCATGACCTGGGACCTGTCGTCAAAATCCCAAAAGTATGAAAAAAAAACAAAAAAAACCCGATGACCCGGGACTTGAACTCTGGTCGTCAAAATCCCAAAAGTGTTAAATGTCAGTGCTTAGACCACTAGGCTATAGGTGACAAGTGCAAACCAAAAGTTTGTTGAGTATTTGAACCTCACTACTAAGAAAAATGAGAGGGGGGGGAACAGAATCCGACGGCAAAAAAACAGCTGTCGGAATCCGTTCCCCCACCCTCATTATGAGAGGTTTTGATGAAGTGGCTTAAAAAAAGGCTGATTCAAGTTTTTTGTGGATGGAGCTTAACTGCCATCAGTTTAAAGAATATCTTTTGCCTTTTCACCATGATAGGAAAGTATGAAAAAAAAAAAAAAAAAAAAAAAAACGATGACCCGGGACCTGTCGTCAAAATCCCAAAAGTATGAAAAAAAACAAAAAAAACAACCTATGACCCGGGACTTGAACTCTGGTCGTCAAAATCCCAAAAGTGTTAAATGTCAGTGCTTAGACCACTAGGCTATAGGGGACAAGTGCAAACCAAAAGTTTGTTGAGTATTTGAACCTCACTGCTAAGAAAAATGAGAGGGGGGGGGAACAGAATCCGACGGCAAAAAAACAGCTGTCGGAATCCGTTCCCCCACCCTCATTATGAGAGGTTTTGATGAAGTGGCTTAAAAAAAGGCTGATTCAATTTTTTTGTGGATGGAGCTTAACTGCCATCAGTTTAAAGAATATCTTTTGCCTTTTAACCATGATAGGAAAGTATGAAAAAAAAAAAAAAAAAAAAAAAACGATGACCCGGGACCTGTCGTCAAAATCCCAAAAGTATGAAAAAAAAACAAAAAAAACCCGATGACCTGGGACTTGAACTCTGGTCGTCAAAATCCCAAAAGTGTTAAATGTCAGTGCCTAGACCACTAGCCTATAGGGTACAAGTACAAAACAAAAGTTTGTTGAGTATTTGAACCTCACTGCTAAGAAAAATGAGAGGGGGGGGAACAGAATCCGATGGCAAAAAAACAGCTGTCGGAATCCGTTCCCCCACCCTCATTATGAGAGGTTTTGATGAAGTGGCTTAAAAAAAGGCTGATTCAATTTTTTTTGTGGATGGAGCTTAACTGCCATCAGTTTAAAGAATATATTTTGCCTTTTAACCATGATAGGAAAGTATGAGAAAAAAAAACACAAAAAATAAAAAAACGATGACCCGGGACCTGTCGTCAAAATCCCAAAAGTATGAATAAAAAACAAAAAAAAAAAGATGACCCGGGACTTGAACTCTGGTCGTCAAAATCCCCAAAGTGTTAAATGTCAGTGCTTAGACCACTAGGCTATAGGTGACAAGTGCAACCCAACAGTTTGTTGAGTATTTGAACCTCACTACTAAGAAAAATGAGAGGGGGGGGAACAGAATCCGACGGCAAAAAAACAGCTGTCGGAATCCGTTCCCCCACCCTCATTTTGAGAGGTTTTGATGAAGTGGCTTAAAAAAAGGCTGATTCAATTTTTTTGTGGATGGAGCTTAACTGCCATCAGTTTAAAGAATATCTTTTGCCTTTTAACCATGATAGGAAAGTATGGAAAAAAAAAATGAAAAAAAAAAAAACGATGACCCGGGACCTGTCGTCAAAATCCCAAAAGTATGAAAAAAAAACAAAAAAAAAACAGATGACCCGGGACTTGAACTCTGGTCGTCAAAATCCCAAAAGTGTTAAATGTCAGTGCTTAGACCACTAGGCTATAGGTGACAAGCACAAACCAAAAGTTTGTTGAGTATTTGAACCTCACTACTAAGAAAAATGAGAGGGGGGGGGAACAGAATCCGACGGCAAAAAAACAGCTGTCGGAATCCGTTCCCCCACCCTCATTTTGAGAGGTTTTGATGAAGTGGCTTAAAAAAAGGCTGATTCATTTTTTTTGTGGATGGAGCTTAACTGCCATCAGTTTAAAGAATATCTTTTGCCTTTTCACCATGATAGGAAAGTATGAAAAAAAAAAAAAAAAAAAAAAAAAACGATGACCCGGGACCTGTCGTCAAAATCCCAGAAGTATGAAAAAAAAAAAAAAAAAAACCTATGACCCGGGACTTGAACTCTGGTCGTCAAAATCCCAAAAGTGTTAAATGTCAGTGCGTAGACCACTAGGCTATAGGGGACAAGTACAAAACAAAAGTTTGTTGAGTATTTGAACCTCACTGCTAAGAAAAATGAGAGGGGGGGGAACAGAATCCGATGGCAAAAAAACAGCTGTCGGAATCCGTTCCCCCACCCTCATTATGAGAGGTTTTGATGAAGTGGCTTAAAAAAAGGCTGATTCAATTTTTTTGTGGATGGAGCTTAACTGCCATCAGTTTAAATAATATCTTTTGCCTTTTAACCATGATAGGAAAGTATGAAAAAAAAAAAAAAAAAAAAAAACGATGACCCGGGACCTGTCGTCAAAATCCCAAAAGTATGAAAAAAAAAAAAAAAAAACCTATGACCCGGGACTTGAACTCTGGTCGTCAAAATCCCAAAAGTGTTAAATATCAGTGCTTAGACCACTAGGCTATAGGGGACAAGTGCAAACCAAAAGTTTGTTGAGTATTTGAACCTCACTACTAAGAAAAATGAGAGGGGGGGGGGGAACAGAATCCGACGCAAAAAAAACAGCTGTCGGAATCCGTTCCCCCACCCTCATTTTGAGAGGTTTTGATGAAGTGGCTTAAAAAAAGGCTGATTCAATTTTTTTGTGGATGGAGCTTAACTGCCATCAGTTTAAAGAATATCTTTTGCCTTTTAACCATGATAGGAAAGTATGAAAAAAAAAATGAAAAAAAAAAAAACGATGACCCGGGACCTGTCGTCAAAATCCCAAAAGTATGAAAAAAAACAAAAAAAACCAGATGACCCGGGACTTGAACTCTGGTCGTCAAAATCCCAAAAGTGTTAAATGTCAGTGCTTAGACCACTAGGCTATAGGTGACAA
Source organism: Phoxinus phoxinus (assembly GCF_949152265.1). Taxonomy (NCBI): domain Eukaryota; kingdom Metazoa; phylum Chordata; class Actinopteri; order Cypriniformes; family Leuciscidae; genus Phoxinus; species Phoxinus phoxinus. Next base: position 24,129,269 of record NC_136882.1, on the reverse strand, counting down.
GCACAAACCAAAAGTTTGTTGAGTATTTGAACCTCACTACTAAGAAAAATGAGAGGGGGGGGAACAGAATCCGACGGCAAAAAAACAGCTGTCGGAATCCGTTCCCCCACCCTCATTTTGAGAGGTTTTGATGAAGTGGCTTAAAAAAAGGCTGATTCATTTTTTTTGTGGATGGAGCTTAACTGCCATCAGTTTAAAGAATATCTTTTGCCTTTTCACCATGATAGGAAAGTATGAAAAAAAAACAAAAAAAAAAAAAACGATGACCCGGGACCTGTCGTCAAAATCCCAAAAGTATAAAAAAAAAAAAAAAAAAACCTATGACCCGGGACTTGAACTCTGGTCGTCAAAATCCCAAAAGTGTTAAATGTCAGTGCGTAGACCACTAGGCTATAGGTGACAAGTGCAAAACAAAAGTTTGTTGAGTATTTGAACCTCACTGCTAAGAAAAATGAGAGGGGGGGGGAACAGAATCCCATGGCAAAAAAACAGCTGTCGGAATCCGTTCCCCCACCCTCATTATGAGAGGTTTTGATGAAGTGGCTTAAAAAAAGGCTGATTCAATTTTTTTTGTGGATGGAGCTTAACTGCCATCAGTTTAAAGAATATATTTTGCCTTTTAACCATGATAGGAAAGTATGAAAAAAAAAACACAAAAAATAAAAAAACGATGACCCGGGACCTGTCGTCAAAATCCCAAAAGTATGAAAAAAAAAAAAAAGAAAAAAGATGACCCGGGACTTGAACTCTGGTCGTCAAAATCCCCAAAGTGTTAAATGTCAGTGCTTAGACCACTAGGCTATAGGTGACAAGTGCAAACCAACAGTTTGTTGAGTATTTGAACCTCACTACTAAGAAAAATGAGAGGGGGGGGAACAGAATCCGACGGCAAAAAAACAGCTGTCGGAATCCGTTCCCCCACCCTCATTTTGAGAGGTTTTGATGAAGTGGCTTAAAAAAAGGCTGATTAAATTTTTTTGTGGATGGAGCTTAACTGCCATCAGTTTAAAGAATATCTTTTGCCTTTTAACCATGATAGGAAAGTATGGAAAAAAAAAAATGAAAAAAAAAAAAAACGATGACCCGGGACCTGTCGTCAAAATCCCAAAAGTATGAAAAAAAACAAAAAAAACCAGATGACCCGGGACTTGAACTCTGGTCGTCAAAATCCCAAAAGTGTTAAATGTCAGTGCTTAGACCACTAGGCTATAGGTGACAAGCGCAAACCAAAAGTTTGTTGAGTATTTGAACCTCACTACTAAGAAAAATGAGAGGGGGGGGGGGGGACAGAATCCGACGGCAAAAAAACAGCTGTCGGAATCCGTTCCCCCACCCTCATTTTGAGAGGTTTTGATGAAGTGGCTTAAAAAAAGGCTGATTCATTTTTTTTGTGGATGGAGCTTAACTGCCATCAGTTTAAAGAATATCTTTTGCCTTTTCACCATGATAGGAAAGTATGAAAAAAAAAAAAAAAAAAAAAAAAACGATGACCCGGGACCTGTCGTCAAAATCCCAAAAGTATGAAAAAAAAAAAAAAAAAAACCTATGACCCGGGACTTGAACTCTGGTCGTCAAAATCCCAAAAGTGTTAAATGTCAGTGCGTAGACCACTAGGCTATAGGGGACAAGTACAAATCAAAAGTTTGTTGAGTATTTGAACCTCACTGCTAAGAAAAATGAGAGGGGGGGGAACAGAATCCGATGGCAAAAAAACAGCTGTCGGAATCCGTTCCCCCACCCTCATTATGAGAGGTTTTGATGAAGTGGCTTAAAAAAAGGCTGATTCATTTTTTTTGTGGATGGAGCTTAACTGCCATCAGTTTAAAGAATATCTTTTGCCTTTTCACCATGATAGGAAAGTATGAAAAAAAAAAAAAAAAAAAAAACGATGACCCGGGACCTGTCGTCAAAATCCCAAAAGTATGAAAAAAAACAAAAAAAAACAGATGACCCGGGATTTGAACTCTGGTCGTCAAAATCCCCAAAGTGTTAAATATCAGTGCTTAGACCACTAGGCTATAGGGGACAAGTGCAAACCAAAAGTTTGTTGAGTATTTGAACCTCACTACTAAGAAAAATGAGAGGGGGGGGGAACAGAATCCGACGGCAAAAAAACAGCTGTCGGAATCCGTTCCCCCACCCTCATTTTGAGAGGTTTTGATGAAGTGGCTTAAAAAAAGGCTGATTCATTTTTTTGTGGATGGAGCTTAACTGCCATCAGTTTAAAGAATATCTTTTGCCTTTTCACCATGATAGGAAAGTATGAAAAAAAAAAAAAAAAAAAAAAAAACGATGACCCGGGACCTGTCGTCAAAATCCCAAAAGTATAAAAAAAAAAAAAAAAAAACCTATGACCCGGGACTTGAACTCTGGTCGTCAAAATCCCAAAAGTGTTAAATGTCAGTGCGTAGACCACTAGGCTATAGGTGACAAGTGCAAAACAAAAGTTTGTTGAGTATTTGAACCTCACTACTAAGAAAAATGAGAGGGGGGGGGGAACAGAATCCGACGGCAAAAAAAACAGCTGTCGGAATCCGTTCCCCCACCCTCATTTTGAGAGGTTTTGATGAAGTGGCTTAAAAAAAGGCTGATTCAATTTTTTTGTGGATGGAGCTTAACTGCCATCAGTTTAAAGAATATCTTTTGCCTTTTAACCATGATAGGAAAGTATGAAAAAAAAAATGAAAAAAAAAAAAACGATGACCCGGGACCTGTCGTCAAAATCCCAAAAGTATGAAAAAAAACAAAAAAAACCAGATGACCCGGGACTTGAACTCTGGTCGTCAAAATCCCAAAAGTGTTAAATGTCAGTGCCTAGACCACTAGGCTATAGGTGACAAGCGCAAACTGAAAGTTTGTTGAGTATTTGAACCTCACTACTAAGAAAAATGAGAGGGGGGGGAACAGAATCCGACGGCAAAAAAACAGCTGTCGGAATCCGTTCCCCCACCCTCATTTTGAGAGGTTTTGATGAAGTGGCTTAAAAAAAGGCTGATTCATTTTTTTTGTGGATGGAGCTTAACTGCCATCAGTTTAAAGAATATCTTTTGCCTTTTCACCATGATAGGAAAGTATGAAAAAAAAAAAAAAAAAAAAAAAACGATGACCCGGGACCTGTCGTCAAAATCCCAAAAGTATAAAAAAAAAAAAAAAAAAACCTATGACCCGGGACTTGAACTCTGGTCGTCAAAATCCCAAAAGTGTTAAATGTCAGTGCGTAGACCACTAGGCTATAGGTGACAAGTGCAAAACAAAAGTTTGTTGAGTATTTGAACCTCACTGCTAAGAAAAATGAGAGGGGGGGGGAACAGAATCCCATGGCAAAAAAACAGCTGTCGGAATCCGTTCCCCCACCCTCATTATGAGAGGTTTTGATGAAGTGGCTTAAAAAAAGGCTGATTCAATTTTTTTTGTGGATGGAGCTTAACTGCCATCAGTTTAAAGAATATATTTTGCCTTTTAACCATGATAGGAAAGTATGAAAAAAAAAACACAAAAAATAAAAAAACGATGACCCGGGACCTGTCGTCAAAATCCCAAAAGTATGAAAAAAAAAAAAAAAAAAAAAGATGACCCGGGACTTGAACTCTGGTCGTCAAAATCCCCACAGTGTGAAATGTCAGTGCTTAGACCACTAGGCTATAGGTGACAAGTGCAAACCAACAGTTTGTTGAGTATTTGAACCTCACTACTAAGAAAAATGAGAGGGGGGGGAACAGAATCCGACGGCAAAAAAACAGCTGTCGGAATCCGTTCCCCCACCCTCATTTTGAGAGGTTTTGATGAAGTGGCTTAAAAAAAGGCTGATTCAATTTTTTTGTGGATGGAGCTTAACTGCCATCAGTTTAAAGAATATCTTTTGCCTTTTAACCATGATAGGAAAGTATGGAAAAAAAAAAATGAAAAAAAAAAAAAACGATGACCCGGGACCTGTCGTCAAAATCCCAAAAGTATGAAAAAAACCAAAAAAAACCAGATGACCCGGGACTTGAACTCTGGTCGTCAAAATCCCAAAAGTGTTAAATGTCAGTGCTTAGACCACTAGGCTATAGGTGACAAGCGCAAACCAAAAGTTTGTTGAGTATTTGAACCTCACTACTAAGAAAAATGAGAGGGGGGGGAACAGAATCCGACGGCAAAAAAACAGCTGTCGGAATCCGTTCCCCCACCCTCATTTTGAGAGGTTTTGATGAAGTGGCTTAAAAAAAGGCTGATTCATTTTTTTTGTGGATGGAGCTTAACTGCCATCAGTTTAAAGAATATCTTTTGCCTTTTCACCATGATAGGAAAGTATGAAAAAAAAAAAAAAAAAAAACGATGACCCGGGACCTGTCGTCAAAATCCCAAAAGTATGAAAAAAAAAAAAAAAAAACCTATGACCCGGGACTTGAACTCTGGTCGTCAAAATCCCAAAAGTGTTAAATGTCAGTGCGTAGACCACTAGGCTATAGGGGACAAGTACAAAACAAAAGTTTGTTGAGTATTTGAACCTCACTGCTAAGAAAAATGAGAGGGGGGGGAACAGAATCCGATGGCAAAAAAACAGCTGTCGGAATCCGTTCCCCCACCCTCATTATGAGAGGTTTTGATGAAGTGGCTTAAAAAAAGGCTGATTCATTTTTTTTGTGGATGGAGCTTAACTGCCATCAGTTTAAAGAATATCTTTTGCCTTTTCACCATGATAGGAAAGTATGAAAAAAAAAAAAAAAAAAAAAACGATGACCCGGGACCTGTCGTCAAAATCCCAAAAGTATGAAAAAAAACAAAAAAAAAACAGATGACCCGGGATTTGAACTCTGGTCGTCAAAATCCCCAAAGTGTTAAATATCAGTGCTTAGACCACTAGGCTATAGGGGACAAGTGCAAACCAAAAGTTTGTTGAGTATTTGAACCTCACTACTAAGAAAAATGAGAGGGGGGGGGAACAGAATCCGACGGCAAAAAAACAGCTGTCGGAATCCGTTCCCCCACCCTCATTTTGAGAGGTTTTGATGAAGTGGCTTAAAAAAAGGCTGATTCATTTTTTTGTGGATGGAGCTTAACTGCCATCAGTTTAAAGAATATCTTTTGCCTTTTCACCATGATAGGAAAGTATGAAAAAAAAAAAAAAAAAAAAAAAACGATGACCCGGGACCTGTCGTCAAAATCCCAAAAGTATAAAAAAAAAACAAAAAAAACCTATGACCCGGGACTTGAACTCTGGTCGTCAAAATCCCAAAAGTGTTAAATGTCAGTGCGTAGACCACTAGGCTATAGGTGACAAGTGCAAAACAAAAGTTTGTTGAGTATTTGAACCTCACTGCTAAGAAAAATGAGAGGGGGGGGGGGGGGGGGGGGACAGAATCCGACGGCAAAAAAACAGCTGTCGGAATCCGTTCCCCCACCCTCATTATGAGAGGTTTTGATGAAGTGGCTTAAAAAAAGGCTGATTCAATTTTTTTGTGGATGGAGCTTAACTGCCATCAGTTTAAAGAATATCTTTTGCCTTTTAACCATGATAGGAAAGTATGAAAAAAACAAAACAAAAAAAAAAACGATGACCCGGGACCTGTCGTCAAAATCCCAAAAGTATGAAAAAAAAACAAAAAAAAACAGATGACCCGGGACTTGAACTCTGGTCGTCAAAATCCCAAAAGTGTTAAATGTCAGTGCTTAGACCACTAGGCTATAGGGGACAAGTGCAAACCATAAGTTTGTTGAGTATTTGAACCTCACTGCTAAGAAAAATGAGAGGGGGGGGGAACAGAATCCGACGGCAAAAAAACAGCTGTCGGAATCCGTTCCCCCACCCTCATTATGAGAGGTTTTGATGAAGTGGCTTAAAAAAAGGCTGATTCAATTTTTTTGTGGATGGAGCTTAACTGCCATCAGTTTAAAGAATATCTTTTGCCTTTTAACCATGATAGGAAAGTATGAAAAAAAAAAAAAAAAAAACGATGACCCGGGACCTGTCGTCAAAATCCCAAAAGTATGAAAAAAAAAACAAAAAAAACCCGATGACCTGGGACTTGAACTCTGGTCGTCAAAATCCCAAAAGTGTTAAATGTCAGTGCCTAGACCACTAGCCTATAGGGTACAAGTACAAAACAAAAGTTTGTTGAGTATTTGAACCTCACTGCTAAGAAAAATGAGAGGGGGGGGAACAGAATCCGATGGCAAAAAAACAGCTGTCGGAATCCGTTCCCCCACCCTCATTATGAGAGGTTTTGATGAAGTGGCTTAAAAAAAGGCTGATTAAATTTTTTTGTGGATGGAGCTTAACTGCCATCAGTTTAAAGAATATCTTTTGCCTTTTCACCATGATTGGAAAGTATGAAAAAAAAACAAAAAAAAAAAAAACGATGACCCGGGACCTGTCGTCAAAATCCCAAAAGTATGAAAAAAAAAAAAAAAAAAACCTATGACCCGGGACTTGAACTCTGGTCGTCAAAATCCCAAAAGTGTTAAATGTCAGTGCGTAGACCACTAGGCTATAGGTGACAGGTGCAAAACAAAAGTTTGTTGAGTATTTGAACCTCACTGCTAAGAAAAATGAGAGGGGGGGGGAACAGAATCCCATGGCAAAAAAACAGCTGTCGGAATCCGTTCCCCCACCCTCATTATGAGAGGTTTTGATGAAGTGGCTTAAAAAAAGGCTGATTCAATTTTTTTTGTGGATGGAGCTTAACTGCCATCAGTTTAAAGAATATATTTTGCCTTTTAACCATGATAGGAAAGTATGAAAAAAAAAACACAAAAAATAAAAAAACGATGACCCGGGACCTGTCGTCAAAATCCCAAAAGTATGAAAAAAAAACAAAAAAAAAAAGATGACCCGGGACTTGAACTCTGGTCGTCAAAATCCCCAAAGTGTTAAATGTCAGTGCTTAGACCACTAGGCTATAGGTGACAAGTGCAACCCAACAGTTTGTTGAGTATTTGAACCTCACTACTAAGAAAAATGAGAGGGGGGGGAACAGAATCCGACGGCAAAAAAACAGCTGTCGGAATCCGTTCCCCCACCCTCATTTTGAGAGGTTTTGATGAAGTGGCTTAAAAAAAGGCTGATTCAATTTTTTTGTGGATGGAGCTTAACTGCCATCAGTTTAAAGAATATCTTTTGCCTTTTAACCATGATAGGAAAGTATGGAAAAAAAAAAATGAAAAAAAAAAAAACGATGACCCGGGACCTGTCGTCAAAATCCCAAAAGTATGAAAAAAAAACAAAAAAAAACAGATGACCCGGGACTTGAACTCTGGTCGTCAAAATCCCAAAAGTGTTAAATGTCAGTGCTTAGACCACTAGGCTATAGGTGACAAGCGCAAACCAAAAGTTTGTTGAGTATTTGAACCTCACTACTAAGAAAAATGAGAGGGGGGGGAACAGAATCCGACGGCAAAAAAACAGCTGTCGGAATCCGTTCCCCCACCCTCATTTTGAGAGGTTTTGATGAAGTGGCTTAAAAAAAGGCTGATTCATTTTTTTTGTGGATGGAGCTTAACTGCCATCAGTTTAAAGAATATCTTTTGCCTTTTCACCATGATAGGAAAGTATGAAAAAAAAAAAAAAAAAAAAAAAAACGATGACCCGGGACCTGTCGTCAAAATCCCAAAAGTATGAAAAAAAAAAAAAAAAAACCTATGACCCGGGACTTGAACTCTGGTCGTCAAAATCCCAAAAGTGTTAAATGTCAGTGCGTAGACCACTAGGCTATAGGGGACAAGTACAAAACAAAAGTTTGTTGAGTATTTGAACCTCACTGCTAAGAAAAATGAGAGGGGGGGGAACAGAATCCGATGGCAAAAAAACAGCTGTCGGAATCCGTTCCCCCACCCTCATTATGAGAGGTTTTGATGAAGTGGCTTAAAAAAAGGCTGATTCAATTTTTTTGTGGATGGAGCTTAACTGCCATCAGTTTAAAGAATATCTTTTGCCTTTTAACCATGATAGGAAAGTATGAAAAAAAAAAAAAAAAAAAGAAACGATGACCCGGGACCTGTCGTCAAAATCCCAAAAGTATGAAAAAAAACAAAAAAAACCAGATGACCCGGGATTTGAACTCTGGTCGTCAAAATCCCCAAAGTGTTAAATATCAGTGCTTAGACCACTAGGCTATAGGGGACAAGTGCAAACCAAAAGTTTGTTGAGTATTTGAACCTCACTACTAAGAAAAATGAGAGGGGGGGGGGAACAGAATCCGACGGCAAAAAAAACAGCTGTCGGAATCCGTTCCCCCACCCTCATTTTGAGAGGTTTTGATGAAGTGGCTTAAAAAAAGGCTGATTCAATTTTTTTGTGGATGGAGCTTAACTGCCATCAGTTTAAAGAATATCTTTTGCCTTTTAACCATGATAGGAAAGTATGAAAAAAAAAATGAAAAAAAAAAAAACGATGACCCGGGACCTGTCGTCAAAATCCCAAAAGTATGAAAAAAAACAAAAAAAACCAGATGACCCGGGACTTGAACTCTGGTCGTCAAAATCCCAAAAGTGTTAAATGTCAGTGCCTAGACCACTAGGCTATAGGTGACAAGCGCAAACTGAAAGTTTGTTGAGTATTTGAACCTCACTACTAAGAAAAATGAGAGGGGGGGGAACAGAATCCGACGGCAAAAAAACAGCTGTCGGAATCCGTTCCCCCACCCTCATTTTGAGAGGTTTTGATGAAGTGGCTTAAAAAAAGGCTGATTCATTTTTTTTGTGGATGGAGCTTAACTGCCATCAGTTTAAAGAATATCTTTTGCCTTTTCACCATGATAGGAAAGTATGAAAAAAAAAAAAAAAAAAAAAAAACGATGACCCGGGACCTGTCGTCAAAATCCCAAAAGTATAAAAAAAAAAAAAAAAAACCTATGACCCGGGACTTGAACTCTGGTCGTCAAAATCCCAAAAGTGTTAAATGTCAGTGCGTAGACCACTAGGCTATAGGTGACAAGTGCAAAACAAAAGTTTGTTGAGTATTTGAACCTCACTGCTAAGAAAAATGAGAGGGGGGGGGAACAGAATCCCATGGCAAAAAAACAGCTGTCGGAATCCGTTCCCCCACCCTCATTATGAGAGGTTTTGATGAAGTGGCTTAAAAAAAGGCTGATTCAATTTTTTTTGTGGATGGAGCTTAACTGCCATCAGTTTAAAGAATATATTTTGCCTTTTAACCATGATAGGAAAGTATGAAAAAAAAAACACAAAAAATAAAAAAACGATGACCCGGGACCTGTCGTCAAAATCCCAAAAGTATGAAAAAAAAAAAAAAAAAAAAAGATGACCCGGGACTTGAACTCTGGTCGTCAAAATCCCCACAGTGTGAAATGTCAGTGCTTAGACCACTAGGCTATAGGTGACAAGTGCAAACCAACAGTTTGTTGAGTATTTGAACCTCACTACTAAGAAAAATGAGAGGGGGGGGGAACAGAATCCGACGGCAAAAAAACAGCTGTCGGAATCCGTTCCCCCACCCTCATTTTGAGAGGTTTTGATGAAGTGGCTTAAAAAAAGGCTGATTCAATTTTTTTGTGGATGGAGCTTAACTGCCATCAGTTTAAAGAATATCTTTTGCCTTTTAACCATGATAGGAAAGTATGGAAAAAAAAAAATGAAAAAAAAAAAAAACGATGACCCGGGACCTGTCGTCAAAATCCCAAAAGTATGAAAAAAAACAAAAAAAACCAGATGACCCGGGACTTGAACTCTGGTCGTCAAAATCCCAAAAGTGTTAAATGTCAGTGCTTAGACCACTAGGCTATAGGTGACAAGCGCAAACCAAAAGTTTGTTGAGTATTTGAACCTCACTACTAAGAAAAATGAGAGGGGGGGGGGGGAACAGAATCCGACGGCAAAAAAACAGCTGTCGGAATCCGTTCCCCCACCCTCATTTTGAGAGGTTTTGATGAAGTGGCTTAAAAAAAGGCTGATTCATTTTTTTTGTGGATGGAGCTTAACTGCCATCAGTTTAAAGAATATCTTTTGCCTTTTCACCATGATAGGAAAGTATGAAAAAAAAAAAAAAAAAAAACGATGACCCGGGACCTGTCGTCAAAATCCCAAAAGTATGAAAAAAAAAAAAAAAAAACCTATGACCCGGGACTTGAACTCTGGTCGTCAAAATCCCAAAAGTGTTAAATGTCAGTGCGTAGACCACTAGGCTATAGGGGACAAGTACAAAACAAAAGTTTGTTGAGTATTTGAACCTCACTGCTAAGAAAAATGAGAGGGGGGGGAACAGAATCCGATGGCAAAAAAACAGCTGTCGGAATCCGTTCCCCCACCCTCATTATGAGAGGTTTTGATGAAGTGGCTTAAAAAAAGGCTGATTCATTTTTTTTGTGGATGGAGCTTAACTGCCATCAGTTTAAAGAATATCTTTTGCCTTTTCACCATGATAGGAAAGTATGAAAAAAAAAAAAAAAAAAAAAACGATGACCCGGGACCTGTCGTCAAAATCCCAAAAGTATGAAAAAAAACAAAAAAAAAACAGATGACCCGGGATTTGAACTCTGGTCGTCAAAATCCCCAAAGTGTTAAATATCAGTGCTTAGACCACTAGGCTATAGGGGACAAGTGCAAACCAAAAGTTTGTTGAGTATTTGAACCTCACTACTAAGAAAAATGAGAGGGGGGGGGAACAGAATCCGACGGCAAAAAAACAGCTGTCGGAATCCGTTCCCCCACCCTCATTTTGAGAGGTTTTGATGAAGTGGCTTAAAAAAAGGCTGATTCATTTTTTTGTGGATGGAGCTTAACTGCCATCAGTTTAAAGAATATCTTTTGCCTTTTCACCATGATAGGAAAGTATGAAAAAAAAAAAAAAAAAAAAAAACGATGACCCGGGACCTGTCGTCAAAATCCCAAAAGTATAAAAAAAAAACAAAAAAAACCTATGACCCGGGACTTGAACTCTGGTCGTCAAAATCCCAAAAGTGTTAAATGTCAGTGCGTAGACCACTAGGCTATAGGTGACAAGTGCAAAACAAAAGTTTGTTGAGTATTTGAACCTCACTGCTAAGAAAAATGAGAGGGGGGGGGGGGGGGGGGACAGAATCCGACGGCAAAAAAACAGCTGTCGGAATCCGTTCCCCCACCCTCATTATGAGAGGTTTTGATGAAGTGGCTTAAAAAAAGGCTGATTCAATTTTTTTGTGGATGGAGCTTAACTGCCATCAGTTTAAAGAATATCTTTTGCCTTTTAACCATGATAGGAAAGTATGAAAAAAACAAAACAAAAAAAAAAACGATGACCCGGGACCTGTCGTCAAAATCCCAAAAGTATGAAAAAAAAACAAAAAAAAACAGATGACCCGGGACTTGAACTCTGGTCGTCAAAATCCCAAAAGTGTTAAATGTCAGTGCTTAGACCACTAGGCTATAGGGGACAAGTGCAAACCATAAGTTTGTTGAGTATTTGAACCTCACTGCTAAGAAAAATGAGAGGGGGGGGGAACAGAATCCGACGGCAAAAAAACAGCTGTCGGAATCCGTTCCCCCACCCTCATTATGAGAGGTTTTGATGAAGTGGCTTAAAAAAAGGCTGATTCAATTTTTTTGTGGATGGAGCTTAACTGCCATCAGTTTAAAGAATATCTTTTGCCTTTTAACCATGATAGGAAAGTATGAAAAAAAAAAAAAAAAAAACGATGACCCGGGACCTGTCGTCAAAATCCCAAAAGTATGAAAAAAAAACAAAAAAAACCCGATGACCTGGGACTTGAACTCTGGTCGTCAAAATCCCAAAAGTGTTAAATGTCAGTGCCTAGACCACTAGCCTATAGGGTACAAGTACAAAACAAAAGTTTGTTGAGTATTTGAACCTCACTGCTAAGAAAAATGAGAGGGGGGGGAACAGAATCCGATGGCAAAAAAACAGCTGTCGGAATCCGTTCCCCCACCCTCATTATGAGAGGTTTTGATGAAGTGGCTTAAAAAAAGGCTGATTAAATTTTTTTGTGGATGGAGCTTAACTGCCATCAGTTTAAAGAATATCTTTTGCCTTTTCACCATGATTGGAAAGTATGAAAAAAAAACAAAAAAAAAAAAAACGATGACCCGGGACCTGTCGTCAAAATCCCAAAAGTATGAAAAAAAAAAAAAAAAAAAACCTATGACCCGGGACTTGAACTCTGGTCGTCAAAATCCCAAAAGTGTTAAATGTCAGTGCGTAGACCACTAGGCTATAGGTGACAGGTGCAAAACAAAAGTTTGTTGAGTATTTGAACCTCACTGCTAAGAAAAATGAGAGGGGGGGGGAACAGAATCCCATGGCAAAAAAACAGCTGTCGGAATCCGTTCCCCCACCCTCATTATGAGAGGTTTTGATGAAGTGGCTTAAAAAAAGGCTGATTCAATTTTTTTTGTGGATGGAGCTTAACTGCCATCAGTTTAAAGAATATATTTTGCCTTTTAACCATGATAGGAAAGTATGAAAAAAAAAACACAAAAAATAAAAAAACGATGACCCGGGACCTGTCGTCAAAATCCCAAAAGTATGAAAAAAAAACAAAAAAAAAAAGATGACCCGGGACTTGAACTCTGGTCGTCAAAATCCCCAAAGTGTTAAATGTCAGTGCTTAGACCACTAGGCTATAGGTGACAAGTGCAACCCAACAGTTTGTTGAGTATTTGAACCTCACTACTAAGAAAAATGAGAGGGGGGGGAACAGAATCCGACGGCAAAAAAACAGCTGTCGGAATCCGTTCCCCCACCCTCATTTTGAGAGGTTTTGATGAAGTGGCTTAAAAAAAGGCTGATTCAATTTTTTTGTGGATGGAGCTTAACTGCCATCAGTTTAAAGAATATCTTTTGCCTTTTAACCATGATAGGAAAGTATGGAAAAAAAAAAATGAAAAAAAAAAAAACGATGACCCGGGACCTGTCGTCAAAATCCCAAAAGTATGAAAAAAAAACAAAAAAAAACAGATGACCCGGGACTTGAACTCTGGTCGTCAAAATCCCAAAAGTGTTAAATGTCAGTGCTTAGACCACTAGGCTATAGGTGACAAGCGCAAACCAAAAGTTTGTTGAGTATTTGAACCTCACTACTAAGAAAAATGAGAGGGGGGGGAACAGAATCCGACGGCAAAAAAACAGCTGTCGGAATCCGTTCCCCCACCCTCATTTTGAGAGGTTTTGATGAAGTGGCTTAAAAAAAGGCTGATTCATTTTTTTTGTGGATGGAGCTTAACTGCCATCAGTTTAAAGAATATCTTTTGCCTTTTCACCATGATAGGAAAGTATGAAAAAAAAAAAAAAAAAAAAAAAAACGATGACCCGGGACCTGTCGTCAAAATCCCAAAAGTATGAAAAAAAAAAAAAAAAAAACCTATGACCCGGGACTTGAACTCTGGTCGTCAAAATCCCAAAAGTGTTAAATGTCAGTGCGTAGACCACTAGGCTATAGGGGACAAGTACAAAACAAAAGTTTGTTGAGTATTTGAACCTCACTGCTAAGAAAAATGAGAGGGGGGGGAACAGAATCCGATGGCAAAAAAACAGCTGTCGGAATCCGTTCCCCCACCCTCATTATGAGAGGTTTTGATGAAGTGGCTTAAAAAAAGGCTGATTCAATTTTTTTGTGGATGGAGCTTAACTGCCATCAGTTTAAAGAATATCTTTTGCCTTTTAACCATGATAGGAAAGTATGAAAAAAAAAAAAAAAAAAAAAAACGATGACCCGGGACCTGTCGTCAAAATCCCAAAAGTATGAAAAAAAACAAAAAAAACCAGATGACCCGGGATTTGAACTCTGGTCGTCAAAATCCCCAAAGTGTTAAATATCAGTGCTTAGACCACTAGGCTATAGGGGACAAGTGCAAACCAAAAGTTTGTTGAGTATTTGAACCTCACTACTAAGAAAAATGAGAGGAGGGGGGGGGAACAGAATCCGACGGCAAAAAAACAGCTGTCGGAATCCGTTCCCCCACCCTCATTTTGAGAGGTTTTGATGAAGTGGCTTAAAAAAAGGCTGATTCATTTTTTTTGTGGATGGAGCTTAACTGCCATCAGTTTAAAGAATATCTTTTGCCTTTTCACCATGATAGGAAAGTATGAAAAAAAAAAAAAAAAAAAAAAACGATGACCCGGGACCTGTCGTCAAAATCCCAAAAGTATGAAAAAAAAAAAAAAAAAACCTATGACCCGGGACTTGAACTCTGGTCGTCAAAATCCCAAAAGTGTTAAATATCAGTGCTTAGACCACTAGGCTATAGGGGACAAGTGCAAACCAAAAGTTTGTTGAGTATTTGAACCTCACTACTAAGAAAAATGAGAGGGGGGGGGGAACAGAATCCGACGGCAAAAAAAACAGCTGTCGGAATCCGTTCCCCCACCCTCATTTTGAGAGGTTTTGATGAAGTGGCTTAAAAAAAGGCTGATTCAATTTTTTTGTGGATGGAGCTTAACTGCCATCAGTTTAAAGAATATCTTTTGCCTTTTAACCATGATAGGAAAGTATGAAAAAAAAAAAAAAAAAAAAAAAACGATGACCCGGGACCTGTCGTCAAAATCCCAAAAGTATGAAAAAAAAACAAAAAAAACCCGATGACCTGGGACTTGAACTCTGGTCGTCAAAATCCCAAAAGTGTTAAATGTCAGTGCCTAGACCACTAGCCTATAGGGTACAAGTACAAAACAAAAGTTTGTTGAGTATTTGAACCTCACTGCTAAGAAAAATGAGAGGGGGGGGAACAGAATCCGATGGCAAAAAAACAGCTGTCGGAATCCGTTCCCCCACCCTCATTATGAGAGGTTTTGATGAAGTGGCTTAAAAAAAGGCTGATTCAATTTTTTTGTGGATGGAGCTTAACTGCCATCAGTTTAAAGAATATCTTTTGCCTTTTCACCATGATTGGAAAGTATGAAAAAAAAACAAAAAAACAAAAAACGATGACCCGGGACCTGTCGTCAAAATCCCAAAAGTATGAAAAAAAAAAAAAAAAAAACCTATGACCCGGGACTTGAACTCTGGTCGTCAAAATCCCAAAAGTGTTAAATGTCAGTGCGTAGACCACTAGGCTATAGGTGACAGGTGCAAAACAAAAGTTTGTTGAGTATTTGAACCTCACTGCTAAGAAAAATGAGAGGGGGGGGGAACAGAATCCCATGGCAAAAAAACAGCTGTCGGAATCCGTTCCCCCACCCTCATTATGAGAGGTTTTGATGAAGTGGCTTAAAAAAAGGCTGATTCAATTTTTTTTGTGGATGGAGCTTAACTGCCATCAGTTTAAAGAATATATTTTGCCTTTTAACCATGATAGGAAAGTATGAAAAAAAAAACACAAAAAATAAAAAAACGATGACCCGGGACCTGTCGTCAAAATCCCAAAAGTATGAAAAAAAAACAAAAAAAAAAAGATGACCCGGGACTTGAACTCTGGTCGTCAAAATCCCCAAAGTGTTAAATGTCAGTGCTTAGACCACTAGGCTATAGGTGACAAGTGCAACCCAACAGTTTGTTGAGTATTTGAACCTCACTACTAAGAAAAATGAGAGGGGGGGGAACAGAATCCGACGGCAAAAAAACAGCTGTCGGAATCCGTTCCCCCACCCTCATTTTGAGAGGTTTTGATGAAGTGGCTTAAAAAAAGGCTGATTCAATTTTTTTGTGGATGGAGCTTAACTGCCATCAGTTTAAAGAATATCTTTTGCCTTTTAACCATGATAGGAAAGTATGGAAAAAAAAAAATGAAAAAAAAAAAAACGATGACCCGGGACCTGTCGTCAAAATCCCAAAAGTATGAAAAAAAACCAAAAAAAAACAGATGACCCGGGACTTGAACTCTGGTCGTCAAAATCCCAAAAGTGTTAAATGTCAGTGCTTAGACCACTAGGCTATAGGTGACAAGCGCAAACCAAAAGTTTGTTGAGTATTTGAACCTCACTACTAAGAAAAATGAGAGGGGGGGGGAACAGAATCCGACGGCAAAAAAACAGCTGTCGGAATCCGTTCCCCCACCCTCATTATGAGAGGTTTTGATGAAGTGGCTTAAAAAAAGGCTGATTCAAGTTTTTTGTGGATGGAGCTTAACTGCCATCAGTTTAAAGAATATCTTTTGCCTTTTCACCATGATAGGAAAGTATGAAAAAAAAAACAAAAAACAAAAAAACGATGACCCGGGACCTGTCGTCAAAATCCCAAAAGTATGAAAAAAAACAAAAAAAACAACCTATGACCCGGGACTTGAACTCTGGTCGTCAAAATCCCAAAAGTGTTAAATGTCAGTGCGTAGACCACTAGGCTATAGGGGACAAGTGTAAAACAAAAGTTTGTTGAGTATTTGAACCTCACTGCTAAGAAAAATGAGAGGGGGGGGGGAACAGAATCCGATGGCAAAAAAACAGCTGTCGGAATCCGTTCCCCCACCCTCATTATGAGAGGTTTTGATGAAGTGGCTTAAAAAAAGGCTGATTCAATTTTTTTGTGGATGGAGCTTAACTGCCATCAGTTTAAAGAATATCTTTTGCCTTTTAACCATGATAGGAAAGTATGAAAAAAACAACAAAAAAAAAAAAACGATGACCCGGGACCTGTCGTCAAAATCCCAAAAGTATGAAAAAAAACAAAAAAAAACAGATGACCCGGGACTTGAACTCTGGTCGTCAAAATCCCAAAAGTGTTAAATGTCAGTGCTTAGACCACTAGGCTATAGGGGACAAGTGCAAACCAAAAGTTTGTTGAGTATTTGAACCTCACTGCTAAGAAAAATGAGAGGGGGGGGAACAGAATCCGACGGCAAAAAAACAGCTGTCGGAATCCGTTCCCCCACCCTCATTATGAGAGGTTTTGATGAAGTGGCTTAAAAAAAGGCTGATTCAATTTTTTTGTGGATGGAGCTTAACTGCCATCAGTTTAAAGAATATCTTTTGCCTTTTAACCATGATAGGAAAGTATGAAAAAAAAAAAAAAAAAAAAAAACGATGACCCGGGACCTGTCGTCAAAATCCCAAAAGTATGAAAAAAAAAAAAAAAAAACCCGATGACCTGGGACTTGAACTCTGGTCGTCAAAATCCCAAAAGTGTTAAATGTCAGTGCCTAGACCACTAGCCTATAGGGTACAAGTACAAAACAAAAGTTTGTTGAGTATTTGAACCTCACTGCTAAGAAAAATGAGAGGGGGGGGAACAGAATCCGATGGCAAAAAAACAGCTGTCGGAATCCGTTCCCCCACCCTCATTATGAGAGGTTTTGATGAAGTGGCTTAAAAAAAGGCTGATTCAATTTTTTTGTGGATGGAGCTTAACTGCCATCAGTTTAAAGAATATCTTTTGCCTTTTCACCATGATTGGAAAGTATGAAAAACAAACAAAAAAAAAAAAAAACGATGACCCGGGACCTGTCGTCAAAATCCCAAAAGTATGAAAAAAAAAAAAAAAAAAACCTATGACCCGGGACTTGAACTCTGGTCGTCAAAATCCCAAAAGTGTTAAATGTCAGTGCGTAGACCACTAGGCTATAGGTGACAAGTGCAAAACAAAAGTTTGTTGAGTATTTGAACCTCACTGCTAAGAAAAATGAGAGGGGGGGGGAACAGAATCCCATGGCAAAAAAACAGCTGTCGGAATCCGTTCCCCCACCCTCATTATGAGAGGTTTTGATGAAGTGGCTTAAAAAAAGGCTGATTCAATTTTTTTTGTGGATGGAGCTTAACTGCCATCAGTTTAAAGAATATATTTTGCCTTTTAACCATGATAGGAAAGTATGAAAAAAAAAACACAAAAAATAAAAAAACGATGACCCGGGACCTGTCGTCAAAATCCCAAAAGTATGAAAAAAAAACAAAAAAAAAAAGATGACCCAGGACTTGAACTCTGGTCGTCAAAATCCCCAAAGTGTTAAATGTCAGTGCTTAGACCACTAGGCTATAGGTGACAAGTGCAAACCAACAGTTTGTTGAGTATTTGAACCTCACTACTAAGAAAAATGAGAGGGGGGGGAACAGAATCCGACGGCAAAAAAACAGCTGTCGGAATCCGTTCCCCCACCCTCATTTTGAGAGGTTTTGATGAAGTGGCTTAAAAAAAGGCTGATTCAATTTTTTTGTGGATGGAGCTTAACTGCCATCAGTTTAAAGAATATCTTTTGCCTTTTAACCATGATAGGAAAGTATGAAAAAAAAAAAATGAAAAAAAAAAAAACGATGACCCGGGACCTGTCGTCAAAATCCCAAAAGTATGAAAAAAAACAAAAAAAAACAGATGACCCGGGACTTGAACTCTGGTCGTCAAAATCCCAAAAGTGTTAAATGTCAGTGCTTAGACCACTAGGCTATAGGTGACAAGCGCAAACCAAAAGTTTGTTGAGTATTTGAACCTCACTACTAAGAAAAATGAGAGGGGGGGGAACAGAATCCGACGGCAAAAAAACAGCTGTCGGAATCCGTTCCCCCACCCTCATTTTGAGAGGTTTTGATGAAGTGGCTTAAAAAAAGGCTGATTCATTTTTTTTTGTGGATGGAGCTTAACTGCCATCAGTTTAAAGAATATCTTTTGCCTTTTCACCATGATAGGAAAGTATGAAAAAAAAAAAAAAAAAAAAAAAACGATGACCCGGGACCTGTCGTCAAAATCCCAAAAGTATGAAAAAAAAAAAAAAAAAAAACTATGACCCGGGACTTGAACTCTGGTCGTCAAAATCCCAAAAGTGTTAAATGTCAGTGCGTAGACCACTAGGCTATAGGGGACAAGTACAAAACAAAAGTTTGTTGAGTATTTGAACCTCACTGCTAAGAAAAATGAGAGGGGGGGGAACAGAATCCGATGGCAAAAAAACAGCTGTCGGAATCCGTTCCCCCACCCTCATTATGAGAGGTTTTGATGAAGTGGCTTAAAAAAAGGCTGATTCAATTTTTTTGTGGATGGAGCTTAACTGCCATCAGTTTAAAGAATATCTTTTGCCTTTTAACCATGATAGGAAAGTATGAAAAAAAAAAAAAAAAAAAAAAACGATGACCCGGGACCTGTCGTCAAAATCCCAAAAGTATGAAAAAAAACAAAAAAAAACAGATGACCCGGGATTTGAACTCTGGTCGTCAAAATCCCCAAAGTGTTAAATATCAGTGCTTAGACCACTAGGCTATAGGGGACAAGTGCAAACCAAAAGTTTGTTGAGTATTTGAACCTCACTACTAAGAAAAATGATAGGGGGGGGGGAACAGAATCCGACGGCAAAAAAACAGCTGTCGGAATCCGTTCCCCCACCCTCATTTTGAGAGGTTTTGATGAAGTGGCTTAAAAAAAGGCTGATTCATTTTTTTTGTGGATGGAGCTTAACTGCCATCAGTTTAAAGAATATATTTTGCCTTTTCACCATGATAGGAAAGTATGAAAAAAAAAAAAAAAAAAAAAAAAACGATGACCCGGGACCTGTCGTCAAAATCCCAAAAGTATGAAAAAAAAAAAAAAAAAAACCTATGACCCGGGACTTGAACTCTGGTCGTCAAAATCCCAAAAGTGTTAAATGTCAGTGCGTAGACCACTAGGCTATAGGGGACAAGTACAAAACAAAAGTTTGTTGAGTATTTGAACCTCACTGCTAAGAAAAATGAGAGGGGGGGGAACAGAATCCGATGGCAAAAAAACAGCTGTCGGAATCCGTTCCCCCACCCTCATTATGAGAGGTTTTGATGAAGTGGCTTAAAAAAAGGCTGATTCAATTTTTTTGTGGATGGAGCTTAACTGCCATCAGTTTAAAGAATATCTTTTGCCTTTTAACCATGATAGGAAAGTATGAAAAAAAAAAAAAAAAAAAAAAACGATGACCCGGGACCTGTCGTCAAAATCCCAAAAGTATGAAAAAAAACAAAAAAAACCAGATGACCCGGGATTTGAACTCTGGTCGTCAAAATCCCCAAAGTGTTAAATATCAGTGCTTAGACCACTAGGCTATAGGGGACAAGTGCAAACCAAAAGTTTGTTGAGTATTTGAACCTCACTACTAAGAAAAATGAGAGGGGGGGGAACAGAATCCGACGGCAAAAAAACAGCTGTCGGAATCCATTCCCCCACCCTCATTTTGAGAGGTTTTGATGAAGTGGCTTAAAAAAAGGCTGATTCAATTTTTTGTGTGGATGGAGCTTAACTGCCATCAGTTTAAAGAATGTCTTTTGCCTTTTAACCATGATAGGAAAGTATGAAAAAAAAAAAAACGAAAAAAAAAAACCATGACCTGGGACCTGTCGTCAAAATCCCAGAAGTATGAAAAAAAAAAAAAAAAAACCCGATGACCCGGGACTTGAACTCTGGTCGTCAAAATCCCAAAAGTGTTAAATGTCAGTGCTTAGAACACTAGGCTATAGGGGACAAGTGCAAACTGAAAGTTTGTTGAGTATTTGAACCTCACTGCTAAGAAAAATGAGAGGGGGGGGGGAACAGAATCCGACGGCAAAAAAACAGCTGTCGGAATCCGTTCCCCCACCCTCATTATGAGAGGTTTTGATGAAGTGGCTTAAAAAAAGGCTGATTCAATTTTTTGTGTGGATGGAGCTTAACTGCCATCAGTTTAAAGAATGTCTTTTGCCTTTTAACCATGATAGGAAAGTATGAAAAAAAAAAAATGAAAAAAAAAAAAACGATGACCCGGGACCTGTCGTCAAAATCCCAAAAGTATGAAAAAAAAACAAAAAAAACCAGATGACCCGGGACTTGAACTCTGGTCGTCAAAATCCCAAAAGTGTTAAATGTCAGTGCTTAGACCACTAGGCTATAGGTGACAAGCGCAAACCAAAAGTTTGTTGAGTATTTGAACCTCACTGCTAAGAAAAATGAGAGGGGGGGGGAACAGAATCCGACGGCAAAAAAACAGCTGTCGGAATCCGTTCCCCCACCCTCATTTTGAGAGGTTTTGATGAAGTGGCTTAAAAAAAGGCTGATTCATTTTTTTTGTGGATGGAGCTTAACTGCCATCAGTTTAAAGAATATCTTTTGCCTTTTCACCATGATAGGAAAGTATGAAAAAAAACAAAACAAAAAAAAAACGATGACCCGGGACCTGTCGTCAAAATCCCAAAAGTATGAAAAAAAAAAAAAAAAAAACTATGACCCGGGACTTGAACTCTGGTCGTCAAAATCCCAAAAGTGTTAAATGTCAGTGCATAGACCACTAGGCTATAGGGGACAAGCGCAAACCAAAAGTTTGTTGAGTATTTGAACCTCACTACTAAGAAAAATGAGAGGGGGGGGAACAGAATCCGACGGCAAAAAAACAGCTGTCGGAATCCGTTCCCCCACCCTCATTTTGAGAGGTTTTGATGAAGTGGCTTAAAAAAAGGCTGATTCATTTTTTTTGTGGATGGAGCTTAACTGCCATCAGTTTAAAGAATATCTTTTGCCTTTTCACCATGATTGGAAAGTATGAAAAAAAAAAAAAAAAAAAAAAAACGATGACCCGGGACCTGTCGTCAAAATCCCAAAAGTATGAAAAAAAAAAAAAAAAAAACCTATGACCCGGGACTTGAACTCTTGTCGTCAAAATCCCAAAAGTGTTAAATGTCAGTGCGTAGACCACTAGGCTATAGGTGACAAGTGCAAAACAAAAGTTTGTTGAGTATTTGAACCTCACTGCTAAGAAAAATGAGAGGGGGGGGAACAGAATCCCATGGCAAAAAAACAGCTGTCGGAATCCGTTCCCCCACCCTCATTTTGAGAGGTTTTGATGAAGTGGCTTAAAAAAAGGCTGATTCAATTTTTTGTGTGGATGGAGCTTAACTGCCATCAGTTTAAAGAATGTCTTTTGCCTTTTAACCATGATAGGAAAGTATGAAAAAAAAAAAAACTAAAAAAAAAAACCATGACCTGGGACCTGTCGTCAAAATCCCAAAAGTATGAAAAAAAAACAAAAAAAACCCGATGACCCGGGACTTGAACTCTGGTCGTCAAAATCCCAAAAGTGTTAAATGTCAGTGCTTAGACCACTAGGCTATAGGGGACAAGTGCAAACCAAAAGTTTGTTGAGTATTTGAACCTCACTGCTAAGAAAAATGAGAGGGGGGGGAACAGAATCCGACGGCAAAAAAACAGCTGTCGGAATCCGTTCCCCCACCCTCATTATGAGAGGTTTTGATGAAGTGGCTTAAAAAAAGGCTGATTCAATTTTTTTGTGGATGGAGCTTAACTGCCATCAGTTTAAAGAATATCTTTTGCCTTTTAACCATGATAGGAAAGTATGAAAAAAAAAAAAAAAAAAAAAAAACGATGACCCGGGACCTGTCGTCAAAATCCCAAAAGTATGAAAAAAAACCCAAAAAAACCCGATGACCCGGGACTTGAACTCTGGTCGTCAAAATCCCAAAAGTGTTAAATGTCAGTGCTTAGAACACTAGGCTATAGGGGACAAGTGCAAAATGAAAGTTTGTTGAGTATTTGAACCTCACTGCTAAGAAAAATGAGAGGGGGGGGGGAACAGAATCCGACGGCAAAAAAACAGCTGTCGGAATCCGTTCCCCCACCCTCATTATGAGAGGTTTTGATGAAGTGGCTTAAAAAAAGGCTGATTCAATTTTTTGTGTGGATGGAGCTTAACTGCCATCAGTTTAAAGAATGTCTTTTGCCTTTTAACCATGATAGGAAAGTATGAAAAAAAAAAAACCGAAAAAAAAAAACCATGACCTGGGACCTGTCGTCAAAATCCCAAAAGTATGAAAAAAAAACAAAAAAAACCCGATGACCCGGGACTTGAACTCTGGTCGTCAAAATCCCAAAAGTGTTAAATGTCAGTGCTTAGACCACTAGGCTATAGGTGACAAGTGCAAACCAAAAGTTTGTTGAGTATTTGAACCTCACTACTAAGAAAAATGAGAGGGGGGGGGAACAGAATCCGACGGCAAAAAAACAGCTGTCGGAATCCGTTCCCCCACCCTCATTATGAGAGGTTTTGATGAAGTGGCTTAAAAAAAGGCTGATTCAAGTTTTTTGTGGATGGAGCTTAACTGCCATCAGTTTAAAGAATATCTTTTGCCTTTTCACCATGATAGGAAAGTATGAAAAAAAAAAAAAAAAAAAAAAAAACGATGACCCGGGACCTGTCGTCAAAATCCCAAAAGTATGAAAAAAAACAAAAAAAACAACCTATGACCCGGGACTTGAACTCTGGTCGTCAAAATCCCAAAAGTGTTAAATGTCAGTGCGTAGACCACTAGGCTATAGGGGACAAGTGTAAAACAAAAGTTTGTTGAGTATTTGAACCTCACTGCTAAGAAAAATGAGAGGGGGGGGGGGGGAACAGAATCCGATGGCAAAAAAACAGCTGTCGGAATCCGTTCCCCCACCCTCATTATGAGAGGTTTTGATGAAGTGGCTTAAAAAAAGGCTGATTCAATTTTTTTGTGGATGGAGCTTAACTGCCATCAGTTTAAAGAATATCTTTTGCCTTTTAACCATGATAGGAAAGTATGAAAAAAAAAAAAAAAAAAAAAAAACGATGACCCGGGACCTGTCGTCAAAATCCCAAAAGTATGAAAAAAAACAAAAAAAAACAGATGACCCGGGACTTGAACTCTGGTCGTCAAAATCCCAAAAGTGTTAAATGTCAGTGCTTAGACCACTAGGCTATAGGGGACAAGTGCAAGCCAAAAGTTTGTTGAGTATTTGAACCTCACTGCTAAGAAAAATGAGAGGGGGGGGAACAGAATCCGACGGCAAAAAAACAGCTGTCGGAATCCGTTCCCCCACCCTCATTATGAGAGGTTTTGATGAAGTGGCTTAAAAAAAGGCTGATTCAATTTTTTTGTGGATGGAGCTTAACTGCCATCAGTTTAAAGAATATCTTTTGCCTTTTAACCATGATAGGAAAGTATGAAAAAAAAAAAAAAAAAAAAAAAACGATGACCCGGGACCTGTCGTCAAAATCCCAAAAGTATGAAAAAAAAACAAAAAAAACCCGATGACCTGGGACTTGAACTCTGGTCGTCAAAATCCCAAAAGTGTTAAATGTCAGTGCCTAGACCACTAGCCTATAGGGTACAAGTACAAAACAAAAGTTTGTTGAGTATTTGAACCTCACTGCTAAGAAAAATGAGAGGGGGGGGAACAGAATCCGATGGCAAAAAAACAGCTGTCGGAATCCGTTCCCCCACCCTCATTATGAGAGGTTTTGATGAAGTGGCTTAAAAAAAGGCTGATTCAATTTTTTTGTGGATGGAGCTTAACTGCCATCAGTTTAAAGAATATCTTTTGCCTTTTCACCATGATTGGAAAGTATGAAAAAAAAAAAAAAAAAAAAAAAACGATGACCCGGGACCTGTCGTCAAAATCCCAAAAGTATGAAAAAAAAAAAAAAAAAAACCTATGACCCGGGACTTGAACTCTGGTCGTCAAAATCCCAAAAGTGTTAAATGTCAGTGCGTAGACCACTAGGCTATAGGTGACAAGTGCAAAACAAAAGTTTGTTGAGTATTTGAACCTCACTGCTAAGAAAAATGAGAGGGGGGGGGAACAGAATCCCATGGCAAAAAAACAGCTGTCGGAATCCGTTCCCCCACCCTCATTATGAGAGGTTTTGATGAAGTGGCTTAAAAAAAGGCTGATTCAATTTTTTTTGTGGATGGAGCTTAACTGCCATCAGTTTAAAGAATATATTTTGCCTTTTAACCATGATAGGAAAGTATGAAAAAAAAAACACAAAAAATAAAAAAACGATGACCCGGGACCTGTCGTCAAAATCCCAAAAGTATGAAAAAAAAAAAAAAAAAAAAGATGACCCAGGACTTGAACTCTGGTCGTCAAAATCCCCAAAGTGTTAAATGTCAGTGCTTAGACCACTAGGCTATAGGTGACAAGTGCAAACCAACAGTTTGTTGAGTATTTGAACCTCACTACTAAGAAAAATGAGAGGGGGGGGAACAGAATCCGACGGCAAAAAAACAGCTGTCGGAATCCGTTCCCCCACCCTCATTATGAGAGGTTTTGATGAAGTGGCTTAAAAAAAGGCTGATTCAATTTTTTGTGTGGATGGAGCTTAACTGCCATCAGTTTAAAGAATGTCTTTTGCCTTTTAACCATGATAGGAAAGTATGAAAAAAAAAAAAACGAAAAAAAAAAAACCATGACCTGGGACCTGTCGTCAAAATCCCAAAAGTATGAAAAAAAACCAAAAAAAACCAGATGACCCGGGACTTGAACTCTGGTCGTCAAAATCCCCAAAGTGTTAAATGTTAGTGCTTAGACCACTAGGCTATAGGTGACAAGTGCAAACCAACAGTTTGTTGAGTATTTGAACCTCACTACTAAGAAAAATGAGAGGGGGGGGGAACAGAATCCGACGGCAAAAAAACAGCTGTCGGAATCCGTTCCCCCACCCTCATTTTGAGAGGTTTTGATGAAGTGGCTTAAAAAAAGGCTGATTCATTTTTTTTTGTGGATGGAGCTTAACTGCCATCAGTTTAAAGAATATCTTTTGCCTTTTCACCATGATAGGAAAGTATGAAAAAAAAAAAAAAAAAAAAAAAACGATGACCCGGGACCTGTCGTCAAAATCCCAAAAGTATGAAAAAAAAAAAAAAAAAACCTATGACCCGGGACTTGAACTCTGGTCGTCAAAATCCCAAAAGTGTTAAATGTCAGTGCGTAGACCACTAGGCTATAGGGGACAAGTACAAAACAAAAGTTTGTTGAGTATTTGAACCTCACTGCTAAGAAAAATGAGAGGGGGGGGAACAAAATCCGATGGCAAAAAAACAGCTGTCGGAATCCGTTCCCCCACCCTCATTATGAGAGGTTTTGATGAAGTGGCTTAAAAAAAGGCTGATTCAATTTTTTTGTGGATGGAGCTTAACTGCCATCAGTTTAAAGAATATCTTTTGCCTTTTAACCATGATAGGAAAGTATGAAAAAAAAAAAAAAAAAAAAAAACGATGACCCGGGACCTGTCGTCAAAATCCCAAAAGTATGAAAAAAAACAAAAAAAAACAGATGACCCGGGATTTGAACTCTGGTCGTCAAAATCCCCAAAGTGTTAAATATCAGTGCTTAGACCACTAGGCTATAGGGGACAAGTGCAAACCAAAAGTTTGTTGAGTATTTGAACCTCACTACTAAGAAAAATGATAGGGGGGGGGGGAACAGAATCCGACGGCAAAAAAACAGCTGTCGGAATCCGTTCCCCCACCCTCATTTTGAGAGGTTTTGATGAAGTGGCTTAAAAAAAGGCTGATTCATTTTTTTTGTGGATGGAGCTTAACTGCCATCAGTTTAAAGAATATCTTTTGCCTTTTCACCATGATAGGAAAGTATGAAAAAAAAAAAAAAAAAAAAAACGATGACCCGGGACCTGTCGTCAAAATCCCAAAAGTATGAAAAAAAAAAAAAAAAAAACTATGACCCGGGACTTGAACTCTGGTCGTCAAAATCCCAAAAGTGTTAAATATCAGTGCTTAGACCACTAGGCTATAGGGGACAAGTGCAAACCAAAAGTTTGTTGAGTATTTGAACCTCACTACTAAGAAAAATGAGAGGGGGGGGAACAGAATCCGACGGCAAAAAAACAGCTGTCGGAATCCATTCCCCCACCCTCATTTTGAGAGGTTTTGATGAAGTGGCTTAAAAAAAGGCTGATTCAATTTTTTGTGTGGATGGAGCTTAACTGCCATCAGTTTAAAGAATGTCTTTTGCCTTTTAACCATGATAGGAAAGTATGAAAAAAAAAAAAACGAAAAAAAAAAACCATGACCTGGGACCTGTCGTCAAAATCCCAGAAGTATGAAAAAAAAAAAAAAAAAACCCGATGACCCGGGACTTGAACTCTGGTCGTCAAAATCCCAAAAGTGTTAAATGTCAGTGCTTAGAACACTAGGCTATAGGGGACAAGTGCAAACTGAAAGTTTGTTGAGTATTTGAACCTCACTGCTAAGAAAAATGAGAGGGGGGGGGGAACAGAATCCGACGGCAAAAAAACAGCTGTCGGAATCCGTTCCCCCACCCTCATTATGAGAGGTTTTGATGAAGTGGCTTAAAAAAAGGCTGATTCAATTTTTTGTGTGGATGGAGCTTAACTGCCATCAGTTTAAAGAATGTCTTTTGCCTTTTAACCATGATAGGAAAGTATGAAAAAAAAAAAATGAAAAAAAAAAAAACGATGACCCGGGACCTGTCGTCAAAATCCCAAAAGTATGAAAAAAAAACAAAAAAAACCAGATGACCCGGGACTTGAACTCTGGTCGTCAAAATCCCAAAAGTGTTAAATGTCAGTGCTTAGACCACTAGGCTATAGGTGACAAGCGCAAACCAAAAGTTTGTTGAGTATTTGAACCTCACTGCTAAGAAAAATGAGAGGGGGGGGGAACAGAATCCGACGGCAAAAAAACAGCTGTCGGAATCCGTTCCCCCACCCTCATTTTGAGAGGTTTTGATGAAGTGGCTTAAAAAAAGGCTGATTCATTTTTTTTGTGGATGGAGCTTAACTGCCATCAGTTTAAAGAATATCTTTTGCCTTTTCACCATGATAGGAAAGTATGAAAAAAAACAAAAAAAAAAAAAAACGATGACCCGGGACCTGTCGTCAAAATCCCAAAAGTATGAAAAAAAAAAAAAAAAAAACTATGACCCGGGACTTGAACTCTGGTCGTCAAAATCCCAAAAGTGTTAAATGTCAGTGCATAGACCACTAGGCTATAGGGGACAAGCGCAAACCAAAAGTTTGTTGAGTATTTGAACCTCACTACTAAGAAAAATGAGAGGGGGGGGAACAGAATCCGACGGCAAAAAAACAGCTGTCGGAATCCGTTCCCCCACCCTCATTTTGAGAGGTTTTGATGAAGTGGCTTAAAAAAAGGCTGATTCATTTTTTTTGTGGATGGAGCTTAACTGCCATCAGTTTAAAGAATATCTTTTGCCTTTTCACCATGATTGGAAAGTATGAAAAAAAAAAAAAAAAAAAAAAAAACGATGACCCGGGACCTGTCGTCAAAATCCCAAAAGTATGAAAAAAAAAAAAAAAAAAACCTATGACCCGGGACTTGAACTCTTGTCGTCAAAATCCCAAAAGTGTTAAATGTCAGTGCGTAGACCACTAGGCTATAGGTGACAAGTGCAAAACAAAAGTTTGTTGAGTATTTGAACCTCACTGCTAAGAAAAATGAGAGGGGGGGGAACAGAATCCCATGGCAAAAAAACAGCTGTCGGAATCCGTTCCCCCACCCTCATTTTGAGAGGTTTTGATGAAGTGGCTTAAAAAAAGGCTGATTCAATTTTTTGTGTGGATGGAGCTTAACTGCCATCAGTTTAAAGAATGTCTTTTGCCTTTTAACCATGATAGGAAAGTATGAAAAAAAAAAAAACTAAAAAAAAAAACCATGACCTGGGACCTGTCGTCAAAATCCCAAAAGTATGAAAAAAAAACAAAAAAAACCCGATGACCCGGGACTTGAACTCTGGTCGTCAAAATCCCAAAAGTGTTAAATGTCAGTGCTTAGACCACTAGGCTATAGGGGACAAGTGCAAACCAAAAGTTTGTTGAGTATTTGAACCTCACTGCTAAGAAAAATGAGAGGGGGGGGAACAGAATCCGACGGCAAAAAAACAGCTGTCGGAATCCGTTCCCCCACCCTCATTATGAGAGGTTTTGATGAAGTGGCTTAAAAAAAGGCTGATTCAATTTTTTTGTGGATGGAGCTTAACTGCCATCAGTTTAAAGAATATCTTTTGCCTTTTAACCATGATAGGAAAGTATGAAAAAAAAAAAAAAAAAAAAAAAAACGATGACCCGGGACCTGTCGTCAAAATCCCAAAAGTATGAAAAAAAACCCAAAAAAACCCGATGACCCGGGACTTGAACTCTGGTCGTCAAAATCCCAAAAGTGTTAAATGTCAGTGCTTAGAACACTAGGCTATAGGGGACAAGTGCAAAATGAAAGTTTGTTGAGTATTTGAACCTCACTGCTAAGAAAAATGAGAGGGGGGGGGGAACAGAATCCGACGGCAAAAAAACAGCTGTCGGAATCCGTTCCCCCACCCTCATTATGAGAGGTTTTGATGAAGTGGCTTAAAAAAAGGCTGATTCAATTTTTTGTGTGGATGGAGCTTAACTGCCATCAGTTTAAAGAATGTCTTTTGCCTTTTAACCATGATAGGAAAGTATGAAAAAAAAAAAACCGAAAAAAAAAAACCATGACCTGGGACCTGTCGTCAAAATCCCAAAAGTATGAAAAAAAAACAAAAAAAACCCGATGACCCGGGACTTGAACTCTGGTCGTCAAAATCCCAAAAGTGTTAAATGTCAGTGCTTAGACCACTAGGCTATAGGTGACAAGTGCAAACCAAAAGTTTGTTGAGTATTTGAACCTCACTACTAAGAAAAATGAGAGGGGGGGGGAACAGAATCCGACGGCAAAAAAACAGCTGTCGGAATCCGTTCCCCCACCCTCATTATGAGAGGTTTTGATGAAGTGGCTTAAAAAAAGGCTGATTCAAGTTTTTTGTGGATGGAGCTTAACTGCCATCAGTTTAAAGAATATCTTTTGCCTTTTCACCATGATAGGAAAGTATGAAAAAAAAAAAAAAAAAAAAAAAAACGATGACCCGGGACCTGTCGTCAAAATCCCAAAAGTATGAAAAAAAACAAAAAAAACAACCTATGACCCGGGACTTGAACTCTGGTCGTCAAAATCCCAAAAGTGTTAAATGTCAGTGCGTAGACCACTAGGCTATAGGGGACAAGTGTAAAACAAAAGTTTGTTGAGTATTTGAACCTCACTGCTAAGAAAAATGAGAGGGGGGGGGGGGGGAACAGAATCCGATGGCAAAAAAACAGCTGTCGGAATCCGTTCCCCCACCCTCATTATGAGAGGTTTTGATGAAGTGGCTTAAAAAAAGGCTGATTCAATTTTTTTGTGGATGGAGCTTAACTGCCATCAGTTTAAAGAATATCTTTTGCCTTTTAACCATGATAGGAAAGTATGAAAAAAAAAAAAAAAAAAAAAAAACGATGACCCGGGACCTGTCGTCAAAATCCCAAAAGTATGAAAAAAAACAAAAAAAAACAGATGACCCGGGACTTGAACTCTGGTCGTCAAAATCCCAAAAGTGTTAAATGTCAGTGCTTAGACCACTAGGCTATAGGGGACAAGTGCAAGCCAAAAGTTTGTTGAGTATTTGAACCTCACTGCTAAGAAAAATGAGAGGGGGGGGAACAGAATCCGACGGCAAAAAAACAGCTGTCGGAATCCGTTCCCCCACCCTCATTATGAGAGGTTTTGATGAAGTGGCTTAAAAAAAGGCTGATTCAATTTTTTTGTGGATGGAGCTTAACTGCCATCAGTTTAAAGAATATCTTTTGCCTTTTAACCATGATAGGAAAGTATGAAAAAAAAAAAAAAAAAAAAAAAACGATGACCCGGGACCTGTCGTCAAAATCCCAAAAGTATGAAAAAAAAACAAAAAAAACCCGATGACCTGGGACTTGAACTCTGGTCGTCAAAATCCCAAAAGTGTTAAATGTCAGTGCCTAGACCACTAGCCTATAGGGTACAAGTACAAAACAAAAGTTTGTTGAGTATTTGAACCTCACTGCTAAGAAAAATGAGAGGGGGGGGAACAGAATCCGATGGCAAAAAAACAGCTGTCGGAATCCGTTCCCCCACCCTCATTATGAGAGGTTTTGATGAAGTGGCTTAAAAAAAGGCTGATTCAATTTTTTTGTGGATGGAGCTTAACTGCCATCAGTTTAAAGAATATCTTTTGCCTTTTCACCATGATTGGAAAGTATGAAAAAAAAAAAAAAAAAAAAAAAAAACGATGACCCGGGACCTGTCGTCAAAATCCCAAAAGTATGAAAAAAAAAAAAAAAAAAACCTATGACCCGGGACTTGAACTCTGGTCGTCAAAATCCCAAAAGTGTTAAATGTCAGTGCGTAGACCACTAGGCTATAGGTGACAAGTGCAAAACAAAAGTTTGTTGAGTATTTGAACCTCACTGCTAAGAAAAATGAGAGGGGGGGGGAACAGAATCCCATGGCAAAAAAACAGCTGTCGGAATCCGTTCCCCCACCCTCATTATGAGAGGTTTTGATGAAGTGGCTTAAAAAAAGGCTGATTCAATTTTTTTTGTGGATGGAGCTTAACTGCCATCAGTTTAAAGAATATATTTTGCCTTTTAACCATGATAGGAAAGTATGAAAAAAAAAACACAAAAAATAAAAAAACGATGACCCGGGACCTGTCGTCAAAATCCCAAAAGTATGAAAAAAAAAAAAAAAAAAAAGATGACCCAGGACTTGAACTCTGGTCGTCAAAATCCCCAAAGTGTTAAATGTCAGTGCTTAGACCACTAGGCTATAGGTGACAAGTGCAAACCAACAGTTTGTTGAGTATTTGAACCTCACTACTAAGAAAAATGAGAGGGGGGGGAACAGAATCCGACGGCAAAAAAACAGCTGTCGGAATCCGTTCCCCCACCCTCATTATGAGAGGTTTTGATGAAGTGGCTTAAAAAAAGGCTGATTCAATTTTTTGTGTGGATGGAGCTTAACTGCCATCAGTTTAAAGAATGTCTTTTGCCTTTTAACCATGATAGGAAAGTATGAAAAAAAAAAAAACGAAAAAAAAAAAACCATGACCTGGGACCTGTCGTCAAAATCCCAAAAGTATGAAAAAAAACCAAAAAAAACCAGATGACCCGGGACTTGAACTCTGGTCGTCAAAATCCCAAAAGTGTTAAATGTCAGTGCATAGACCACTAGGCTATAGGGGACAAGCGCAAACCAAAAGTTTGTTGAGTATTTGAACCTCACTACTAAGAAAAATGAGAGGGGGGGGAACAGAATCCGACGGCAAAAAAACAGCTGTCGGAATCCGTTCCCCCACCCTCATTTTGAGAGGTTTTGATGAAGTGGCTTAAAAAAAGGCTGATTCATTTTTTTTGTGGATGGAGCTTAACTGCCATCAGTTTAAAGAATATCTTTTGCCTTTTCACCATGATAGGAAAGTATGAAAAAAAACAAAAAAAAAAAAAAACGATGACCCGGGACCTGTCGTCAAAATCCCAAAAGTATGAAAAAAAAAAAAAAAAAAACTATGACCCGGGACTTGAACTCTGGTCGTCAAAATCCCAAAAGTGTTAAATGTCAGTGCATAGACCACTAGGCTATAGGGGACAAGCGCAAACCAAAAGTTTGTTGAGTATTTGAACCTCACTACTAAGAAAAATGAGAGGGGGGGGAACAGAATCCGACGGCAAAAAAACAGCTGTCGGAATCCGTTCCCCCACCCTCATTTTGAGAGGTTTTGATGAAGTGGCTTAAAAAAAGGCTGATTCATTTTTTTTGTGGATGGAGCTTAACTGCCATCAGTTTAAAGAATATCTTTTGCCTTTTCACCATGATTGGAAAGTATGAAAAAAAAAAAAAAAAAAAAAAAACGATGACCCGGGACCTGTCGTCAAAATCCCAAAAGTATGAAAAAAAAAAAAAAAAAAACCTATGACCCGGGACTTGAACTCTTGTCGTCAAAATCCCAAAAGTGTTAAATGTCAGTGCGTAGACCACTAGGCTATAGGTGACAAGTGCAAAACAAAAGTTTGTTGAGTATTTGAACCTCACTGCTAAGAAAAATGAGAGGGGGGGGAACAGAATCCCATGGCAAAAAAACAGCTGTCGGAATCCGTTCCCCCACCCTCATTTTGAGAGGTTTTGATGAAGTGGCTTAAAAAAAGGCTGATTCAATTTTTTGTGTGGATGGAGCTTAACTGCCATCAGTTTAAAGAATGTCTTTTGCCTTTTAACCATGATAGGAAAGTATGAAAAAAAAAAAAACTAAAAAAAAAAACCATGACCTGGGACCTGTCGTCAAAATCCCAAAAGTATGAAAAAAAAACAAAAAAAACCCGATGACCCGGGACTTGAACTCTGGTCGTCAAAATCCCAAAAGTGTTAAATGTCAGTGCTTAGACCACTAGGCTATAGGGGACAAGTGCAAACCAAAAGTTTGTTGAGTATTTGAACCTCACTGCTAAGAAAAATGAGAGGGGGGGGAACAGAATCCGACGGCAAAAAAACAGCTGTCGGAATCCGTTCCCCCACCCTCATTATGAGAGGTTTTGATGAAGTGGCTTAAAAAAAGGCTGATTCAATTTTTTTGTGGATGGAGCTTAACTGCCATCAGTTTAAAGAATATCTTTTGCCTTTTAACCATGATAGGAAAGTATGAAAAAAAAAAAAAAAAAAAAAAAACGATGACCCGGGACCTGTCGTCAAAATCCCAAAAGTATGAAAAAAAACCCAAAAAAAACCCGATGACCCGGGACTTGAACTCTGGTCGTCAAAATCCCAAAAGTGTTAAATGTCAGTGCTTAGAACACTAGGCTATAGGGGACAAGTGCAAAATGAAAGTTTGTTGAGTATTTGAACCTCACTGCTAAGAAAAATGAGAGGGGGGGGGGAACAGAATCCGACGGCAAAAAAACAGCTGTCGGAATCCGTTCCCCCACCCTCATTATGAGAGGTTTTGATGAAGTGGCTTAAAAAAAGGCTGATTCAATTTTTTGTGTGGATGGAGCTTAACTGCCATCAGTTTAAAGAATGTCTTTTGCCTTTTAACCATGATAGGAAAGTATGAAAAAAAAAAAAACCGAAAAAAAAAAACCATGACCTGGGACCTGTCGTCAAAATCCCAAAAGTATGAAAAAAAAACAAAAAAAACCCGATGACCCGGGACTTGAACTCTGGTCGTCAAAATCCCAAAAGTGTTAAATGTCAGTGCTTAGACCACTAGGCTATAGGTGACAAGTGCAAACCAAAAGTTTGTTGAGTATTTGAACCTCACTACTAAGAAAAATGAGAGGGGGGGGGAACAGAATCCGACGGCAAAAAAACAGCTGTCGGAATCCGTTCCCCCACCCTCATTATGAGAGGTTTTGATGAAGTGGCTTAAAAAAAGGCTGATTCAAGTTTTTTGTGGATGGAGCTTAACTGCCATCAGTTTAAAGAATATCTTTTGCCTTTTCACCATGATAGGAAAGTATGAAAAAAAAAAAAAAAAAAAAAAAAAAACGATGACCCGGGACCTGTCGTCAAAATCCCAAAAGTATGAAAAAAAACAAAAAAAACAACCTATGACCCGGGACTTGAACTCTGGTCGTCAAAATCCCAAAAGTGTTAAATGTCAGTGCGTAGACCACTAGGCTATAGGGGACAAGTGTAAAACAAAAGTTTGTTGAGTATTTGAACCTCACTGCTAAGAAAAATGAGAGGGGGGGGGGGGGGGAACAGAATCCGATGGCAAAAAAACAGCTGTCGGAATCCGTTCCCCCACCCTCATTATGAGAGGTTTTGATGAAGTGGCTTAAAAAAAGGCTGATTCAATTTTTTTGTGGATGGAGCTTAACTGCCATCAGTTTAAAGAATATCTTTTGCCTTTTAACCATGATAGGAAAGTATGAAAAAAAAAAAAAAAAAAAAAAAACGATGACCCGGGACCTGTCGTCAAAATCCCAAAAGTATGAAAAAAAACAAAAAAAAACAGATGACCCGGGACTTGAACTCTGGTCGTCAAAATCCCAAAAGTGTTAAATGTCAGTGCTTAGACCACTAGGCTATAGGGGACAAGTGCAAGCCAAAAGTTTGTTGAGTATTTGAACCTCACTGCTAAGAAAAATGAGAGGGGGGGGAACAGAATCCGACGGCAAAAAAACAGCTGTCGGAATCCGTTCCCCCACCCTCATTATGAGAGGTTTTGATGAAGTGGCTTAAAAAAAGGCTGATTCAATTTTTTTGTGGATGGAGCTTAACTGCCATCAGTTTAAAGAATATCTTTTGCCTTTTAACCATGATAGGAAAGTATGAAAAAAAAAAAAAAAAAAAAAAAACGATGACCCGGGACCTGTCGTCAAAATCCCAAAAGTATGAAAAAAAAACAAAAAAAACCCGATGACCTGGGACTTGAACTCTGGTCGTCAAAATCCCAAAAGTGTTAAATGTCAGTGCCTAGACCACTAGCCTATAGGGTACAAGTACAAAACAAAAGTTTGTTGAGTATTTGAACCTCACTGCTAAGAAAAATGAGAGGGGGGGGAACAGAATCCGATGGCAAAAAAACAGCTGTCGGAATCCGTTCCCCCACCCTCATTATGAGAGGTTTTGATGAAGTGGCTTAAAAAAAGGCTGATTCAATTTTTTTGTGGATGGAGCTTAACTGCCATCAGTTTAAAGAATATCTTTTGCCTTTTCACCATGATTGGAAAGTATGAAAAAAAAAAAAAAAAAAAAAAAAACGATGACCCGGGACCTGTCGTCAAAATCCCAAAAGTATGAAAAAAAAAAAAAAAAAACCTATGACCCGGGACTTGAACTCTGGTCGTCAAAATCCCAAAAGTGTTAAATGTCAGTGCGTAGACCACTAGGCTATAGGTGACAAGTGCAAAACAAAAGTTTGTTGAGTATTTGAACCTCACTGCTAAGAAAAATGAGAGGGGGGGGGAACAGGAATCCATGCAGCAAAAAACAGCTGTCGGAATCCGTTCCCCCACCCTCATTATGAGAGGTTTTGATGAAGTGGCTTAAAAAAAGGCTGATTCAATTTTTTTTGTGGATGGAGCTTAACTGCCATCAGTTTAAAGAATATATTTTGCCTTTTAACCATGATAGGAAAGTATGAAAAAAAAAACACAAAAAATAAAAAAACGATGACCCGGGACCTGTCGTCAAAATCCCAAAAGTATGAAAAAAAAAAAAAAAAAAAAGATGACCCAGGACTTGAACTCTGGTCGTCAAAATCCCCAAAGTGTTAAATGTCAGTGCTTAGACCACTAGGCTATAGGTGACAAGTGCAAACCAACAGTTTGTTGAGTATTTGAACCTCACTACTAAGAAAAATGAGAGGGGGGGGAACAGAATCCGACGGCAAAAAAACAGCTGTCGGAATCCGTTCCCCCACCCTCATTATGAGAGGTTTTGATGAAGTGGCTTAAAAAAAGGCTGATTCAATTTTTTGTGTGGATGGAGCTTAACTGCCATCAGTTTAAAGAATGTCTTTTGCCTTTTAACCATGATAGGAAAGTATGAAAAAAAAAAAAACGAAAAAAAAAAAACCATGACCTGGGACCTGTCGTCAAAATCCCAAAAGTATGAAAAAAAACCAAAAAAAACCAGATGACCCGGGACTTGAACTCTGGTCGTCAAAATCCCCAAAGTGTTAAATGTTAGTGCTTAGACCACTAGGCTATAGGTGACAAGTGCAAACCAACAGTTTGTTGAGTATTTGAACCTCACTACTAAGAAAAATGAGAGGGGGGGGGAACAGAATCCGACGGCAAAAAAACAGCTGTCGGAATCCGTTCCCCCACCCTCATTTTGAGAGGTTTTGATGAAGTGGCTTAAAAAAAGGCTGATTCATTTTTTTTTGTGGATGGAGCTTAACTGCCATCAGTTTAAAGAATATCTTTTGCCTTTTCACCATGATAGGAAAGTATGAAAAAAAAAAAAAAAAAAAAAAAACGATGACCCGGGACCTGTCGTCAAAATCCCAAAAGTATGAAAAAAAACAAAAAAAAACAGATGACCCGGGATTTGAACTCTGGTCGTCAAAATCCCCAAAGTGTTAAATATCAGTGCTTAGACCACTAGGCTATAGGGGACAAGTGCAAACCAAAAGTTTGTTGAGTATTTGAACCTCACTACTAAGAAAAATGATAGGGGGGGGGGGAACAGAATCCGACGGCAAAAAAACAGCTGTCGGAATCCGTTCCCCCACCCTCATTTTGAGAGGTTTTGATGAAGTGGCTTAAAAAAAGGCTGATTCATTTTTTTTGTGGATGGAGCTTAACTGCCATCAGTTTAAAGAATATCTTTTGCCTTTTCACCATGATAGGAAAGTATGAAAAAAAAAAAAAAAAAAAAAACGATGACCCGGGACCTGTCGTCAAAATCCCAAAAGTATGAAAAAAAAAAAAAAAAAAACTATGACCCGGGACTTGAACTCTGGTCGTCAAAATCCCAAAAGTGTTAAATATCAGTGCTTAGACCACTAGGCTATAGGGGACAAGTGCAAACCAAAAGTTTGTTGAGTATTTGAACCTCACTACTAAGAAAAATGAGAGGGGGGGGAACAGAATCCGACGGCAAAAAAACAGCTGTCGGAATCCATTCCCCCACCCTCATTTTGAGAGGTTTTGATGAAGTGGCTTAAAAAAAGGCTGATTCAATTTTTTGTGTGGATGGAGCTTAACTGCCATCAGTTTAAAGAATGTCTTTTGCCTTTTAACCATGATAGGAAAGTATGAAAAAAAAAAAAACGAAAAAAAAAAACCATGACCTGGGACCTGTCGTCAAAATCCCAGAAGTATGAAAAAAAAAAAAAAAAAACCCGATGACCCGGGACTTGAACTCTGGTCGTCAAAATCCCAAAAGTGTTAAATGTCAGTGCTTAGAACACTAGGCTATAGGGGACAAGTGCAAACTGAAAGTTTGTTGAGTATTTGAACCTCACTGCTAAGAAAAATGAGAGGGGGGGGGGAACAGAATCCGACGGCAAAAAAACAGCTGTCGGAATCCGTTCCCCCACCCTCATTATGAGAGGTTTTGATGAAGTGGCTTAAAAAAAGGCTGATTCAATTTTTTGTGTGGATGGAGCTTAACTGCCATCAGTTTAAAGAATGTCTTTTGCCTTTTAACCATGATAGGAAAGTATGAAAAAAAAAAAATGAAAAAAAAAAAAACGATGACCCGGGACCTGTCGTCAAAATCCCAAAAGTATGAAAAAAAAACAAAAAAAACCAGATGACCCGGGACTTGAACTCTGGTCGTCAAAATCCCAAAAGTGTTAAATGTCAGTGCTTAGACCACTAGGCTATAGGTGACAAGCGCAAACCAAAAGTTTGTTGAGTATTTGAACCTCACTGCTAAGAAAAATGAGAGGGGGGGGGAACAGAATCCGACGGCAAAAAAACAGCTGTCGGAATCCGTTCCCCCACCCTCATTTTGAGAGGTTTTGATGAAGTGGCTTAAAAAAAGGCTGATTCATTTTTTTTGTGGATGGAGCTTAACTGCCATCAGTTTAAAGAATATCTTTTGCCTTTTCACCATGATAGGAAAGTATGAAAAAAAACAAAAAAAAAAAAAAACGATGACCCGGGACCTGTCGTCAAAATCCCAAAAGTATGAAAAAAAAAAAAAAAAAAACTATGACCCGGGACTTGAACTCTGGTCGTCAAAATCCCAAAAGTGTTAAATGTCAGTGCATAGACCACTAGGCTATAGGGGACAAGCGCAAACCAAAAGTTTGTTGAGTATTTGAACCTCACTACTAAGAAAAATGAGAGGGGGGGGAACAGAATCCGACGGCAAAAAAACAGCTGTCGGAATCCGTTCCCCCACCCTCATTTTGAGAGGTTTTGATGAAGTGGCTTAAAAAAAGGCTGATTCATTTTTTTTGTGGATGGAGCTTAACTGCCATCAGTTTAAAGAATATCTTTTGCCTTTTCACCATGATTGGAAAGTATGAAAAAAAAAAAAAAAAAAAAAAAACGATGACCCGGGACCTGTCGTCAAAATCCCAAAAGTATGAAAAAAAAAAAAAAAAAAACCTATGACCCGGGACTTGAACTCTTGTCGTCAAAATCCCAAAAGTGTTAAATGTCAGTGCGTAGACCACTAGGCTATAGGTGACAAGTGCAAAACAAAAGTTTGTTGAGTATTTGAACCTCACTGCTAAGAAAAATGAGAGGGGGGGGAACAGAATCCCATGGCAAAAAAACAGCTGTCGGAATCCGTTCCCCCACCCTCATTATGAGAGGTTTTGATGAAGTGGCTTAAAAAAAGGCTGATTCAATTTTTTTGTGGATGGAGCTTAACTGCCATCAGTTTAAAGAATGTCTTTTGCCTTTTAACCATGATAGGAAAGTATGAAAAAAAAAAAAAAAAAAAAAAAACGATGACCCGGGACCTGTCGTCAAAATCCCAAAAGTATGAAAAAAAACCCAAAAAAACCCGATGACCCGGGACTTGAACTCTGGTCGTCAAAATCCCAAAAGTGTTAAATGTCAGTGCTTAGAACACTAGGCTATAGGGGACAAGTGCAAAATGAAAGTTTGTTGAGTATTTGAACCTCACTGCTAAGAAAAATGAGAGGGGGGGGGGGAACAGAATCCGACGGCAAAAAAACAGCTGTCGGAATCCGTTCCCCCACCCTCATTATGAGAGGTTTTGATGAAGTGGCTTAAAAAAAGGCTGATTCAATTTTTTGTGTGGATGGAGCTTAACTGCCATCAGTTTAAAGAATGTCTTTTGCCTTTTAACCATGATAGGAAAGTATGAAAAAAAAAAAACCGAAAAAAAAAAACCATGACCTGGGACCTGTCGTCAAAATCCCAAAAGTATGAAAAAAAAACAAAAAAAACCCGATGACCCGGGACTTGAACTCTGGTCGTCAAAATCCCAAAAGTGTTAAATGTCAGTGCATAGACCACTAGGCTATAGGGGACAAGCGCAAACCAAAAGTTTGTTGAGTATTTGAACCTCACTGCTAAGAAAAATGAGAGGGGGGGGGGAACAGAATCCGACGGCAAAAAAACAGCTGTCGGAATCCGTTCCCCCACCCTCATTATGAGAGGTTTTGATGAAGTGGCTTAAAAAAAGGCTGATTCAATTTTTTGTGTGGATGGAGCTTAACTGCCATCAGTTTAAAGAATGTCTTTTGCCTTTTAACCATGATAGGAAAGTATGAAAAAAAAAAAATGAAAAAAAAAAAAACGATGACCCGGGACCTGTCGTCAAAATCCCAAAAGTATGAAAAAAAAACAAAAAAAACCAGATGACCCGGGACTTGAACTCTGGTCGTCAAAATCCCAAAAGTGTTAAATGTCAGTGCTTAGACCACTAGGCTATAGGTGACAAGCGCAAACCAAAAGTTTGTTGAGTATTTGAACCTCACTGCTAAGAAAAATGAGAGGGGGGGGGAACAGAATCCGACGGCAAAAAAACAGCTGTCGGAATCCGTTCCCCCACCCTCATTTTGAGAGGTTTTGATGAAGTGGCTTAAAAAAAGGCTGATTCATTTTTTTTGTGGATGGAGCTTAACTGCCATCAGTTTAAAGAATATCTTTTGCCTTTTCACCATGATAGGAAAGTATGAAAAAAAACAAAAAAAAAAAAAAACGATGACCCGGGACCTGTCGTCAAAATCCCAAAAGTATGAAAAAAAAAAAAAAAAAAACTATGACCCGGGACTTGAACTCTGGTCGTCAAAATCCCAAAAGTGTTAAATGTCAGTGCATAGACCACTAGGCTATAGGGGACAAGCGCAAACCAAAAGTTTGTTGAGTATTTGAACCTCACTACTAAGAAAAATGAGAGGGGGGGGAACAGAATCCGACGGCAAAAAAACAGCTGTCGGAATCCGTTCCCCCACCCTCATTTTGAGAGGTTTTGATGAAGTGGCTTAAAAAAAGGCTGATTCATTTTTTTTGTGGATGGAGCTTAACTGCCATCAGTTTAAAGAATATCTTTTGCCTTTTCACCATGATTGGAAAGTATGAAAAAAAAAAAAAAAAAAAAAAAACGATGACCCGGGACCTGTCGTCAAAATCCCAAAAGTATGAAAAAAAAAAAAAAAAAAACCTATGACCCGGGACTTGAACTCTTGTCGTCAAAATCCCAAAAGTGTTAAATGTCAGTGCGTAGACCACTAGGCTATAGGTGACAAGTGCAAAACAAAAGTTTGTTGAGTATTTGAACCTCACTGCTAAGAAAAATGAGAGGGGGGGGAACAGAATCCCATGGCAAAAAAACAGCTGTCGGAATCCGTTCCCCCACCCTCATTTTGAGAGGTTTTGATGAAGTGGCTTAAAAAAAGGCTGATTCAATTTTTTGTGTGGATGGAGCTTAACTGCCATCAGTTTAAAGAATGTCTTTTGCCTTTTAACCATGATAGGAAAGTATGAAAAAAAAAAAACCGAAAAAAAAAAACCATGACCTGGGACCTGTCGTCAAAATCCCAAAAGTATGAAAAAAAAACAAAAAAAACCCGATGACCCGGGACTTGAACTCTGGTCGTCAAAATCCCAAAAGTGTTAAATGTCAGTGCTTAGACCACTAGGCTATAGGTGACAAGTGCAAACCAAAAATTTGTTGAGTATTTGAACCTCACTACTAAGAAAAATGAGAGGGGGGGGGAACAGAATCCGACGGCAAAAAAACAGCTGTCGGAATCCGTTCCCCCACCCTCATTATGAGAGGTTTTGATGAAGTGGCTTAAAAAAAGGCTGATTCAAGTTTTTTGTGGATGGAGCTTAACTGCCATCAGTTTAAAGAATATCTTTTGCCTTTTCACCATGATAGGAAAGTATGAAAAAAAAAAAAAAAAAAAAAAAAAACGATGACCCGGGACCTGTCGTCAAAATCCCAAAAGTATGAAAAAAAACAAAAAAAACAACCTATGACCCGGGACTTGAACTCTGGTCGTCAAAATCCCAAAAGTGTTAAATGTCAGTGCGTAGACCACTAGGCTATAGGGGACAAGTGTAAAACAAAAGTTTGTTGAGTATTTGAACCTCACTGCTAAGAAAAATGAGAGGGGGGGGGGGGAACAGAATCCGATGGCAAAAAAACAGCTGTCGGAATCCGTTCCCCCACCCTCATTATGAGAGGTTTTGATGAAGTGGCTTAAAAAAAGGCTGATTCAATTTTTTTGTGGATGGAGCTTAACTGCCATCAGTTTAAAGAATATCTTTTGCCTTTTAACCATGATAGGAAAGTATGAAAAAAAAAAAAAAAAAAAAAAACGATGACCCGGGACCTGTCGTCAAAATCCCAAAAGTATGAAAAAAAACAAAAAAAAACAGATGACCCGGGACTTGAACTCTGGTCGTCAAAATCCCAAAAGTGTTAAATGTCAGTGCTTAGACCACTAGGCTATAGGGGACAAGTGCAAGCCAAAAGTTTGTTGAGTATTTGAACCTCACTGCTAAGAAAAATGAGAGGGGGGGGAACAGAATCCGACGGCAAAAAAACAGCTGTCGGAATCCGTTCCCCCACCCTCATTATGAGAGGTTTTGATGAAGTGGCTTAAAAAAAGGCTGATTCAATTTTTTTGTGGATGGAGCTTAACTGCCATCAGTTTAAAGAATATCTTTTGCCTTTTAACCATGATAGGAAAGTATGAAAAAAAAAAAAAAAAAAAAAAAACGATGACCCGGGACCTGTCGTCAAAATCCCAAAAGTATGAAAAAAAAACAAAAAAAACCCGATGACCTGGGACTTGAACTCTGGTCGTCAAAATCCCAAAAGTGTTAAATGTCAGTGCCTAGACCACTAGCCTATAGGGTACAAGTACAAAACAAAAGTTTGTTGAGTATTTGAACCTCACTGCTAAGAAAAATGAGAGGGGGGGGAACAGAATCCGATGGCAAAAAAACAGCTGTCGGAATCCGTTCCCCCACCCTCATTATGAGAGGTTTTGATGAAGTGGCTTAAAAAAAGGCTGATTCAATTTTTTTGTGGATG
Source organism: Phoxinus phoxinus (assembly GCF_949152265.1). Taxonomy (NCBI): domain Eukaryota; kingdom Metazoa; phylum Chordata; class Actinopteri; order Cypriniformes; family Leuciscidae; genus Phoxinus; species Phoxinus phoxinus. The sequence goes on along the minus strand of NC_136882.1, from coordinate 24,086,884 downwards.
GAGCTTAACTGCCATCAGTTTAAAGAATATCTTTTGCCTTTTCACCATGATTGGAAAGTATGAAAAAAAAAAAAAAAAAAAAAAAAACGATGACCCGGGACCTGTCGTCAAAATCCCAAAAGTATGAAAAAAAAAAAAAAAAAAACCTATGACCCGGGACTTGAACTCTGGTCGTCAAAATCCCAAAAGTGTTAAATGTCAGTGCGTAGACCACTAGGCTATAGGTGACAAGTGCAAAACAAAAGTTTGTTGAGTATTTGAACCTCACTGCTAAGAAAAATGAGAGGGGGGGGGAACAGAATCCCATGGCAAAAAAACAGCTGTCGGAATCCGTTCCCCCACCCTCATTATGAGAGGTTTTGATGAAGTGGCTTAAAAAAAGGCTGATTCAATTTTTTTTGTGGATGGAGCTTAACTGCCATCAGTTTAAAGAATATATTTTGCCTTTTAACCATGATAGGAAAGTATGAAAAAAAAAACACAAAAAATAAAAAAACGATGACCCGGGACCTGTCGTCAAAATCCCAAAAGTATGAAAAAAAAAAAAAAAAAAAAGATGACCCAGGACTTGAACTCTGGTCGTCAAAATCCCCAAAGTGTTAAATGTCAGTGCTTAGACCACTAGGCTATAGGTGACAAGTGCAAACCAACAGTTTGTTGAGTATTTGAACCTCACTACTAAGAAAAATGAGAGGGGGGGGAACAGAATCCGACGGCAAAAAAACAGCTGTCGGAATCCGTTCCCCCACCCTCATTATGAGAGGTTTTGATGAAGTGGCTTAAAAAAAGGCTGATTCAATTTTTTGTGTGGATGGAGCTTAACTGCCATCAGTTTAAAGAATGTCTTTTGCCTTTTAACCATGATAGGAAAGTATGAAAAAAAAAAAAACGAAAAAAAAAAAACCATGACCTGGGACCTGTCGTCAAAATCCCAAAAGTATGAAAAAAAACCAAAAAAAACCAGATGACCCGGGACTTGAACTCTGGTCGTCAAAATCCCCAAAGTGTTAAATGTTAGTGCTTAGACCACTAGGCTATAGGTGACAAGTGCAAACCAACAGTTTGTTGAGTATTTGAACCTCACTACTAAGAAAAATGAGAGGGGGGGGGAACAGAATCCGACGGCAAAAAAACAGCTGTCGGAATCCGTTCCCCCACCCTCATTTTGAGAGGTTTTGATGAAGTGGCTTAAAAAAAGGCTGATTCATTTTTTTTTGTGGATGGAGCTTAACTGCCATCAGTTTAAAGAATATCTTTTGCCTTTTCACCATGATAGGAAAGTATGAAAAAAAAAAAAAAAAAAAAAAAACGATGACCCGGGACCTGTCGTCAAAATCCCAAAAGTATGAAAAAAAAAAAAAAAAAACCTATGACCCGGGACTTGAACTCTGGTCGTCAAAATCCCAAAAGTGTTAAATGTCAGTGCGTAGACCACTAGGCTATAGGGGACAAGTACAAAACAAAAGTTTGTTGAGTATTTGAACCTCACTGCTAAGAAAAATGAGAGGGGGGGGAACAGAATCCGATGGCAAAAAAACAGCTGTCGGAATCCGTTCCCCCACCCTCATTTTGAGAGGTTTTGATGAAGTGGCTTAAAAAAAGGCTGATTCATTTTTTTTGTGGATGGAGCTTAACTGCCATCAGTTTAAAGAATATCATTTGCCTTTTCACCATGATAGGAAAGTATGAAAAAAAAAAAAAAAAAAAAAAAACGATGACCCGGGACCTGTCGTCAAAATCCCAAAAGTATGAAAAAAAACGAAAAAAACCAGATGACCCGGGACTTGAACTCTGGTCGTCAAAATCCCCAAAGTGTTAAATGTCAGTGCTTAGACCACTAGGCTATAGGTGACAAGTGCAAACCAAAAGTTTGTTGAGTATTTGAACCTCACTACTAAGAAAAATGAGAGGGGGGGGAACAGAATCTGACGGCAAAAAAACAGCTGTCGGAATCCATTCCCCCACCCTCATTTTGCGAGGTTTTGATGAAGTGGCTTAAAAAAAGGCTGATTCAATTTTTTGTGTGGATGGAGCTTAACTGCCATCAGTTTAAAGAATGTCTTTTGCCTTTTAACCATGATAGGAAAGTATGAAAAAAAAAAAAACGAAAAAAAAAAACCATGACCTGGGACCTGTCGTCAAAATCCCAAAAGTATGAAAAAAAAACAAAAAAAACCCGATGACCCGGGACTTGAACTCTGGTCGTCAAAATCCCAAAAGTGTTAAATGTCAGTGCTTAGAACACTAGGCTATAGGGGACAAGTGCAAACTGAAAGTTTGTTGAGTATTTGAACCTCACTGCTAAGAAAAATGAGAGGGGGGGGGGAACAGAATCCGACGGCAAAAAAACAGCTGTCGGAATCCGTTCCCCCACCCTCATTATGAGAGGTTTTGATGAAGTGGCTTAAAAAAAGGCTGATTTAATTTTTTGTGTGGATGGAGCTTAACTGCCATCAGTTTAAAGAATGTCTTTTGCCTTTTAACCATGATAGGAAAGTATGAAAAAAAAAAAATGAAAAAAAAAAAAACGATGACCCGGGACCTGTCGTCAAAATCCCAAAAGTATGAAAAAAAAACAAAAAAAACCAGATGACCCGGGACTTGAACTCTGGTCGTCAAAATCCCAAAAGTGTTAAATGTCAGTGCTTAGACCACTAGGCTATAGGTGACAAGCGCAAACCAAAAGTTTGTTGAGTATTTGAACCTCACTGCTAAGAAAAATGAGAGGGGGGGGGAACAGAATCCGACGGCAAAAAAACAGCTGTCGGAATCCGTTCCCCCACCCTCATTTTGAGAGGTTTTGATGAAGTGGCTTAAAAAAAGGCTGATTCATTTTTTTTGTGGATGGAGCTTAACTGCCATCAGTTTAAAGAATATCTTTTGCCTTTTCACCATGATAGGAAAGTATGAAAAAAAACAAAAAAAAAAAAAAAGGATGACCCGGGACCTGTCGTCAAAATCCCAAAAGTATGAAAAAAAAACAAAAAAAAACCTATGACCCGGGACTTGAACTCTGGTCGTCAAAATCCCAAAAGTGTTAAATGTCAGTGCTTAGACCACTAGGCTATAGGTGACAAGCGCAAACCAAAAGTTTGTTGAGTATTTGAACCTCACTGCTAAGAAAAATGAGAGGGGGGGGGAACAGAATCCGACGGCAAAAAAACAGCTGTCGGAATCCGTTCCCCCACCCTCATTTTGAGAGGTTTTGATGAAGTGGCTTAAAAAAAGGCTGATTCATTTTTTTTGTGGATGGAGCTTAACTGCCATCAGTTTAAAGAATATCTTTTGCCTTTTCACCATGATAGGAAAGTATGAAAAAAAACAAAACAAAAAAAAAACGATGACCCGGGACCTGTCGTCAAAATCCCAAAAGTATGAAAAAAAAAAAAAAAAAACTATGACCCGGGACTTGAACTCTGGTCGTCAAAATCCCAAAAGTGTTAAATGTCAGTGCATAGACCACTAGGCTATAGGGGACAAGCACAAACCAAAAGTTTGTTGAGTATTTGAACCTCACTACTAAGAAAAATGAGAGGGGGGGGAACAGAATCCGACGGCAAAAAAACAGCTGTCGGAATCCGTTCCCCCACCCTCATTTTGAGAGGTTTTGATGAAGTGGCTTAAAAAAAGGCTGATTCATTTTTTTTGTGGATGGAGCTTAACTGCCATCAGTTTAAAGAATATCTTTTGCCTTTTCACCATGATTGGAAAGTATGAAAAAAAAACAAAACAAAAAAAAACGATGACCCGGGACCTGTCGTCAAAATCCCAAAAGTATGAAAAAAAAAAAAAAAAAAACCTATGACCCGGGACTTGAACTCTGGTCGTCAAAATCCCAAAAGTGTTAAATGTCAGTGCGTAGACCACTAGGCTATAGGTGACAAGTGCAAAACAAAAGTTTGTTGAGTATTTGAACCTCACTGCTAAGAAAAATGAGAGGGGGGGGAACAGAATCCCATGGCAAAAAAACAGCTGTCGGAATCCGTTCCCCCACCCTCATTTTGAGAGGTTTTGATGAAGTGGCTTAAAAAAAGGCTGATTCAATTTTTTGTGTGGATGGAGCTTAACTGCCATCAGTTTAAAGAATGTCTTTTGCCTTTTAACCATGATAGGAAAGTATGAAAAAAAAAAAAACTAAAAAAAAAAACCATGACCTGGGACCTGTCGTCAAAATCCCAAAAGTATGAAAAAAAAACAAAAAAAACCCGATGACCTGGGACTTGAACTCTGGTCGTCAAAATCCCAAAAGTGTTAAATGTCAGTGCCTAGACCACTAGCCTATAGGGTACAAGTACAAAACAAAAGTTTGTTGAGTATTTGAACCTCACTGCTAAGAAAAATGAGAGGGGGGGGAACAGAATCCGATGGCAAAAAAACAGCTGTCGGAATCCGTTCCCCCACCCTCATTATGAGAGGTTTTGATGAAGTGGCTTAAAAAAAGGCTGATTCAATTTTTTTGTGGATGGAGCTTAACTGCCATCAGTTTAAAGAATATCTTTTGCCTTTTCACCATGATTGGAAAGTATGAAAAAAAAACAAAAAAACAAAAAACGATGACCCGGGACCTGTCGTCAAAATCCCAAAAGTATGAAAAAAAAAAAAAAAAAAACCTATGACCCGGGACTTGAACTCTGGTCGTCAAAATCCCAAAAGTGTTAAATGTCAGTGCGTAGACCACTAGGCTATAGGTGACAGGTGCAAAACAAAAGTTTGTTGAGTATTTGAACCTCACTGCTAAGAAAAATGAGAGGGGGGGGGAACAGAATCCCATGGCAAAAAAACAGCTGTCGGAATCCGTTCCCCCACCCTCATTATGAGAGGTTTTGATGAAGTGGCTTAAAAAAAGGCTGATTCAATTTTTTTTGTGGATGGAGCTTAACTGCCATCAGTTTAAAGAATATATTTTGCCTTTTAACCATGATAGGAAAGTATGAAAAAAAAACACAAAAAATAAAAAAACGATGACCCGGGACCTGTCGTCAAAATCCCAAAAGTACAAAAAAAAAACAAAAAAAAAAAGATGACCCGGGACTTGAACTCTGGTCGTCAAAATCCCCAAAGTGTTAAATGTCAGTGCTTAGACCACTAGGCTATAGGTGACAAGTGCAACCCAACAGTTTGTTGAGTATTTGAACCTCACTACTAAGAAAAATGAGAGGGGGGGGAACAGAATCCGACGGCAAAAAAACAGCTGTCGGAATCCGTTCCCCCACCCTCATTTTGAGAGGTTTTGATGAAGTGGCTTAAAAAAAGGCTGATTCAATTTTTTTGTGGATGGAGCTTAACTGCCATCAGTTTAAAGAATATCTTTTGCCTTTTAACCATGATAGGAAAGTATGGAAAAAAAAAAATGAAAAAAAAAAAAACGATGACCCGGGACCTGTCGTCAAAATCCCAAAAGTATGAAAAAAAACCAAAAAAAAACAGATGACCCGGGACTTGAACTCTGGTCGTCAAAATCCCAAAAGTGTTAAATGTCAGTGCTTAGACCACTAGGCTATAGGTGACAAGCGCAAACCAAAAGTTTGTTGAGTATTTGAACCTCACTACTAAGAAAAATGAGAGGGGGGGGGAACAGAATCCGACGGCAAAAAAACAGCTGTCGGAATCCGTTCCCCCACCCTCATTATGAGAGGTTTTGATGAAGTGGCTTAAAAAAAGGCTGATTCAAGTTTTTTGTGGATGGAGCTTAACTGCCATCAGTTTAAAGAATATCTTTTGCCTTTTCACCATGATAGGAAAGTATGAAAAAAAAAACAAAAAACAAAAAAACGATGACCCGGGACCTGTCGTCAAAATCCCAAAAGTATGAAAAAAAACAAAAAAAACAACCTATGACCCGGGACTTGAACTCTGGTCGTCAAAATCCCAAAAGTGTTAAATGTCAGTGCGTAGACCACTAGGCTATAGGGGACAAGTGTAAAACAAAAGTTTGTTGAGTATTTGAACCTCACTGCTAAGAAAAATGAGAGGGGGGGGGGAACAGAATCCGATGGCAAAAAAACAGCTGTCGGAATCCGTTCCCCCACCCTCATTATGAGAGGTTTTGATGAAGTGGCTTAAAAAAAGGCTGATTCAATTTTTTTGTGGATGGAGCTTAACTGCCATCAGTTTAAAGAATATCTTTTGCCTTTTAACCATGATAGGAAAGTATGAAAAAAACAAAACAAAAAAAAAAACGATGACCCGGGACCTGTCGTCAAAATCCCAAAAGTATGAAAAAAAACAAAAAAAAACAGATGACCCGGGACTTGAACTCTGGTCGTCAAAATCCCAAAAGTGTTAAATGTCAGTGCTTAGACCACTAGGCTATAGGGGACAAGTGCAAACCAAAAGTTTGTTGAGTATTTGAACCTCACTGCTAAGAAAAATGAGAGGGGGGGGAACAGAATCCGACGGCAAAAAAACAGCTGTCGGAATCCGTTCCCCCACCCTCATTATGAGAGGTTTTGATGAAGTGGCTTAAAAAAAGGCTGATTCAATTTTTTTGTGGATGGAGCTTAACTGCCATCAGTTTAAAGAATATCTTTTGCCTTTTAACCATGATAGGAAAGTATGAAAAAAAAAAAAAAAAAAAAAAACGATGACCCGGGACCTGTCGTCAAAATCCCAAAAGTATGAAAAAAAACAAAAAAAAACAGATGACCCGGGATTTGAACTCTGGTCGTCAAAATCCCCAAAGTGTTAAATATCAGTGCTTAGACCACTAGGCTATAGGGGACAAGTGCAAACCAAAAGTTTGTTGAGTATTTGAACCTCACTACTAAGAAAAATGATAGGGGGGGGGGAACAGAATCCGACGGCAAAAAAACAGCTGTCGGAATCCGTTCCCCCACCCTCATTTTGAGAGGTTTTGATGAAGTGGCTTAAAAAAAGGCTGATTCATTTTTTTTGTGGATGGAGCTTAACTGCCATCAGTTTAAAGAATATCTTTTGCCTTTTCACCATGATAGGAAAGTATGAAAAAAAAAAAAAAAAAAAAAACGATGACCCGGGACCTGTCGTCAAAATCCCAAAAGTATGAAAAAAAAAAAAAAAAAACCTATGACCCGGGACTTGAACTCTGGTCGTCAAAATCCCAAAAGTGTTAAATATCAGTGCTTAGACCACTAGGCTATAGGGGACAAGTGCAAACCAAAAGTTTGTTGAGTATTTGAACCTCACTACTAAGAAAAATGAGAGGGGGGGGAACAGAATCCGACGGCAAACAAACAGCTGTCGGAATCCATTCCCCCACCCTCATTTTGAGAGGTTTTGATGAAGTGGCTTAAAAAAAGGCTGATTCAATTTTTTGTGTGGATGGAGCTTAACTGCCATCAGTTTAAAGAATGTCTTTTGCCTTTTAACCATGATAGGAAAGTATGAAAAAAAAAAAAACGAAAAAAAAAAACCATGACCTGGGACCTGTCGTCAAAATCCCAGAAGTATGAAAAAAAAAAAAAAAAAACCCGATGACCCGGGACTTGAACTCTGGTCGTCAAAATCCCAAAAGTGTTAAATGTCAGTGCTTAGAACACTAGGCTATAGGGGACAAGTGCAAACTGAAAGTTTGTTGAGTATTTGAACCTCACTGCTAAGAAAAATGAGAGGGGGGGGGGAACAGAATCCGACGGCAAAAAAACAGCTGTCGGAATCCGTTCCCCCACCCTCATTATGAGAGGTTTTGATGAAGTGGCTTAAAAAAAGGCTGATTCAATTTTTTGTGTGGATGGAGCTTAACTGCCATCAGTTTAAAGAATGTCTTTTGCCTTTTAACCATGATAGGAAAGTATGAAAAAAAAAAAATGAAAAAAAAAAAAACGATGACCCGGGACCTGTCGTCAAAATCCCAAAAGTATGAAAAAAAAACAAAAAAAACCAGATGACCCGGGACTTGAACTCTGGTCGTCAAAATCCCAAAAGTGTTAAATGTCAGTGCTTAGACCACTAGGCTATAGGTGACAAGCGCAAACCAAAAGTTTGTTGAGTATTTGAACCTCACTGCTAAGAAAAATGAGAGGGGGGGGGAACAGAATCCGACGGCAAAAAAACAGCTGTCGGAATCCGTTCCCCCACCCTCATTTTGAGAGGTTTTGATGAAGTGGCTTAAAAAAAGGCTGATTCATTTTTTTTGTGGATGGAGCTTAACTGCCATCAGTTTAAAGAATATCTTTTGCCTTTTCACCATGATAGGAAAGTATGAAAAAAAACAAAACAAAAAAAAAACGATGACCCGGGACCTGTCGTCAAAATCCCAAAAGTATGAAAAAAAAAAAAAAAAAAACTATGACCCGGGACTTGAACTCTGGTCGTCAAAATCCCAAAAGTGTTAAATGTCAGTGCATAGACCACTAGGCTATAGGGGACAAGCGCAAACCAAAAGTTTGTTGAGTATTTGAACCTCACTACTAAGAAAAATGAGAGGGGGGGGAACAGAATCCGACGGCAAAAAAACAGCTGTCGGAATCCGTTCCCCCACCCTCATTTTGAGAGGTTTTGATGAAGTGGCTTAAAAAAAGGCTGATTCATTTTTTTTGTGGATGGAGCTTAACTGCCATCAGTTTAAAGAATATCTTTTGCCTTTTCACCATGATTGGAAAGTATGAAAAAAAAAAAAAAAAAAAAAAAACGATGACCCGGGACCTGTCGTCAAAATCCCAAAAGTATGAAAAAAAAAAAAAAAAAAAACCTATGACCCGGGACTTGAACTCTTGTCGTCAAAATCCCCAAAGTGTTAAATGTCAGTGCTTAGACCACTAGGCTATAGGTGACAAGTGCAACCCAACAGTTTGTTGAGTATTTGAACCTCACTACTAAGAAAAATGAGAGGGGGGGGAACAGAATCCGACGGCAAAAAAACAGCTGTCGGAATCCGTTCCCCCACCCTCATTTTGAGAGGTTTTGATGAAGTGGCTTAAAAAAAGGCTGATTCAATTTTTTTGTGGATGGAGCTTAACTGCCATCAGTTTAAAGAATATCTTTTGCCTTTTAACCATGATAGGAAAGTATGGAAAAAAAAAAATGAAAAAAAAAAAAACGATGACCCGGGACCTGTCGTCAAAATCCCAAAAGTATGAAAAAAACCCAAAAAAAAACAGATGACCCGGGACTTGAACTCTGGTCGTCAAAATCCCAAAAGTGTTAAATGTCAGTGCTTAGACCACTAGGCTATAGGTGACAAGCGCAAACCAAAAGTTTGTTGAGTATTTGAACCTCACTACTAAGAAAAATGAGAGGGGGGGGGGAACAGAATCCGACGGCAAAAAAACAGCTGTCGGAATCCGTTCCCCCACCCTCATTATGAGAGGTTTTGATGAAGTGGCTTAAAAAAAGGCTGATTCAAGTTTTTTGTGGATGGAGCTTAACTGCCATCAGTTTAAAGAATATCTTTTGCCTTTTCACCATGATAGGAAAGTATGAAAAAAAAAACAACAAAAAAAAAAACGATGACCCGGGACCTGTCGTCAAAATCCCAAAAGTATGAAAAAAAACAAAAAAAACAACCTATGACCCGGGACTTGAACTCTGGTCGTCAAAATCCCAAAAGTGTTAAATGTCAGTGCGTAGACCACTAGGCTATAGGGGACAAGTGTAAAACAAAAGTTTGTTGAGTATTTGAACCTCACTGCTAAGAAAAATGAGAGGGGGGGGGGAACAGAATCCGATGGCAAAAAAACAGCTGTCGGAATCCGTTCCCCCACCCTCATTATGAGAGGTTTTGATGAAGTGGCTTAAAAAAAGGCTGATTCAATTTTTTTGTGGATGGAGCTTAACTGCCATCAGTTTAAAGAATATCTTTTGCCTTTTAACCATGATAGGAAAGTATGAAAAAAAAAAAAAAAAAAAAAAAACGATGACCCGGGACCTGTCGTCAAAATCCCAAAAGTATGAAAAAAAACAAAAAAAAACAGATGACCCGGGACTTGAACTCTGGTCGTCAAAATCCCAAAAGTGTTAAATGTCAGTGCTTAGACCACTAGGCTATAGGGGACAAGTGCAAACCAAAAGTTTGTTGAGTATTTGAACCTCACTGCTAAGAAAAATGAGAGGGGGGGGAACAGAATCCGACGGCAAAAAAACAGCTGTCGGAATCCGTTCCCCCACCCTCATTATGAGAGGTTTTGATGAAGTGGCTTAAAAAAAGGCTGATTCAATTTTTTTGTGGATGGAGCTTAACTGCCATCAGTTTAAAGAATATCTTTTGCCTTTTAACCATGATAGGAAAGTATGAAAAAAAAAAAAAAAAAAAAAAACGATGACCCGGGACCTGTCGTCAAAATCCCAAAAGTATGAAAAAAAAACAAAAAAAACCCGATGACCTGGGACTTGAACTCTGGTCGTCAAAATCCCAAAAGTGTTAAATGTCAGTGCCTAGACCACTAGCCTATAGGGTACAAGTACAAAACAAAAGTTTGTTGAGTATTTGAACCTCACTGCTAAGAAAAATGAGAGGGGGGGGAACAGAATCCGATGGCAAAAAAACAGCTGTCGGAATCCGTTCCCCCACCCTCATTATGAGAGGTTTTGATGAAGTGGCTTAAAAAAAGGCTGATTCAATTTTTTTGTGGATGGAGCTTAACTGCCATCAGTTTAAAGAATATCTTTTGCCTTTTCACCATGATTGGAAAGTATGAAAAACAAACAAAAAAAAAAAAAAACGATGACCCGGGACCTGTCGTCAAAATCCCAAAAGTATGAAAAAAAAAAAAAAAAAAACCTATGACCCGGGACTTGAACTCTGGTCGTCAAAATCCCAAAAGTGTTAAATGTCAGTGCGTAGACCACTAGGCTATAGGTGACAAGTGCAAAACAAAAGTTTGTTGAGTATTTGAACCTCACTGCTAAGAAAAATGAGAGGGGGGGGGAACAGAATCCCATGGCAAAAAAACAGCTGTCGGAATCCGTTCCCCCACCCTCATTATGAGAGGTTTTGATGAAGTGGCTTAAAAAAAGGCTGATTCAATTTTTTTTGTGGATGGAGCTTAACTGCCATCAGTTTAAAGAATATATTTTGCCTTTTAACCATGATAGGAAAGTATGAAAAAAAAAACACAAAAAATAAAAAAACGATGACCCGGGACCTGTCGTCAAAATCCCAAAAGTATGAAAAAAAAACAAAAAAAAAAAGATGACCCGGGACTTGAACTCTGGTCGTCAAAATCCCCAAAGTGTTAAATGTCAGTGCTTAGACCACTAGGCTATAGGTGACAAGTGCAAACCAACAGTTTGTTGAGTATTTGAACCTCACTACTAAGAAAAATGAGAGGGGGGGGAACAGAATCCGACGGCAAAAAAACAGCTGTCGGAATCCGTTCCCCCACCCTCATTTTGAGAGGTTTTGATGAAGTGGCTTAAAAAAAGGCTGATTCAATTTTTTTGTGGATGGAGCTTAACTGCCATCAGTTTAAAGAATATCTTTTGCCTTTTAACCATGATAGGAAAGTATGAAAAAAAAAAAATGAAAAAAAAAAAAACGATGACCCGGGACCTGTCGTCAAAATCCCAAAAGTATGAAAAAAAACAAAAAAAAACAGATGACCCGGGACTTGAACTCTGGTCGTCAAAATCCCAAAAGTGTTAAATGTCAGTGCTTAGACCACTAGGCTATAGGTGACAAGCGCAAACCAAAAGTTTGTTGAGTATTTGAACCTCACTACTAAGAAAAATGAGAGGGGGGGGAACAGAATCCGACGGCAAAAAAACAGCTGTCGGAATCCGTTCCCCCACCCTCATTTTGAGAGGTTTTGATGAAGTGGCTTAAAAAAAGGCTGATTCATTTTTTTTTGTGGATGGAGCTTAACTGCCATCAGTTTAAAGAATATCTTTTGCCTTTTCACCATGATAGGAAAGTATGAAAAAAAAAAAAAAAAAAAAAAAACGATGACCCGGGACCTGTCGTCAAAATCCCAAAAGTATGAAAAAAAAAAAAAAAAAAAACTATGACCCGGGACTTGAACTCTGGTCGTCAAAATCCCAAAAGTGTTAAATGTCAGTGCGTAGACCACTAGGCTATAGGGGACAAGTACAAAACAAAAGTTTGTTGAGTATTTGAACCTCACTGCTAAGAAAAATGAGAGGGGGGGGAACAGAATCCGATGGCAAAAAAACAGCTGTCGGAATCCGTTCCCCCACCCTCATTATGAGAGGTTTTGATGAAGTGGCTTAAAAAAAGGCTGATTCAATTTTTTTGTGGATGGAGCTTAACTGCCATCAGTTTAAAGAATATCTTTTGCCTTTTAACCATGATAGGAAAGTATGAAAAAAAAAAAAAAAAAAAAAAACGATGACCCGGGACCTGTCGTCAAAATCCCAAAAGTATGAAAAAAAACAAAAAAAAACAGATGACCCGGGATTTGAACTCTGGTCGTCAAAATCCCCAAAGTGTTAAATATCAGTGCTTAGACCACTAGGCTATAGGGGACAAGTGCAAACCAAAAGTTTGTTGAGTATTTGAACCTCACTACTAAGAAAAATGATAGGGGGGGGGGAACAGAATCCGACGGCAAAAAAACAGCTGTCGGAATCCGTTCCCCCACCCTCATTTTGAGAGGTTTTGATGAAGTGGCTTAAAAAAAGGCTGATTCATTTTTTTTGTGGATGGAGCTTAACTGCCATCAGTTTAAAGAATATCTTTTGCCTTTTCACCATGATAGGAAAGTATGAAAAAAAAAAAAAAAAAAAAAACGATGACCCGGGACCTGTCGTCAAAATCCCAAAAGTATGAAAAAAAAAAAAAAAAAACCTATGACCCGGGACTTGAACTCTGGTCGTCAAAATCCCAAAAGTGTTAAATATCAGTGCTTAGACCACTAGGCTATAGGGGACAAGTGCAAACCAAAAGTTTGTTGAGTATTTGAACCTCACTACTAAGAAAAATGAGAGGGGGGGGAACAGAATCCGACGGCAAAAAAACAGCTGTCGGAATCCATTCCCCCACCCTCATTTTGAGAGGTTTTGATGAAGTGGCTTAAAAAAAGGCTGATTCAATTTTTTGTGTGGATGGAGCTTAACTGCCATCAGTTTAAAGAATGTCTTTTGCCTTTTAACCATGATAGGAAAGTATGAAAAAAAAAAAAACGAAAAAAAAAAACCATGACCTGGGACCTGTCGTCAAAATCCCAGAAGTATGAAAAAAAAAAAAAAAAAACCCGATGACCCGGGACTTGAACTCTGGTCGTCAAAATCCCAAAAGTGTTAAATGTCAGTGCTTAGAACACTAGGCTATAGGGGACAAGTGCAAACTGAAAGTTTGTTGAGTATTTGAACCTCACTGCTAAGAAAAATGAGAGGGGGGGGGGAACAGAATCCGACGGCAAAAAAACAGCTGTCGGAATCCGTTCCCCCACCCTCATTATGAGAGGTTTTGATGAAGTGGCTTAAAAAAAGGCTGATTCAATTTTTTGTGTGGATGGAGCTTAACTGCCATCAGTTTAAAGAATGTCTTTTGCCTTTTAACCATGATAGGAAAGTATGAAAAAAAAAAAATGAAAAAAAAAAAAACGATGACCCGGGACCTGTCGTCAAAATCCCAAAAGTATGAAAAAAAAACAAAAAAAACCAGATGACCCGGGACTTGAACTCTGGTCGTCAAAATCCCAAAAGTGTTAAATGTCAGTGCTTAGACCACTAGGCTATAGGTGACAAGCGCAAACCAAAAGTTTGTTGAGTATTTGAACCTCACTGCTAAGAAAAATGAGAGGGGGGGGGAACAGAATCCGACGGCAAAAAAACAGCTGTCGGAATCCGTTCCCCCACCCTCATTTTGAGAGGTTTTGATGAAGTGGCTTAAAAAAAGGCTGATTCATTTTTTTTGTGGATGGAGCTTAACTGCCATCAGTTTAAAGAATATCTTTTGCCTTTTCACCATGATAGGAAAGTATGAAAAAAAACAAAACAAAAAAAAAACGATGACCCGGGACCTGTCGTCAAAATCCCAAAAGTATGAAAAAAAAAAAAAAAAAAACTATGACCCGGGACTTGAACTCTGGTCGTCAAAATCCCAAAAGTGTTAAATGTCAGTGCATAGACCACTAGGCTATAGGGGACAAGCGCAAACCAAAAGTTTGTTGAGTATTTGAACCTCACTACTAAGAAAAATGAGAGGGGGGGGAACAGAATCCGACGGCAAAAAAACAGCTGTCGGAATCCGTTCCCCCACCCTCATTTTGAGAGGTTTTGATGAAGTGGCTTAAAAAAAGGCTGATTCATTTTTTTTGTGGATGGAGCTTAACTGCCATCAGTTTAAAGAATATCTTTTGCCTTTTCACCATGATTGGAAAGTATGAAAAAAAAAAAACAAAAAAAAAAACGATGACCCGGGACCTGTCGTCAAAATCCCAAAAGTATGAAAAAAAAAAAAAAAAAAAACCTATGACCCGGGACTTGAACTCTTGTCGTCAAAATCCCAAAAGTGTTAAATGTCAGTGCGTAGACCACTAGGCTATAGGTGACAAGTGCAAAACAAAAGTTTGTTGAGTATTTGAACCTCACTGCTAAGAAAAATGAGAGGGGGGGGAACAGAATCCCATGGCAAAAAAACAGCTGTCGGAATCCGTTCCCCCACCCTCATTTTGAGAGGTTTTGATGAAGTGGCTTAAAAAAAGGCTGATTCAATTTTTTGTGTGGATGGAGCTTAACTGCCATCAGTTTAAAGAATGTCTTTTGCCTTTTAACCATGATAGGAAAGTATGAAAAAAAAAAAAACTAAAAAAAAAAACCATGACCTGGGACCTGTCGTCAAAATCCCAAAAGTATGAAAAAAAAACAAAAAAAACCCGATGACCCGGGACTTGAACTCTGGTCGTCAAAATCCCAAAAGTGTTAAATGTCAGTGCTTAGACCACTAGGCTATAGGGGACAAGTGCAAACCAAAAGTTTGTTGAGTATTTGAACCTCACTGCTAAGAAAAATGAGAGGGGGGGGAACAGAATCCGACGGCAAAAAAACAGCTGTCGGAATCCGTTCCCCCACCCTCATTATGAGAGGTTTTGATGAAGTGGCTTAAAAAAAGGCTGATTCAATTTTTTTGTGGATGGAGCTTAACTGCCATCAGTTTAAAGAATATCTTTTGCCTTTTAACCATGATAGGAAAGTATGAAAAAAAAAAAAAAAAAAAAAAAACGATGACCCGGGACCTGTCGTCAAAATCCCAAAAGTATGAAAAAAAACCCAAAAAAACCCGATGACCCGGGACTTGAACTCTGGTCGTCAAAATCCCAAAAGTGTTAAATGTCAGTGCTTAGAACACTAGGCTATAGGGGACAAGTGCAAAATGAAAGTTTGTTGAGTATTTGAACCTCACTGCTAAGAAAAATGAGAGGGGGGGGGGAACAGAATCCGACGGCAAAAAAACAGCTGTCGGAATCCGTTCCCCCACCCTCATTATGAGAGGTTTTGATGAAGTGGCTTAAAAAAAGGCTGATTCAATTTTTTGTGTGGATGGAGCTTAACTGCCATCAGTTTAAAGAATGTCTTTTGCCTTTTAACCATGATAGGAAAGTATGAAAAAAAAAAAACCGAAAAAAAAAAACCATGACCTGGGACCTGTCGTCAAAATCCCAAAAGTATGAAAAAAAAACAAAAAAAACCCGATGACCCGGGACTTGAACTCTGGTCGTCAAAATCCCAAAAGTGTTAAATGTCAGTGCTTAGACCACTAGGCTATAGGTGACAAGTGCAAACCAAAAGTTTGTTGAGTATTTGAACCTCACTACTAAGAAAAATGAGAGGGGGGGGGAACAGAATCCGACGGCAAAAAAACAGCTGTCGGAATCCGTTCCCCCACCCTCATTATGAGAGGTTTTGATGAAGTGGCTTAAAAAAAGGCTGATTCAAGTTTTTTGTGGATGGAGCTTAACTGCCATCAGTTTAAAGAATATCTTTTGCCTTTTCACCATGATAGGAAAGTATGAAAAAAAAAAAAAAAAAAAAAAAAACGATGACCCGGGACCTGTCGTCAAAATCCCAAAAGTATGAAAAAAAACAAAAAAAACAACCTATGACCCGGGACTTGAACTCTGGTCGTCAAAATCCCAAAAGTGTTAAATGTCAGTGCGTAGACCACTAGGCTATAGGGGACAAGTGTAAAACAAAAGTTTGTTGAGTATTTGAACCTCACTGCTAAGAAAAATGAGAGGGGGGGGGGGGAACAGAATCCGATGGCAAAAAAACAGCTGTCGGAATCCGTTCCCCCACCCTCATTATGAGAGGTTTTGATGAAGTGGCTTAAAAAAAGGCTGATTCAATTTTTTTGTGGATGGAGCTTAACTGCCATCAGTTTAAAGAATATCTTTTGCCTTTTAACCATGATAGGAAAGTATGAAAAAAAAAAAAAAAAAAAAAAAACGATGACCCGGGACCTGTCGTCAAAATCCCAAAAGTATGAAAAAAAACAAAAAAAAACAGATGACCCGGGACTTGAACTCTGGTCGTCAAAATCCCAAAAGTGTTAAATGTCAGTGCTTAGACCACTAGGCTATAGGGGACAAGTGCAAGCCAAAAGTTTGTTGAGTATTTGAACCTCACTGCTAAGAAAAATGAGAGGGGGGGGAACAGAATCCGACGGCAAAAAAACAGCTGTCGGAATCCGTTCCCCCACCCTCATTATGAGAGGTTTTGATGAAGTGGCTTAAAAAAAGGCTGATTCAATTTTTTTGTGGATGGAGCTTAACTGCCATCAGTTTAAAGAATATCTTTTGCCTTTTAACCATGATAGGAAAGTATGAAAAAAAAAAAAAAAAAAAAAAAACGATGACCCGGGACCTGTCGTCAAAATCCCAAAAGTATGAAAAAAAAACAAAAAAAACCCGATGACCTGGGACTTGAACTCTGGTCGTCAAAATCCCAAAAGTGTTAAATGTCAGTGCCTAGACCACTAGCCTATAGGTTACAAGTACAAAACAAAAGTTTGTTGAGTATTTGAACCTCACTGCTAAGAAAAATGAGAGGGGGGGGAACAGAATCCGATGGCAAAAAAACAGCTGTCGGAATCCGTTCCCCCACCCTCATTATGAGAGGTTTTGATGAAGTGGCTTAAAAAAAGGCTGATTCAATTTTTTTGTGGATGGAGCTTAACTGCCATCAGTTTAAAGAATATCTTTTGCCTTTTCACCATGATTGGAAAGTATGAAAAAAAAAAAAAAAAAAAAAAAACGATGACCCGGGACCTGTCGTCAAAATCCCAAAAGTATGAAAAAAAAAAAAAAAAAAACCTATGACCCGGGACTTGAACTCTGGTCGTCAAAATCCCAAAAGTGTTAAATGTCAGTGCGTAGACCACTAGGCTATAGGTGACAAGTGCAAAACAAAAGTTTGTTGAGTATTTGAACCTCACTGCTAAGAAAAATGAGAGGGGGGGGGAACAGAATCCCATGGCAAAAAAACAGCTGTCGGAATCCGTTCCCCCACCCTCATTATGAGAGGTTTTGATGAAGTGGCTTAAAAAAAGGCTGATTCAATTTTTTTTGTGGATGGAGCTTAACTGCCATCAGTTTAAAGAATATATTTTGCCTTTTAACCATGATAGGAAAGTATGAAAAAAAAAACACAAAAAATAAAAAAACGATGACCCGGGACCTGTCGTCAAAATCCCAAAAGTATGAAAAAAAAAAAAAAAAAAAAGATGACCCAGGACTTGAACTCTGGTCGTCAAAATCCCCAAAGTGTTAAATGTCAGTGCTTAGACCACTAGGCTATAGGTGACAAGTGCAAACCAACAGTTTGTTGAGTATTTGAACCTCACTACTAAGAAAAATGAGAGGGGGGGGAACAGAATCCGACGGCAAAAAAACAGCTGTCGGAATCCGTTCCCCCACCCTCATTATGAGAGGTTTTGATGAAGTGGCTTAAAAAAAGGCTGATTCAATTTTTTGTGTGGATGGAGCTTAACTGCCATCAGTTTAAAGAATGTCTTTTGCCTTTTAACCATGATAGGAAAGTATGAAAAAAAAAAAAACGAAAAAAAAAAAAACATGACCTGGGACCTGTCGTCAAAATCCCAAAAGTATGAAAAAAACCCAAAAAAAACCAGATGACCCGGGACTTGAACTCTGGTCGTCAAAATCCCCAAAGTGTTAAATGTTAGTGCTTAGACCACTAGGCTATAGGTGACAAGTGCAAACCAACAGTTTGTTGAGTATTTGAACCTCACTACTAAGAAAAATGAGAGGGGGGGGGAACAGAATCCGACGGCAAAAAAACAGCTGTCGGAATCCGTTCCCCCACCCTCATTTTGAGAGGTTTTGATGAAGTGGCTTAAAAAAAGGCTGATTCATTTTTTTTTGTGGATGGAGCTTAACTGCCATCAGTTTAAAGAATATCTTTTGCCTTTTCACCATGATAGGAAAGTATGAAAAAAAAAAAAAAAAAAAAAAAACGATGACCCGGGACCTGTCGTCAAAATCCCAAAAGTATGAAAAAAAAAAAAAAAAAACCTATGACCCGGGACTTGAACTCTGGTCGTCAAAATCCCAAAAGTGTTAAATGTCAGTGCGTAGACCACTAGGCTATAGGGGACAAGTACAAAACAAAAGTTTGTTGAGTATTTGAACCTCACTGCTAAGAAAAATGAGAGGGGGGGGAACAGAATCCGATGGCAAAAAAACAGCTGTCGGAATCCGTTCCCCCACCCTCATTTTGAGAGGTTTTGATGAAGTGGCTTAAAAAAAGGCTGATTCATTTTTTTTGTGGATGGAGCTTAACTGCCATCAGTTTAAAGAATATCATTTGCCTTTTCACCATGATAGGAAAGTATGAAAAAAAAAAAAAAAAAAAAAAAACGATGACCCGGGACCTGTCGTCAAAATCCCAAAAGTATGAAAAAAAACGAAAAAAACCAGATGACCCGGGACTTGAACTCTGGTCGTCAAAATCCCCAAAGTGTTAAATGTCAGTGCTTAGACCACTAGGCTATAGGTGACAAGTGCAAACCAAAAGTTTGTTGAGTATTTGAACCTCACTACTAAGAAAAATGAGAGGGGGGGGAACAGAATCTGACGGCAAAAAAACAGCTGTCGGAATCCATTCCCCCACCCTCATTTTGCGAGGTTTTGATGAAGTGGCTTAAAAAAAGGCTGATTCAATTTTTTGTGTGGATGGAGCTTAACTGCCATCAGTTTAAAGAATGTCTTTTGCCTTTTAACCATGATAGGAAAGTATGAAAAAAAAAAAAACGAAAAAAAAAAACCATGACCTGGGACCTGTCGTCAAAATCCCAAAAGTATGAAAAAAAAACAAAAAAAACCCGATGACCCGGGACTTGAACTCTGGTCGTCAAAATCCCAAAAGTGTTAAATGTCAGTGCTTAGAACACTAGGCTATAGGGGACAAGTGCAAACTGAAAGTTTGTTGAGTATTTGAACCTCACTGCTAAGAAAAATGAGAGGGGGGGGGGAACAGAATCCGACGGCAAAAAAACAGCTGTCGGAATCCGTTCCCCCACCCTCATTATGAGAGGTTTTGATGAAGTGGCTTAAAAAAAGGCTGATTTAATTTTTTGTGTGGATGGAGCTTAACTGCCATCAGTTTAAAGAATGTCTTTTGCCTTTTAACCATGATAGGAAAGTATGAAAAAAAAAAAATGAAAAAAAAAAAAACGATGACCCGGGACCTGTCGTCAAAATCCCAAAAGTATGAAAAAAAAACAAAAAAAACCAGATGACCCGGGACTTGAACTCTGGTCGTCAAAATCCCAAAAGTGTTAAATGTCAGTGCTTAGACCACTAGGCTATAGGTGACAAGCGCAAACCAAAAGTTTGTTGAGTATTTGAACCTCACTGCTAAGAAAAATGAGAGGGGGGGGGAACAGAATCCGACGGCAAAAAAACAGCTGTCGGAATCCGTTCCCCCACCCTCATTTTGAGAGGTTTTGATGAAGTGGCTTAAAAAAAGGCTGATTCATTTTTTTTGTGGATGGAGCTTAACTGCCATCAGTTTAAAGAATATCTTTTGCCTTTTCACCATGATAGGAAAGTATGAAAAAAAACAAAACAAAAAAAAAAAGGATGACCCGGGACCTGTCGTCAAAATCCCAAAAGTATGAAAAAAAAAAAAAAAAAACTATGACCCGGGACTTGAACTCTGGTCGTCAAAATCCCAAAAGTGTTAAATGTCAGTGCATAGACCACTAGGCTATAGGGGACAAGCGCAAACCAAAAGTGTGTTGAGTATTTGAACCTCACTACTAAGAAAAATGAGAGGGGGGGGAACAGAATCCGACGGCAAAAAAACAGCTGTCGGAATCCGTTCCCCCACCCTCATTTTGAGAGGTTTTGATGAAGTGGCTTAAAAAAAGGCTGATTCATTTTTTTTGTGGATGGAGCTTAACTGCCATCAGTTTAAAGAATATCTTTTGCCTTTTCACCATGATTGGAAAGTATGAAAAAAAACAAAAACAAAAAAAAACGATGACCCGGGACCTGTCGTCAAAATCCCAAAAGTATGAAAAAAAAACAAAAAAAAACCTATGACCCGGGACTTGAACTCTGGTCGTCAAAATCCCAAAAGTGTTAAATGTCAGTGCTTAGACCACTAGGCTATAGGTGACAAGCGCAAACCAAAAGTTTGTTGAGTATTTGAACCTCACTGCTAAGAAAAATGAGAGGGGGGGGGAACAGAATCCGACGGCAAAAAAACAGCTGTCGGAATCCGTTCCCCCACCCTCATTTTGAGAGGTTTTGATGAAGTGGCTTAAAAAAAGGCTGATTCATTTTTTTTGTGGATGGAGCTTAACTGCCATCAGTTTAAAGAATATCTTTTGCCTTTTCACCATGATAGGAAAGTATGAAAAAAAACAAAACAAAAAAAAAACGATGACCCGGGACCTGTCGTCAAAATCCCAAAAGTATGAAAAAAAAAAAAAAAAAACTATGACCCGGGACTTGAACTCTGGTCGTCAAAATCCCAAAAGTGTTAAATGTCAGTGCATAGACCACTAGGCTATAGGGGACAAGCGCAAACCAAAAGTTTGTTGAGTATTTGAACCTCACTACTAAGAAAAATGAGAGGGGGGGGAACAGAATCCGACGGCAAAAAAACAGCTGTCGGAATCCGTTCCCCCACCCTCATTTTGAGAGGTTTTGATGAAGTGGCTTAAAAAAAGGCTGATTCATTTTTTTTGTGGATGGAGCTTAACTGCCATCAGTTTAAAGAATATCTTTTGCCTTTTCACCATGATTGGAAAGTATGAAAAAAAAAAAAAAAAAAAAAAAACGATGACCCGGGACCTGTCGTCAAAATCCCAAAAGTATGAAAAAAAAAAAAAAAAAAACCTATGACCCGGGACTTGAACTCTGGTCGTCAAAATCCCAAAAGTGTTAAATGTCAGTGCGTAGACCACTAGGCTATAGGTGACAAGTGCAAAACAAAAGTTTGTTGAGTATTTGAACCTCACTGCTAAGAAAAATGAGAGGGGGGGGAACAGAATCCCATGGCAAAAAAACAGCTGTCGGAATCCGTTCCCCCACCCTCATTTTGAGAGGTTTTGATGAAGTGGCTTAAAAAAAGGCTGATTCAATTTTTTGTGTGGATGGAGCTTAACTGCCATCAGTTTAAAGAATGTCTTTTGCCTTTTAACCATGATAGGAAAGTATGAAAAAAAAAAAAACTAAAAAAAAAAACCATGACCTGGGACCTGTCGTCAAAATCCCAAAAGTATGAAAAAAAAACAAAAAAAACCCGATGACCCGGGACTTGAACTCTGGTCGTCAAAATCCCAAAAGTGTTAAATGTCAGTGCTTAGACCACTAGGCTATAGGGGACAAGTGCAAACCAAAAGTTTGTTGAGTATTTGAACCTCACTGCTAAGAAAAATGAGAGGGGGGGGAACAGAATCCGACGGCAAAAAAACAGCTGTCGGAATCCGTTCCCCCACCCTCATTATGAGAGGTTTTGATGAAGTGGCTTAAAAAAAGGCTGATTCAATTTTTTTGTGGATGGAGCTTAACTGCCATCAGTTTAAAGAATATCTTTTGCCTTTTAACCATGATAGGAAAGTATGAAAAAAAAAAAAAAAAAAAAAAAAAAACGATGACCCGGGACCTGTCGTCAAAATCCCAAAAGTATGAAAAAAACCCCAAAAAAACCCGATGACCCGGGACTTGAACTCTGGTCGTCAAAATCCCAAAAGTGTTAAATGTCAGTGCTTAGAACACTAGGCTATAGGGGACAAGTGCAAACTGAAAGTTTGTTGAGTATTTGAACCTCACTGCTAAGAAAAATGAGAGGGGGGGGGGAACAGAATCCGACGGCAAAAAAACAGCTGTCGGAATCCGTTCCCCCACCCTCATTATGAGAGGTTTTGATGAAGTGGCTTAAAAAAAGGCTGATTCAATTTTTTGTGTGGATGGAGCTTAACTGCCATCAGTTTAAAGAATGTCTTTTGCCTTTTAACCATGATAGGAAAGTATGAAAAAAAAAAAACCGAAAAAAAAAACCATGACCTGGGACCTGTCGTCAAAATCCCAAAAGTATGAAAAAAAAACAAAAAAAACCCGATGACCCGGGACTTGAACTCTGGTCGTCAAAATCCCAAAAGTGTTAAATGTCAGTGCTTAGACCACTAGGCTATAGGTGACAAGTGCAAACCAAAAGTTTGTTGAGTATTTGAACCTCACTACTAAGAAAAATGAGAGGGGGGGGGAACAGAATCCGACGGCAAAAAAACAGCTGTCGGAATCCGTTCCCCCACCCTCATTATGAGAGGTTTTGATGAAGTGGCTTAAAAAAAGGCTGATTCAAGTTTTTTGTGGATGGAGCTTAACTGCCATCAGTTTAAAGAATATCTTTTGCCTTTTCACCATGATAGGAAAGTATGAAAAAAAAAAAAAAAAAAAAAAAAAACGATGACCCGGGACCTGTCGTCAAAATCCCAAAAGTATGAAAAAAAACAAAAAAAACAACCTATGACCCGGGACTTGAACTCTGGTCGTCAAAATCCCAAAAGTGTTAAATGTCAGTGCGTAGACCACTAGGCTATAGGGGACAAGTGTAAAACAAAAGTTTGTTGAGTATTTGAACCTCACTGCTAAGAAAAATGAGAGGGGGGGGGGGAACAGAATCCGATGGCAAAAAAACAGCTGTCGGAATCCGTTCCCCCACCCTCATTATGAGAGGTTTTGATGAAGTGGCTTAAAAAAAGGCTGATTCAATTTTTTTGTGGATGGAGCTTAACTGCCATCAGTTTAAAGAATATCTTTTGCCTTTTAACCATGATAGGAAAGTATGAAAAAAAAAAAAAAAAAAAAAAAACGATGACCCGGGACCTGTCGTCAAAATCCCAAAAGTATGAAAAAAAACAAAAAAAAACAGATGACCCGGGACTTGAACTCTGGTCGTCAAAATCCCAAAAGTGTTAAATGTCAGTGCTTAGACCACTAGGCTATAGGGGACAAGTGCAAGCCAAAAGTTTGTTGAGTATTTGAACCTCACTGCTAAGAAAAATGAGAGGGGGGGGAACAGAATCCGACGGCAAAAAAACAGCTGTCGGAATCCGTTCCCCCACCCTCATTATGAGAGGTTTTGATGAAGTGGCTTAAAAAAAGGCTGATTCAATTTTTTTGTGGATGGAGCTTAACTGCCATCAGTTTAAAGAATATCTTTTGCCTTTTAACCATGATAGGAAAGTATGAAAAAAAAAAAAAAAAAAAAAAAACGATGACCCGGGACCTGTCGTCAAAATCCCAAAAGTATGAAAAAAAAACAAAAAAAACCCGATGACCTGGGACTTGAACTCTGGTCGTCAAAATCCCAAAAGTGTTAAATGTCAGTGCCTAGACCACTAGCCTATAGGGTACAAGTACAAAACAAAAGTTTGTTGAGTATTTGAACCTCACTGCTAAGAAAAATGAGAGGGGGGGGAACAGAATCCGATGGCAAAAAAACAGCTGTCGGAATCCGTTCCCCCACCCTCATTATGAGAGGTTTTGATGAAGTGGCTTAAAAAAAGGCTGATTCAATTTTTTTGTGGATGGAGCTTAACTGCCATCAGTTTAAAGAATATCTTTTGCCTTTTCACCATGATTGGAAAGTATGAAAAAAAAAAAAAAAAAAAAAAACGATGACCCGGGACCTGTCGTCAAAATCCCAAAAGTATGAAAAAAAAAAAAAAAAAAACCTATGACCCGGGACTTGAACTCTGGTCGTCAAAATCCCAAAAGTGTTAAATGTCAGTGCGTAGACCACTAGGCTATAGGTGACAGGTGCAAAACAAAAGTTTGTTGAGTATTTGAACCTCACTGCTAAGAAAAATGAGAGGGGGGGGGAACAGAATCCCATGGCAAAAAAACAGCTGTCGGAATCCGTTCCCCCACCCTCATTATGAGAGGTTTTGATGAAGTGGCTTAAAAAAAGGCTGATTCAATTTTTTTTGTGGATGGAGCTTAACTGCCATCAGTTTAAAGAATATATTTTGCCTTTTAACCATGATAGGAAAGTATGAAAAAAAAAACACAAAAAATAAAAAAACGATGACCCGGGACCTGTCGTCAAAATCCCAAAAGTATGAAAAAAAACAAAAAAAAAAAGATGACCCAGGACTTGAACTCTGGTCGTCAAAATCCCCAAAGTGTTAAATGTCAGTGCTTAGACCACTAGGCTATAGGTGACAAGTGCAAACCAACAGTTTGTTGAGTATTTGAACCTCACTACTAAGAAAAATGAGAGGGGGGGGAACAGAATCCGACGGCAAAAAAACAGCTGTCGGAATCCGTTCCCCCACCCTCATTTTGAGAGGTTTTGATGAAGTGGCTTAAAAAAAGGCTGATTCAATTTTTTTGTGGATGGAGCTTAACTGCCATCAGTTTAAAGAATATCTTTTGCCTTTTAACCATGATAGGAAAGTATGGAAAAAAAAAAACGAAAAAAAAAAAAACGATGACCCGGGACCTGTCGTCAAAATCCCAAAAGTATGAAAAAAAACAAAAAAAAACAGATGACCCGGGACTTGAACTCTGGTCGTCAAAATCCCAAAAGTGTTAAATGTTAGTGCTTAGACCACTAGGCTATAGGTGACAAGCGCAAACCAAAAGTTTGTTGAGTATTTGAACCTCACTACTAAGAAAAATGAGAGGGGGGGGAACAGAATCCGACGGCAAAAAAACAGCTGTCGGAATCCGTTCCCCCACCCTCATTTTGAGAGGTTTTGATGAAGTGGCTTAAAAAAAGGCTGATTCATTTTTTTTGTGGATGGAGCTTAACTGCCATCAGTTTAAAGAATATCTTTTGCCTTTTCACCATGATAGGAAAGTATGAAAAAAAAAAAAAAAAAAAAAAAACGATGACCCGGGACCTGTCGTCAAAATCCCAAAAGTATGAAAAAAAAACAAAAAAAACCCGATGACCTGGGACTTGAACTCTGGTCGTCAAAATCCCAAAAGTGTTAAATGTCAGTGCCTAGACCACTAGCCTATAGGGTACAAGTACAAAACAAAAGTTTGTTGAGTATTTGAACCTCACTGCTAAGAAAAATGAGAGGGGGGGGAACAGAATCCGATGGCAAAAAAACAGCTGTCGGAATCCGTTCCCCCACCCTCATTATGAGAGGTTTTGATGAAGTGGCTTAAAAAAAGGCTGATTCAATTTTTTTGTGGATGGAGCTTAACTGCCATCAGTTTAAAGAATATCTTTTGCCTTTTCACCATGATTGGAAAGTATGAAAAAAAAAAAAAAAAAAAAAAACGATGACCCGGGACCTGTCGTCAAAATCCCAAAAGTATGAAAAAAAAAAAAAAAAAAACCTATGACCCGGGACTTGAACTCTGGTCGTCAAAATCCCAAAAGTGTTAAATGTCAGTGCGTAGACCACTAGGCTATAGGTGACAGGTGCAAAACAAAAGTTTGTTGAGTATTTGAACCTCACTGCTAAGAAAAATGAGAGGGGGGGGGAACAGAATCCCATGGCAAAAAAACAGCTGTCGGAATCCGTTCCCCCACCCTCATTATGAGAGGTTTTGATGAAGTGGCTTAAAAAAAGGCTGATTCAATTTTTTTTGTGGATGGAGCTTAACTGCCATCAGTTTAAAGAATATATTTTGCCTTTTAACCATGATAGGAAAGTATGAAAAAAAAAACACAAAAAATAAAAAAACGATGACCCGGGACCTGTCGTCAAAATCCCAAAAGTATGAAAAAAAAAAAAAAAAAAAAGATGACCCAGGACTTGAACTCTGGTCGTCAAAATCCCCAAAGTGTTAAATGTCAGTGCGTAGACCACTAGGCTATAGGTGACAAGTGCAAACCAACAGTTTGTTGAGTATTTGAACCTCACTACTAAGAAAAATGAGAGGGGGGGGAACAGAATCCGACGGCAAAAAAACAGCTGTCGGAATCCGTTCCCCCACCCTCATTTTGAGAGGTTTTGATGAAGTGGCTTAAAAAAAGGCTGATTCAATTTTTTTGTGGATGGAGCTTAACTGCCATCAGTTTAAAGAATATCTTTTGCCTTTTAACCATGATAGGAAAGTATGGAAAAAAAAAAACGAAAAAAAAAAAAACGATGACCCGGGACCTGTCGTCAAAATCCCAAAAGTATGAAAAAAAACAAAAAAAAACAGATGACCCGGGACTTGAACTCTGGTCGTCAAAATCCCAAAAGTGTTAAATGTCAGTGCTTAGACCACTAGGCTATAGGTGACAAGCGCAAACCAAAAGTTTGTTGAGTATTTGAACCTCACTACTAAGAAAAATGAGAGGGGGGGGAACAGAATCCGACGGCAAAAAAACAGCTGTCGGAATCCGTTCCCCCACCCTCATTTTGAGAGGTTTTGATGAAGTGGCTTAAAAAAAGGCTGATTCATTTTTTTTGTGGATGGAGCTTAACTGCCATCAGTTTAAAGAATATCTTTTGCCTTTTCACCATGATAGGAAAGTATGAAAAAAAAAAAAAAAAAAAAAAAACGATGACCCGGGACCTGTCGTCAAAATCCCAAAAGTATGAAAAAAAAAAAAAAAAAAACCTATGACCCGGGACTTGAACTCTGGTCGTCAAAATCCCAAAAGTGTTAAATGTCAGTGCGTAGACCACTAGGCTATAGGGGACAAGTACAAAACAAAAGTTTGTTGAGTATTTGAACCTCACTGCTAAGAAAAATGAGAGGGGGGGGAACAGAATCCGATGGCAAAAAAACAGCTGTCGGAATCCGTTCCCCCACCCTCATTATGAGAGGTTTTGATGAAGTGGCTTAAAAAAAGGCTGATTCAATTTTTTTGTGGATGGAGCTTAACTGCCATCAGTTTAAAGAATATCTTTTGCCTTTTAACCATGATAGGAAAGTATGAAAAAAAAAAAAAAAAAAAAAAACGATGACCCGGGACCTGTCGTCAAAATCCCAAAAGTATGAAAAAAAACAAAAAAAACCAGATGACCCGGGATTTGAACTCTGGTCGTCAAAATCCCCAAAGTGTTAAATATCAGTGCTTAGACCACTAGGCTATAGGGGACAAGTGCAAACCAAAAGTTTGTTGAGTATTTGAACCTCACTACTAAGAAAATTGAGAGGGGGGGGGGGAACAGAATCCGACGGCAAAAAAACAGCTGTCGGAATCCGTTCCCCCACCCTCATTTTGAGAGGTTTTGATGAAGTGGCTTAAAAAAAGGCTGATTCATTTTTTTTGTGGATGGAGCTTAACTGCCATCAGTTTAAAGAATATCTTTTGCCTTTTCACCATGATAGGAAAGTATGAAAAAAAAAAAAAAAAAAAAAACGATGACCCGGGACCTGTCGTCAAAATCCCAAAAGTATGAAAAAAAAAAAAAAAAAACCTATGACCCGGGACTTGAACTCTGGTCGTCAAAATCCCAAAAGTGTTGAATATCAGTGCTTAGACCACTAGGCTATAGGGGACAAGTGCAAACCAAAAGTTTGTTGAGTATTTGAACCTCACTACTAAGAAAAATGAGAGGGGGGGGGGAACAGAATCCGACGGCAAAAAAACAGCTGTCGGAATCCGTTCCCCCACCCTCATTTTGAGAGGTTTTGATGAAGTGGCTTAAAAAAAGGCTGATTCAATTTTTTTGTGGATGGAGCTTAACTGCCATCAGTTTAAAGAATATCTTTTGCCTTTTAACCATGATAGGAAAGTATGAAAAAAAAAAAACGAAAAAAAAAAAAACGATGACCCGGGACCTGTCGTCAAAATCCCAAAAGTATGAAAAAAAACCAAAAAAAACCAGATGACCCGGGACTTGAACTCTGGTCGTCAAAATCCCAAAAGTGTTAAATGTCAGTGCTTAGACCACTAGGCTATAGGTGACAAGCGCAAACCAAAAGTTTGTTGAGTATTTGAACCTCACTACTAAGAAAAATGAGAGGGGGGGGGAACAGAATCCGACGGCAAAAAAACAGCTGTCGGAATCCGTTCCCCCACCCTCATTTTGAGAGGTTTTGATGAAGTGGCTTAAAAAAAGGCTGATTCATTTTTTTTGTGGATGGAGCTTAACTGCCATCAGTTTAAAGAATATCTTTTGCCTTTTCACCATGATAGGAAAGTATGAAAAAAAAAAAAAAAAAAAAAAAACGATGACCCGCGGGACCTGTCGTCAAAATCCCAAAAGTATGAAAAAAAAAAAAAAAAAAACTATGACCCGGGACTTGAACTCTGGTCGTCAAAATCCCAAAAGTGTTAAATGTCAGTGCGTAGACCACTAGGCTATAGGGGACAAGTACAAAACAAAAGTTTGTTGAGTATTTGAACCTCACTGCTAAGAAAAATGAGAGGGGGGGGAACAGAATCCGATGGCAAAAAAACAGCTGTCGGAATCCGTTCCCCCACCCTCATTATGAGAGGTTTTGATGAAGTGGCTTAAAAAAAGGCTGATTCAATTTTTTTGTGGATGGAGCTTAACTGCCATCAGTTTAAAGAATATCTTTTGCCTTTTAACCATGATAGGAAAGTATGAAAAAAAAAAAAAAAAAAAAAAAACGATGACCCGGGACCTGTCGTCAAAATCCCAAAAGTATGAAAAAAAACAAAAAAAAACAGATGACCCGGGATTTGAACTCTGGTCGTCAAAATCCCCAAAGTGTTAAATATCAGTGCTTAGACCACTAGGCTATAGGTGACAAGCGCAAACCAAAAGTTTGTTGAGTATTTGAACCTCACTACTAAGAAAAATGAGAGGGGGGGGAACAGAATCCGACGGCAAAAAAACAGCTGTCGGAATCCGTTCCCCCACCCTCATTATGAGAGGTTTTGATGAAGTGGCTTAAAAAAAGGCTGATTCAATTTTTTTGTGGATGGAGCTTAACTGCCATCAGTTTAAAGAATATATTTTGCCTTTTAACCATGATAGGAAAGTATGAAAAAAAAAACACAAAAAACAAAAAAACGATGACCCGGGACCTGTCGTCAAAATCCCAAAAGTATGAAAAAACCCCCCAAAAAAACAGATGACCCGGGACTTGAACTCTGGTCGTCAAAATCCCCAAAGTGTTAAATGTCAGTGCTTAGACCACTAGGCTATAGGTGACAAGTGCAAACCAACAGTTTGTTGAGTATTTGAACCTCACTACTAAGAAAAATGAGAGGGGGGGGGAACAGAATCCGACGGCAAAAAAACAGCTGTCGGAATCCGTTCCCCCACCCTCATTTTGAGAGGTTTTGATGAAGTGGCTTAAAAAAAGGCTGATTCATTTTTTTTGTGGATGGAGCTTAACTGCCATCAGTTTAAAGAATATCTTTTGCCTTTTCACCATGATAGGAAAGTATGAAAAAAAAAAAAAAAAAAAAAAAACGATGACCCGGGACCTGTCGTCAAAATCCCAAAAGTATGAAAAAAAAAAAAAAAAAAACCTATGACCCGGGACTTGAACTCTGGTCGTCAAAATCCCAAAAGTGTTAAATGTCAGTGCGTAGACCACTAGGCTATAGGGGACAAGTACAAAACAAAAGTTTGTTGAGTATTTGAACCTCACTGCTAAGAAAAATGAGAGGGGGGGGAACAGAATCCGATGGCAAAAAAACAGCTGTCGGAATCCGTTCCCCCACCCTCATTATGAGAGGTTTTGATGAAGTGGCTTAAAAAAAGGCTGATTCAATTTTTTTGTGGATGGAGCTTAACTGCCATCAGTTTAAAGAATATCTTTTGCCTTTTAACCATGATAGGAAAGTATGAAAAAAAAAAAAAAAAAAAAAAACGATGACCCGGGACCTGTCGTCAAAATCCCAAAAGTATGAAAAAAAACAAAAAAAACCAGATGACCCGGGATTTGAACTCTGGTCGTCAAAATCCCCAAAGTGTTAAATATCAGTGCTTAGACCACTAGGCTATAGGGGACAAGTGCAAACCAAAAGTTTGTTGAGTATTTGAACCTCACTACTAAGAAAATTGAGAGGGGGGGGGGGAACAGAATCCGACGGCAAAAAAACAGCTGTCGGAATCCGTTCCCCCACCCTCATTTTGAGAGGTTTTGATGAAGTGGCTTAAAAAAAGGCTGATTCATTTTTTTTGTGGATGGAGCTTAACTGCCATCAGTTTAAAGAATATCTTTTGCCTTTTCACCATGATAGGAAAGTATGAAAAAAAAAAAAAAAAAAAAAACGATGACCCGGGACCTGTCGTCAAAATCCCAAAAGTATGAAAAAAAAAAAAAAAAAACCTATGACCCGGGACTTGAACTCTGGTCGTCAAAATCCCAAAAGTGTTGAATATCAGTGCTTAGACCACTAGGCTATAGGGGACAAGTGCAAACCAAAAGTTTGTTGAGTATTTGAACCTCACTACTAAGAAAAATGAGAGGGGGGGGGGAACAGAATCCGACGGCAAAAAAACAGCTGTCGGAATCCGTTCCCCCACCCTCATTTTGAGAGGTTTTGATGAAGTGGCTTAAAAAAAGGCTGATTCAATTTTTTTGTGGATGGAGCTTAACTGCCATCAGTTTAAATAATATCTTTTGCCTTTTAACCATGATAGGAAAGTATGAAAAAAAAAAAACGAAAAAAAAAAAAACGATGACCCGGGACCTGTCGTCAAAATCCCAAAAGTATGAAAAAAAACCAAAAAAAACCAGATGACCCGGGACTTGAACTCTGGTCGTCAAAATCCCAAAAGTGTTAAATGTCAGTGCTTAGACCACTAGGCTATAGGTGACAAGCGCAAACCAAAAGTTTGTTGAGTATTTGAACCTCACTACTAAGAAAAATGAGAGGGGGGGGGAACAGAATCCGACGGCAAAAAAACAGCTGTCGGAATCCGTTCCCCCACCCTCATTTTGAGAGGTTTTGATGAAGTGGCTTAAAAAAAGGCTGATTCATTTTTTTTGTGGATGGAGCTTAACTGCCATCAGTTTAAAGAATATCTTTTGCCTTTTCACCATGATAGGAAAGTATGAAAAAAAAAAAAAAAAAAAAAAAACGATGACCCGCGGGACCTGTCGTCAAAATCCCAAAAGTATGAAAAAAAAAAAAAAAAAAACTATGACCCGGGACTTGAACTCTGGTCGTCAAAATCCCAAAAGTGTTAAATGTCAGTGCGTAGACCACTAGGCTATAGGGGACAAGTACAAAACAAAAGTTTGTTGAGTATTTGAACCTCACTGCTAAGAAAAATGAGAGGGGGGGGAACAGAATCCGATGGCAAAAAAACAGCTGTCGGAATCCGTTCCCCCACCCTCATTATGAGAGGTTTTGATGAAGTGGCTTAAAAAAAGGCTGATTCAATTTTTTTGTGGATGGAGCTTAACTGCCATCAGTTTAAAGAATATCTTTTGCCTTTTAACCATGATAGGAAAGTATGAAAAAAAAAAAAAAAAAAAAAAAACGATGACCCGGGACCTGTCGTCAAAATCCCAAAAGTATGAAAAAAAACAAAAAAAAACAGATGACCCGGGATTTGAACTCTGGTCGTCAAAATCCCCAAAGTGTTAAATATCAGTGCTTAGACCACTAGGCTATAGGTGACAAGCGCAAACCAAAAGTTTGTTGAGTATTTGAACCTCACTACTAAGAAAAATGAGAGGGGGGGGAACAGAATCCGACGGCAAAAAAACAGCTGTCGGAATCCGTTCCCCCACCCTCATTATGAGAGGTTTTGATGAAGTGGCTTAAAAAAAGGCTGATTCAATTTTTTTGTGGATGGAGCTTAACTGCCATCAGTTTAAAGAATATATTTTGCCTTTTAACCATGATAGGAAAGTATGAAAAAAAAAACACAAAAAACAAAAAAACGATGACCCGGGACCTGTCGTCAAAATCCCAAAAGTATGAAAAAACCCCCCAAAAAAACAGATGACCCGGGACTTGAACTCTGGTCGTCAAAATCCCCAAAGTGTTAAATGTCAGTGCTTAGACCACTAGGCTATAGGTGACAAGTGCAAACCAACAGTTTGTTGAGTATTTGAACCTCACTACTAAGAAAAATGAGAGGGGGGGGAACAGAATCCGACGGCAAAAAAACAGCTGTCGGAATCCGTTCCCCCACCCTCATTTTGAGAGGTTTTGATGAAGTGGCTTAAAAAAAGGCTGATTCAATTTTTTTGTGGATGGAGCTTAACTGCCATCAGTTTAAAGAATATCTTTTGCCTTTTAACCATGATAGGAAAGTATGAAAAAAAAAAATGAAAAAAAAAAAAACGATGACCCGGGACCTGTCGTCAAAATCCCAAAAGTATGAAAAAAAAACAAAAAAAAACAGATGACCCGGGACTTGAACTCTGGTCGTCAAAATCCCAAAAGTGTTAAATGTCAGTGCTTAGACCACTAGGCTATAGGTGACAAGCGCAAACCAAAAGTTTGTTGAGTATTTGAACCTCACTACTAAGAAAAATGAGAGGGGGGGGAACAGAATCCGACGGCAAAAAAACAGCTGTCGGAATCCGTTCCCCCACCCTCATTTTGAGAGGTTTTGATGAAGTGGCTTAAAAAAAGGCTGATTCATTTTTTTTGTGGATGGAGCTTAACTGCCATCAGTTTAAAGAATATCTTTTGCCTTTTCACCATGATAGGAAAGTATGAAAAAAAAAAAAAAAAAAAAAAACGATGACCCGGGACCTGTCGTCAAAATCCCAAAAGTATGAAAAAAAAACAAAAAAAAACTATGACCCGGGACTTGAACTCTGGTCGTCAAAATCCCAAAAGTTTTAAATGTCAGTGCATAGACCACTAGGCTATAGGGGACAAGTATAAAACAATAGTTTGTTGAGTGTTTGAACCTCACTGCTAAGAAAAATGAGAGGGGGGGGAACAGAATCCGATGGCAAAAAAACAGCTGTCGGAATCCGTTCCCCCACCCTCATTATGAGAGGTTTTGATGAAGTGGCTTAAAAAAAGGCTGATTCAATTTTTTTGTGGATGGAGCTTAACTGCCATCAGTTTAAAGAATATCTTTTGCCTTTTAACCATGATAGGAAAGTATGAAAAAAAAAAAATGAAAAAAAAAAAAACGATGACCCGGGACCTGTCGTCAAAATCCCAAAAGTATGAAAAAAAACAAAAAAAAACAGATGACCCGGGACTTGAACTCTGGTCGTCAAAATCCCAAAAGTGTTAAATGTCAGTGCTTAGACCACTAGGCTATAGGTGACAAGCGCAAACCAAAAGTTTGTTGAGTATTTGAACCTCACTACTAAGAAAAATGAGAGGGGGGGGGAACAGAATCCGACGGCAAAAAAACAGCTGTCGGAATCCGTTCCCCCACCCTCATTATGAGAGGTTTTGATGAAGTGGCTTAAAAAAAGGCTGATTCAATTTTTTTGTGGATGGAGCTTAACTGCCATCAGTTTAAAGAATATCTTTTGCCTTTTAACCATGATAGGAAAGTATGAAAAAAAAAAAAAAAAAAAAAACGATGACCCGGGACCTGTCGTCAAAATCCCAAAAGTATGAAAAAAAAAAAAAAAAAAACCTATGACCCGGGACTTGAACTCTGGTCGTCAAAATCCCAAAAGTGTTAAATGTCAGTGCGTAGACCACTAGGCTATAGGGGACAAGTACAAAACAAAAGTTTGTTGAGTATTTGAACCTCACTGCTAAGAAAAATGAGAGGGGGGGGAACAGAATCCGATGGCAAAAAAACAGCTGTCGGAATCCGTTCCCCCACCCTCATTATGAGAGGTTTTGATGAAGTGGCTTAAAAAAAGTCTGATTCATTTTTTTTGTGGATGGAGCTTAACTGCCATCAGTTTAAAGAATATCTTTTGCCTTTTCACCATGATAGGAAAGTATGAAAAAAAAAAAAAAAAAAAAAAAAACGATGACCCGGGACCTGTCGTCAAAATCCCAAAAGTATGAAAAAAAAAAAAAAAAAACCCTATGACCCGGGACTTGAACTCTGGTCGTCAAAATCCCAAAAGTGTTAAATGTCAGTGTGTAGACCACTAGGCTATAGGGGACAAGTACAAAACAAAAGTTTGTTGAGTATTTGAACCTCACTGCTAAGAAAAATGAGAGGGGGGGGGAACAGAATCCCATGGCAAAAAAACAGCTGTCGGAATCCGTTCCCCCACCCTCATTATGAGAGGTTTTGATGAAGTGGCTTAAAAAAAGGCTGATTCAATTTTTTTGTGGATGGAGCTTAACTGCCATCAGTTTAAAGAATATCTTTTGCCTTTTAACCATGATAGGAAAGTATGAAAAAAAAAAAATTAAAAAAAAAAAACGATGACCCGGGACCTGTCGTCAAAATCCCAAAAGTATGAAAAAAAAACAAAAAAAACCCGATGACCCGGGACTTGAACTCTGGTCGTCAAAATCCCAAAAGTGTTAAATATCAGTGCTCAGACCACTAGGCTATAGGTGACAAGTGCAAACCAAAAGTTTGTTGAGTATTTGAACCTCACTACTAAGAAAAATGAGAGGGGGGGGGAACAGAATCCGACGGCAAAAAAACAGCTGTCGGAATCCGTTCCCCCACCCTCATTTTGAGAGGTTTTGATGAAGTGGCTTACAGTTTTTTTCAATTGCTTAAGCACAATTTTGAAAACAGGGCCCGGTTTTTCAAAACCCTTCACACAATTAGCACAACACTACACCAAAGTAGCACAACACCTCAGATCATTTGCAAAATGAAACACTTTTGTCAAAACTATACAGTGTCTTATAAAAACCTTATTTTGTTGTCATAACATAAACACAACCATCATATGGTCTGACTCTGTTTGAATCAGTTTAACACTCCTGTGCTCAACCTAAAACACTTTTAGCATTTACACAGAAAGTGTAAAAATAAATTCACCAACACCACATGACACCAATTGTGCAGACTGATGAAAATAATTTATTTTCATGTACTCAAGTCAGTCAATACTGAACAAATATTCATAAAACATTTTCCAGTTTTCATATATTATTACTGAACATACCATTGTACT
Organism: Phoxinus phoxinus; assembly: GCF_949152265.1. Classification (NCBI taxonomy): domain Eukaryota; kingdom Metazoa; phylum Chordata; class Actinopteri; order Cypriniformes; family Leuciscidae; genus Phoxinus; species Phoxinus phoxinus. The sequence continues at coordinate 24,051,608 of NC_136882.1, read as the reverse complement.
CTAAGCTTACAGTAATACTGTAACAAATTGCATATCCAGTTCAGTACCGAAAAAAAAACTAAAAAAAAAAAACTAAACATCTCTCCGCCTAGCTGGATCTGGCCACAGGGCTTCGTCAACATCACAGGCTATATTTTCATTTGCAAGGCAACGTGGGAAGAATCTTTTTGAGTGACGAATCCACCCTTGTATGGATGCTGGTTCAATTTGATCACATGCTTCCTCCATAGCTTGAATGAGGGGCATCTGGACATAGGGCCGGAGATCATAAACCTTCCACCGCCATGTTGAGAAGAACTCCTCGATGGGGTTCAGGAAGGGGGAGTATGGTGGTAGGTATTGAACTGTGAATTGTGGGTGTTGTTGAAACCAGTTTTGAACCAGAGCAGAACGATGGAAAGCTACATTGTCCCAGATGACAATGTATTGCATCTGGTCCCTTTGGTTTGCTGCTGTGATGATATTGTGTAATCTGTCTAAAAATGTAAGAATGAGTTCAGTGTTGTAAGGACCCAAGTTGGCATGGCGGTGGAGGACCCCATTCTGTGTAATGGCAGCACAAAGGGTAATGTTACCCCCACGTTGCCCAGGTACATTGACAATAGCCCTGTGGCCGATGATGTTTCTTCCCCTTCTTCGTACTGTTGTCAGGTTACGTAAAAAAAGGCTGATTCATTTTTTTTGTGGATGGAGCTTAACTGCCATCAGTTTAAAGAATATCTTTTGCCTTTTCACCATGATAGGAAAGTATAAAAAAAAAAAAAAAAAAAAAAAAAAAAACGATGACCCGGGACCTGTCGTCAAAATCCCAAAAGTATGAAAAAAAAAAAAAAAAAAACCCTATGACCCGGGACTTGAACTCTGGTCGTCAAAATCCCAAAAGTGTTAAATGTCAGTGCGTAGACCACTAGGCTATAGGGGACAAGTACAAAACAAAAGTTTGTTGAGTATTTGAACCTCACTGCTAAGAAAAATGAGAGGGGGGGGAACGGAATCCCATGGCAAAAAAACAGCTGTCGGAATCCGTTCCCCCACCCTCATTATGAGAGGTTTTGATGAAGTGGCTTAAAAAAAGGCTGATTCAATTTTTTTGTGGATGGAGCTTAACTGCCATCAGTTTAAAGAATATCTTTTGCCTTTTAACCATGATAGGAAAGTATGAAAAAAAAAAAAAAAAAAAAAAAAACGATGACCCGGGACCTGTCGTCAAAATCCCAAAAGTGTGAAAAAAACCCCAAAAAAACCCGATGACCCGGGACTTGAACTCTGGTCGTCAAAATCCCAAAAGTGTTAAATGTCTGTGCTTAGAACACTAGGCTATAGGGGACAAGTGCAAACTGAAAGTTTGTTGAGTATTTGAACCTCACTGCTAAGAAAAATGAGAGGGGGGGGGGAACAGAATCCGACGGCAAAAAAACAGCTGTCGGAATCCGTTCCCCCACCCTCATTATGAGAGGTTTTGATGAAGTGGCTTAAAAAAAGGCTGATTCAATTTTTTGTGTGGATGGAGCTTAACTGCCATCAGTTTAAAGAATATCTTTTGCCTTTTAACCATGATAGGAAAGTATGAAAAAAAAAAAAACGAAAAAAAAAAACCATGACCCGGGACCTGTCGTCAAAATCCCAAAAGTATGAAAAAAAACAAAAAAAACAACCTATGACCCGGGACTTGAACTCTGGTCGTCAAAATCCCAAAAGTGTTAAATGTCAGTGCGTAGACAACTAGGCTATAGGGGACAAGTGTAAAACAAAAGTTTGTTGAGTATTTGAACCTCACTGCTAAGAAAAATGAGAGGGGGGGGGGAACAGAATCCGATGGCAAAAAAACAGCTGTCGGAATCCGTTCCCCCACCCTCATTATGAGAGGTTTTGATGAAGTGGCTTAAAAAAAGGCTGATTCATTTTTTTTGTGGATGGAGCTTAACTGCCATCAGTTTAAAGAATATCTTTTGCCTTTTAACCATGATAGGAAAGTATGAAAAAAAAAAAAAAAAAAAAAAAACGATGACCCGGGACCTGTCGTCAAAATCCCAAAAGTATGAAAAAAAACAAAAAAAAACAGATGACCCGGGACTTGAACTCTGGTCGTCAAAATCCCAAAAGTGTTAAATGTCAGTGCTTAGACCACTAGGCTATAGGGGACAAGTGCAAACCGAAAGTTTGTTGAGTATTTGAACCTCACTGCTAAGAAAAATGAGAGGGGGGGGGAACAGAATCCGACGGCAAAAAAACAGCTGTCGGAATCCGTTCCCCCACCCTCATTATGAGAGGTTTTGATGAAGTGGCTTAAAAAAAGGCTGATTCAATTTTTTTGTGGATGGAGCTTAACTGCCATCAGTTTAAAGAATATCTTTTGCCTTTTAACCATGATAGGAAAGTATGAAAAAAAACAAACAAAAAAAAAAAACGATGACCCGGGACCTGTCGTCAAAATCCCAAAAGTATGAAAAAAAACCCAAAAAAACCCGATGACCCGGGACTTGAACTCTGGTCGTCAAAATCCCAAAAGTGTTAAATGTCAGTGCTTAGAACACTAGGCTATAGGGGACAAGTGCAAACTGAAAGTTTGTTGAGTATTTGAACCTCACTGCTAAGAAAAATGAGAGGGGGGGGGGAACAGAATCCGACGGCAAAAAAACAGCTGTCGGAATCCGTTCCCCCACCCTCATTATGAGAGGTTTTGATGAAGTGGCTTAAAAAAAGGCTGATTCAATTTTTTGTGTGGATGGAGCTTAACTGCCATCAGTTTAAAGAATGTCTTTTGCCTTTTAACCATGATAGGAAAGTATGAAAAAAAAAAATACGAAAAAAAAAACCCATGACCTGGGACCTGTCGTCAAAATCCCAAAAGTATGAAAAAAAAACAAAAAAAACCCGATGACCCGGGACTTGAACTCTGGTCGTCAAAATCCCAAAAGCGTTAAATGTCAGTGCTTAGACCACTAGGCTATAGGTGACAAGTGCAAACCAAAAGTTTGTTGAGTATTTGAACCTCACTACTAAGAAAAATGAGAGGGGGGGGGAACAGAATCCGACGGCAAAAAAACAGCTGTCGGAATCCGTTCCCCCACCCTCATTATGAGAGGTTTTGATGAAGTGGCTTAAAAAAAGGCTGATTCAAGTTTTTTGTGGATGGAGCTTAACTGCCATCAGTTTAAAGAATATCTTTTGCCTTTTCACCATGATAGGAAAGTATGAAAAAAAAAAAAAAAAAAAAAAAAAACGATGACCCGGGACCTGTCGTCAAAATCCCAAAAGTATGAAAAAAAACAAAAAAAACAACCTATGACCCGGGACTTGAACTCTGGTCGTCAAAATCCCAAAAGTGTTAAATGTCAGTGCGTAGACCACTAGGCTATAGGGGACAAGTGTAAAACAAAAGTTTGTTGAGTATTTGAACCTCACTGCTAAGAAAAATGAGAGGGGGGGGGGAACAGAATCCGATGGCAAAAAAACAGCTGTCGGAATCCGTTCCCCCACCCTCATTATGAGAGGTTTTGATGAAGTGGCTTAAAAAAAGGCTGATTCAATTTTTTTGTGGATGGAGCTTAACTGCCATCAGTTTAAAGAATATCTTTTGCCTTTTAACCATGATAGGAAAGTATGAAAAAAAAAAAAACGAAAAAAAAAAACCATGACCTGGGACCTGTCGTCAAAATCCCAAAAGTATGAAAAAAAACAAAAAAAAACAGATGACCCGGGATTTGAACTCTGGTCGTCAAAATCCCCAAAGTGTTAAATATCAGTGCTTAGACCACTAGGCTATAGGGGACAAGTGCAAACCAAAAGTTTGTTGAGTATTTGAACCTCACTGCTAAGAAAAATGAGAGGGGGGGGAACAGAATCCGATGGCAAAAAAACAGCTGTCGGAATCCGTTCCCCCACCCTCATTTTGAGAGGTTTTGATGAAGTGGCTTAAAAAAAGGCTGATTCAATTTTTTTGTGGATGGAGCTTAACTGCCATCAGTTTAAAGAATATATTTTGCCTTTTAACCATGATAGGAAAGTATGAAAAAAAAAAAAACGAAAAAAAAAAACCATGACCTGGGACCTGTCGTCAAAATCCCAAAAGTATGAAAAAAAAACAAAAAAAACCCGATGACCCGGGACTTGAACTCTGGTCGTCAAAATCCCAAAAGTGTTAAATGTCAGTGCTTAGAACACTAGGCTATAGGGGACAAGTGCAAACTGAAAGTTTGTTGAGTATTTGAACCTCACTGCTAAGAAAAATGAGAGGGGGGGGGGGAACAGAATCCGACGGCAAAAAAACAGCTGTCGGAATCCGTTCCCCCACCCTCATTATGAGAGGTTTTGATGAAGTGGCTTAAAAAAAGGCTGATTCAAGTTTTTTGTGGATGGAGCTTAACTGCCATCAGTTTAAAGAATATCTTTTGCCTTTTCACCATGATGGGAAAGTATGAAAAAAAAAAAAAAAAAAAAAAAACGATGACCCGGGACCTGTCGTCAAAATCCCAAAAGTATGAAAAAAAACAAAAAAAACAACCTATGACCCGGGACTTGAACTCTGGTCGTCAAAATCCCAAAAGTGTTAAATGTCAGTGCGTAGACAACTAGGCTATAGGGGACAAGTGTAAAACAAAAGTTTGTTGAGTATTTGAACCTCACTGCTAAGAAAAATGAGAGGGGGGGGGGAACAGAATCCGATGGCAAAAAAACAGCTGTCGGAATCCGTTCCCCCACCCTCATTATGAGAGGTTTTGATGAAGTGGCTTAAAAAAAGGCTGATTCATTTTTTTTGTGGATGGAGCTTAACTGCCATCAGTTTAAAGAATATCTTTTGCCTTTTAACCATGATAGGAAAGTATGAAAAAAAAAAAAAAAAAAAAAAAACGATGACCCGGGACCTGTCGTCAAAATCCCAAAAGTATGAAAAAAAACAAAAAAAAACAGATGACCCGGGACTTGAACTCTGGTCGTCAAAATCCCAAAAGTGTTAAATGTCAGTGCTTAGACCACTAGGCTATAGGGGACAAGTGCAAACCGAAAGTTTGTTGAGTATTTGAACCTCACTGCTAAGAAAAATGAGAGGGGGGGGGAACAGAATCCGACGGCAAAAAAACAGCTGTCGGAATCCGTTCCCCCACCCTCATTATGAGAGGTTTTGATGAAGTGGCTTAAAAAAAGGCTGATTCAATTTTTTTGTGGATGGAGCTTAACTGCCATCAGTTTAAAGAATATCTTTTGCCTTTTAACCATGATAGGAAAGTATGAAAAAAAACAAACAAAAAAAAAAAACGATGACCCGGGACCTGTCGTCAAAATCCCAAAAGTATGAAAAAAAACCCAAAAAAACCCGATGACCCGGGACTTGAACTCTGGTCGTCAAAATCCCAAAAGTGTTAAATGTCAGTGCTTAGAACACTAGGCTATAGGGGACAAGTGCAAACTGAAAGTTTGTTGAGTATTTGAACCTCACTGCTAAGAAAAATGAGAGGGGGGGGGGGAACAGAATCCGACGGCAAAAAAACAGCTGTCGGAATCCGTTCCCCCACCCTCATTATGAGAGGTTTTGATGAAGTGGCTTAAAAAAAGGCTGATTCAATTTTTTGTGTGGATGGAGCTTAACTGCCATCAGTTTAAAGAATGTCTTTTGCCTTTTAACCATGATAGGAAAGTATGAAAAAAAAAAATACGAAAAAAAAAACCCATGACCTGGGACCTGTCGTCAAAATCCCAAAAGTATGAAAAAAAAACAAAAAAAACCCGATGACCCGGGACTTGAACTCTGGTCGTCAAAATCCCAAAAGCGTTAAATGTCAGTGCTTAGACCACTAGGCTATAGGTGACAAGTGCAAACCAAAAGTTTGTTGAGTATTTGAACCTCACTACTAAGAAAAATGAGAGGGGGGGGGAACAGAATCCGACGGCAAAAAAACAGCTGTCGGAATCCGTTCCCCCACCCTCATTATGAGAGGTTTTGATGAAGTGGCTTAAAAAAAGGCTGATTCAAGTTTTTTGTGGATGGAGCTTAACTGCCATCAGTTTAAAGAATATCTTTTGCCTTTTCACCATGATAGGAAAGTATGAAAAAAAAAAAAAAAAAAAAAAAAAACGATGACCCGGGACCTGTCGTCAAAATCCCAAAAGTATGAAAAAAAACAAAAAAAACAACCTATGACCCGGGACTTGAACTCTGGTCGTCAAAATCCCAAAAGTGTTAAATGTCAGTGCGTAGACCACTAGGCTATAGGGGACAAGTGTAAAACAAAAGTTTGTTGAGTATTTGAACCTCACTGCTAAGAAAAATGAGAGGGGGGGGGGAACAGAATCCGATGGCAAAAAAACAGCTGTCGGAATCCGTTCCCCCACCCTCATTATGAGAGGTTTTGATGAAGTGGCTTAAAAAAAGGCTGATTCAATTTTTTTGTGGATGGAGCTTAACTGCCATCAGTTTAAAGAATATCTTTTGCCTTTTAACCATGATAGGAAAGTATGAAAAAAAAAAAAACGAAAAAAAAAAACCATGACCTGGGACCTGTCGTCAAAATCCCAAAAGTATGAAAAAAAACAAAAAAAAACAGATGACCCGGGATTTGAACTCTGGTCGTCAAAATCCCCAAAGTGTTAAATATCAGTGCTTAGACCACTAGGCTATAGGGGACAAGTGCAAACCAAAAGTTTGTTGAGTATTTGAACCTCACTGCTAAGAAAAATGAGAGGGGGGGGAACAGAATCCGATGGCAAAAAAACAGCTGTCGGAATCCGTTCCCCCACCCTCATTTTGAGAGGTTTTGATGAAGTGGCTTAAAAAAAGGCTGATTCAATTTTTTTGTGGATGGAGCTTAACTGCCATCAGTTTAAAGAATATATTTTGCCTTTTAACCATGATAGGAAAGTATGAAAAAAAAAAAAACGAAAAAAAAAAACCATGACCTGGGACCTGTCGTCAAAATCCCAAAAGTATGAAAAAAAAACAAAAAAAACCCGATGACCCGGGACTTGAACTCTGGTCGTCAAAATCCCAAAAGTGTTAAATGTCAGTGCTTAGAACACTAGGCTATAGGGGACAAGTGCAAACTGAAAGTTTGTTGAGTATTTGAACCTCACTGCTAAGAAAAATGAGAGGGGGGGGGGAACAGAATCCGACGGCAAAAAAACAGCTGTCGGAATCCGTTCCCCCACCCTCATTATGAGAGGTTTTGATGAAGTGGCTTAAAAAAAGGCTGATTCAAGTTTTTTGTGGATGGAGCTTAACTGCCATCAGTTTAAAGAATATCTTTTGCCTTTTCACCATGATGGGAAAGTATGAAAAAAAAAAAAAAAAAAAAAAAACGATGACCCGGGACCTGTCGTCAAAATCCCAAAAGTATGAAAAAAAAACCAAAAAAACCCGATGACCCGGGACTTGAACTCTGGTCGTCAAAATCCCAAAAGTGTTAAATGTCAGTGCTTAGAACACTAGGCTATAGGGGACAAGTGCAAACTGAAAGTTTGTTGAGTATTTGAACCTCACTGCTAAGAAAAATGAGAGGGGGGGGGGAACAGAATCCGACGGCAAAAAAACAGCTGTCGGAATCCGTTCCCCCACCCTCATTATGAGAGGTTTTGATGAAGTGGCTTAAAAAAAGGCTGATTCAATTTTTTGTGTGGATGGAGCTTAACTGCCATCAGTTTAAAGAATGTCTTTTGCCTTTTAACCATGATAGGAAAGTATGAAAAAAAAAAAAACGAAAAAAAAAAACCATGACCTGGGACCTGTCGTCAAAATCCCAAAAGTATGAAAAAAAAACAAAAAAAACCCGATGACCCGGGACTTGAACTCTGGTCGTCAAAATCCCAAAAGTGTTAAATGTCAGTGCTTAGACCACTAGGCTATAGGTGACAAGTGCAAACCAAAAGTTTGTTGAGTATTTGAACCTCACTACTAAGAAAAATGAGAGGGGGGGGGGAACAGAATCCGACGGCAAAAAAACAGCTGTCGGAATCCGTTCCCCCACCCTCATTATGAGAGGTTTTGATGAAGTGGCTTAAAAAAAAGGCTGATTCAAGTTTTTTGTGGATGGAGCTTAACTGCCATCAGTTTAAAGAATATCTTTTGCCTTTTCACCATGATAGGAAAGTATGAAAAAAAAAAAAAAAAAAAAAAAACGATGACCCGGGACCTGTCGTCAAAATCCCAAAAGTATGAAAAAAAACAAAAAAAACAACCTATGACCCGGGACTTGAACTCTGGTCGTCAAAATCCCAAAAGTGTTAAATGTCAGTGCGTAGACCACTAGGCTATAGGGGACAAGTGTAAAACAAAAGTTTGTTGAGTATTTGAACCTCACTGCTAAGAAAAATGAGAGGGGGGGGGAACAGAATCCGATGGCAAAAAAACAGCTGTCGGAATCCGTTCCCCCACCCTCATTATGAGAGGTTTTGATGAAGTGGCTTAAAAAAAGGCTGATTCAATTTTTTTGTGGATGGAGCTTAACTGCCATCAGTTTAAAGAATATCTTTTGCCTTTTAACCATGATAGGAAAGTATGAAAAAAAAAAAAAAAAAAAAAAAACGATGACCCGGGACCTGTCGTCAAAATCCCAAAAGTATGAAAAAAAACAAAAAAAAAACAGATGACCCGGGACTTGAACTCTGGTCGTCAAAATCCCAAAAGTGTTAAATGTCAGTGCTTAGACCACTAGGCTAGAGGGGACAAGTGCAACCCGAAAGTTTGTTGAGTATTTGAACCTCACTGCTAAGAAAAATGAGAGGGGGGGGAACAGAATCCGACGGCAAAAAAACAGCTGTCGGAATCCGTTCCCCCACCCTCATTATGAGAGGTTTTGATGAAGTGGCTTAAAAAAAGGCTGATTCAATTTTTTTGTGGATGGAGCTTAACTGCCATCAGTTTAAAGAATATCTTTTGCCTTTTAACCATGATAGGAAAGTATGAAAAAAAAAAAAAAAAAAAAAAACGATGACCCGGGACCTGTCGTCAAAATCCCAAAAGTATGAAAAAAAACCCAAAAAAACCCGATGACCCGGGACTTGAACTCTGGTCGTCAAAATCCCAAAAGTGTTAAATGTCAGTGCTTAGAACACTAGGCTATAGGGGACAAGTGCAAACTGAAAGTTTGTTGAGTATTTGAACCTCACTGCTAAGAAAAATGAGAGGGGGGGGGGGAACAGAATCCGACGGCAAAAAAACAGCTGTCGGAATCCGTTCCCCCACCCTCATTATGAGAGGTTTTGATGAAGTGGCTTAAAAAAAGGCTGATTCAATTTTTTGTGTGGATGGAGCTTAACTGCCATCAGTTTAAAGAATGTCTTTTGCCTTTTAACCATGATAGGAAAGTATGAAAAAAAAAAAAACGAAAAAAAAAAAACATGACCTGGGACCTGTCGTCAAAATCCCAAAAGTATGAAAAAAAAACAAAAAAAACCCGATGACCCGGGACTTGAACTCTGGTCGTCAAAATCCCAAAAGTGTTAAATGTCAGTGCTTAGACCACTAGGCTATAGGTGACAAGTGCAAACCAAAAGTTTGTTGAGTATTTGAACCTCACTACTAAGAAAAATGAGAGGGGGGGGGAACAGAATCCGACGGCAAAAAAACAGCTGTCGGAATCCGTTCCCCCACCCTCATTATGAGAGGTTTTGATGAAGTGGCTTAAAAAAAGGCTGATTCAAGTTTTTTGTGGATGGAGCTTAACTGCCATCAGTTTAAAGAATATCTTTTGCCTTTTCACCATGATAGGAAAGTATGAAAAAAAAAAAAAAAAAAAAAAAAAACGATGACCCGGGACCTGTCGTCAAAATCCCAAAAGTATGAAAAAAAACAAAAAAAACAACCTATGACCCGGGACTTGAACTCTGGTCGTCAAAATCCCAAAAGTGTTAAATGTCAGTGCGTAGACCACTAGGCTATAGGGGACAAGTGTAAAACAAAAGTTTGTTGAGTATTTGAACCTCACTGCTAAGAAAAATGAGAGGGGGGGGGGACAGAATCCGATGGCAAAAAAACAGCTGTCGGAATCCGTTCCCCCACCCTCATTATGAGAGGTTTTGATGAAGTGGCTTAAAAAAAGGCTGATTCAATTTTTTTGTGGATGGAGCTTAACTGCCATCAGTTTAAAGAATATCTTTTGCCTTTTAACCATGATAGGAAAGTATGAAAAAAAAAAAAAAAAAAAAAAAACGATGACCCGGGACCTGTCGTCAAAATCCCAAAAGTATGAAAAAAAACAAAAAAAAACAGATGACCCGGGACTTGAACTCTGGTCGTCAAAATCCCAAAAGTGTTAAATGTCAGTGCTTAGACCACTAGGCTATAGGGGACAAGTGCAAACCAAAAGTTTGTTGAGTATTTGAACCTCACTGCTAAGAAAAATGAGAGGGGGGGGGAACAGAATCCGACGGCAAAAAAACAGCTGTCGGAATCCGTTCCCCCACCCTCATTATGAGAGGTTTTGATGAAGTGGCTTAAAAAAAGGCTGATTCAATTTTTTTGTGGATGGAGCTTAACTGCCATCAGTTTAAAGAATATCTTTTGCCTTTTAACCATGATAGGAAAGTATGAAAAAAAACAAAAAAAAACAAAAAACGATGACCCGGGACCTGTTGTCAAAATCCCAAAAGTATGAAAAAAACCCCAAAAAAACCCGATGACCCGGGACTTGAACTCTGGTCGTCAAAATCCCAAAAGTGTTAAATGTCAGTGCTTAGAACACTAGGCTATAGGGGACAAGTGCAAACTGAAAGTTTGTTGAGTATTTGAACCTCACTGCTAAGAAAAATGAGAGGGGGGGGGGAACAGAATCCGACGGCAAAAAAACAGCTGTCGGAATCCGTTCCCCCACCCTCATTATGAGAGGTTTTGATGAAGTGGCTTAAAAAAAGGCTGATTCAATTTTTTGTGTGGATGGAGCTTAACTGCCATCAGTTTAAAGAATGTCTTTTGCCTTTTAACCATGATAGGAAAGTATGAAAAAAAAAAAACCGAAAAAAACCCCCATGACCTGGGACCTGTCGTCAAAATCCCAAAAGTATGAAAAAAACCCCAAAAAAACCCGATGACCCGGGACTTGAACTCTGGTCGTCAAAATCCCAAAAGTGTTAAATGTCAGTGCTTAGACCACTAGGCTATAGGTGACAAGTGCAAACCAAAAGTTTGTTGAGTATTTGAACCTCACTACTAAGAAAAATGAGAGGGGGGGGGAACAGAATCCGACGGCAAAAAAACAGCTGTCGGAATCCGTTCCCCCACCCTCATTATGAGAGGTTTTGATGAAGTGGCTTAAAAAAAGGCTGATTCAAGTTTTTTGTGGATGGAGCTTAACTGCCATCAGTTTAAAGAATATCTTTTGCCTTTTCACCATGATAGGAAAGTATGAAAAAAAAAAAAAAAAAAAAAAAACGATGACCCGGGACCTGTCGTCAAAATCCCAAAAGTATGAAAAAAAACAAAAAAAACAACCTATGACCCGGGACTTGAACTCTGGTCGTCAAAATCCCAAAAGTGTTAAATGTCAGTGCGTAGACCACTAGGCTATAGGGGACAAGTGTAAAACAAAAGTTTGTTGAGTATTTGAACCTCACTGCTAAGAAAAATGAGAGGGGGGGGGAACAGAATCCGATGGCAAAAAAACAGCTGTCGGAATCCGTTCCCCCACCCTCATTATGAGAGGTTTTGATGAAGTGGCTTAAAAAAAGGCTGATTCAATTTTTTTGTGGATGGAGCTTAACTGCCATCAGTTTAAAGAATATCTTTTGCCTTTTAACCATGATAGGAAAGTATGAAAAAAAAAAAAAAAAAAAAAAAACGATGACCCGGGACCTGTCGTCAAAATCCCAAAAGTATGAAAAAAAACAAAAAAAAACAGATGACCCGGGACTTGAACTCTGGTCGTCAAAATCCCAAAAGTGTTAAATGTCAGTGCTTAGACCACTAGGCTATAGGGGACAAGTGCAAACCGAAAGTTTGTTGAGTATTTGAACCTCACTGCTAAGAAAAATGAGAGGGGGGGGAACAGAATCCGACGGCAAAAAAACAGCTGTCGGAATCCGTTCCCCCACCCTCATTATGAGAGGTTTTGATGAAGTGGCTTAAAAAAAGGCTGATTCAATTTTTTTGTGGATGGAGCTTAACTGCCATCAGTTTAAAGAATATATTTTGCCTTTTAACCATGATAGGAAAGTATGAAAAAAAAAAAAAAAAAAAAAAAAAAAAAACGATGACCCGGGACCTGTCGTCAAAATCCCAAAAGTATGAAAAAAAACCCAAAAAAACCCGATGACCCGGGACTTGAACTCTGGTCGTCAAAATCCCAAAAGTGTTAAATGTCAGTGCTTAGAACACTAGGCTATAGGGGACAAGTGCAAACTGAAAGTTTGTTGAGTATTTGAACCTCACTGCTAAGAAAAATGAGAGGGGGGGGAACAGAATCCGACGGCAAAAAAACAGCTGTCGGAATCCGTTCCCCCACCCTCATTATGAGAGGTTTTGATGAAGTGGCTTAAAAAAAGGCTGATTCAATTTTTTGTGTGGATGGAGCTTAACTGCCATCAGTTTAAAGAATGTCTTTTGCCTTTTAACCATGATAGGAAAGTATGAAAAAAAAAAAAACGAAAAAAAAAAACCATGACCTGGGACCTGTCGTCAAAATCCCAAAAGTATGAAAAAAAAACAAAAAAAACCCGATGACCCGGGACTTGAACTCTGGTCGTCAAAATCCCAAAAGTGTTAAATGTCAGTGCTTAGACCACTAGGCTATAGGTGACAAGTGCAAACCAAAAGTTTGTTGAGTATTTGAACCTCACTACTAAGAAAAATGAGAGGGGGGGGGGAACAGAATCCGACGGCAAAAAAACAGCTGTCGGAATCCGTTCCCCCACCCTCATTATGAGAGGTTTTGATGAAGTGGCTTAAAAAAAGGCTGATTCAAGTTTTTTGTGGATGGAGCTTAACTGCCATCAGTTTAAAGAATATCTTTTGCCTTTTCACCATGATAGGAAAGTATGAAAAAAAAAAAAAAAAAAAAAAAAAAACGATGACCCGGGACCTGTCGTCAAAATCCCAAAAGTATGAAAAAAACCAAAAAAAACAACCTATGACCCGGGACTTGAACTCTGGTCGTCAAAATCCCAAAAGTGTTAAATGTCAGTGCGTAGACCACTAGGCTATAGGGGACAAGTGTAAAACAAAAGTTTGTTGAGTATTTGAACCTCACTGCTAAGAAAAATGAGAGGGGGGGGGGAACAGAATCCGATGGCAAAAAAACAGCTGTCGGAATCCGTTCCCCCACCCTCATTATGAGAGGTTTTGATGAAGTGGCTTAAAAAAAGGCTGATTCAATTTTTTTGTGGATGGAGCTTAACTGCCATCAGTTTAAAGAATGTCTTTTGCCTTTTAACCATGATAGGAAAGTATGAAAAAAAAAAAACCGAAAAAAAAAAACCATGACCTGGGACCTGTCGTCAAAATCCCAAAAGTATGAAAAAAAAAAAAAAAAAACCTATGACCCGGGACTTGAACTCTGGTCGTCAAAATCCCAAAAGTGTTAAATGTCAGTGCTTAGAACACTAGGCTATAGGGGACAAGTGCAAACTGAAAGTTTGTTGAGTATTTGAACCTCACTGCTAAGAAAAATGAGAGGGGGGGGGGAACAGAATCCGACGGCAAAAAAACAGCTGTCGGAATCCGTTCCCTCACCCTCATTATGAGAGGTTTTGATGAAGTGGCTTAAAAAAAGGCTGATTCAATTTTTTGTGTGGATGGAGCTTAACTGCCATCAGTTTAAAGAATGTCTTTTGCCTTTTAACCATGATAGGAAAGTATGAAAAAAAAAACAGAAAAAAAAAAACCATGACCTGGGACCTGTCGTCAAAATCCCAAAAATATGAAAAAAAAACAAAAAAAACCCGATGACCCGGGACTTGAACTCTGGTCGTCAAAATCCCAAAAGTGTTAAATGTCAGTGCTTAGAACACTAGGCTATAGGGGACAAGTGCAAACTGAAAGTTTGTTGAGTATTTGAACCTCACTGCTAAGAAAAATGAGAGGGGGGGGGAACAGAATCCGATGGCAAAAAAACAGCTGTCGGAATCCGTTCCCCCACCCTCATTATGAGAGGTTTTGATGAAGTGGCTTAAAAAAAGGCTGATTCAAGTTTTTTGTGGATGGAGCTTAACTGCCATCAGTTTAAAGAATATCTTTTGCCTTTTCACCATGATAGGAAAGTATGAAAAAAAAACAAAAACAAAAAAAAACGATGACCCGGGACCTGTCGTCAAAATCCCAAAAGTATGAAAAAAAACAAAAAAAACAACCTATGACCCGGGACTTGAACTCTGGTCGTCAAAATCCCAAAAGTGTTAAATGTCAGTGCGTAGACCACTAGGCTATAGGGGACAAGTGTAAAACAAAAGTTTGTTGAGTATTTGAACCTCACTGCTAAGAAAAATGAGAGGGGGGGGGAACAGAATCCGATGGCAAAAAAAAAAATGTCGGAATCCGTTCCCCCACCCTCATTATGAGAGGTTTTGATGAAGTGGCTTAAAAAAAGGCTGATTCAATTTTTTTGTGGATGGAGCTTAACTGCCATCAGTTTAAAGAATATCTTTTGCCTTTTAACCATGATAGGAAAGAATGAAAAAAAAAAAAAAAAAAAAAAAACGATGACCCGGGACCTGTCGTCAAAATCCCAAAAGTATGAAAAAAAACCCAAAAAAACCCGATGACCCGGGACTTGAACTCTGGTCGTCAAAATCCCAAAAGTGTTAAATGTCAGTGCTTAGAACACTAGGCTATAGGGGACAAGTGCAAACTGAAAGTTTGTTGAGTATTTGAACCTCACTGCTAAGAAAAATGAGAGGGGGGGGAACAGAATCCGACGGCAAAAAAACAGCTGTCGGAATCCGTTCCCCCACCCTCATTATGAGAGGTTTTGATGAAGTGGCTTAAAAAAAGGCTGATTCAATTTTTTGTGTGGATGGAGCTTAACTGCCATCAGTTTAAAGAATGTCTTTTGCCTTTTAACCATGATAGGAAAGTATGAAAAAAAAAAAACCGAAAAAAAAAAACCATGACCTGGGACCTGTCGTCAAAATCCCAAAAGTATGAAAAAAAAACAAAAAAAACCCGATGACCCGGGACTTGAACTCTGGTCGTCAAAATCCCAAAAGTGTTAAATGTCAGTGCTTAGACCACTAGGCTATAGGTGACAAGTGCAAACCAAAAGTTTGTTGAGTATTTGAACCTCACTACTAAGAAAAATGAGAGGGGGGGGGAACAGAATCCGACGGCAAAAAAACAGCTGTCGGAATCCGTTCCCCCACCCTCATTATGAGAGGTTTTGATGAAGTGGCTTAAAAAAAGGCTGATTCAAGTTTTTTGTGGATGGAGCTTAACTGCCATCAGTTTAAAGAATATCTTTTGCCTTTTCACCATGATAGGAAAGTATGAAAAAAAAAAAAAAAAAAAAAAAAAACGATGACCCGGGACCTGTCGTCAAAATCCCAAAAGTATGAAAAAAAACAAAAAAAACAACCTATGACCCGGGACTTGAACTCTGGTCGTCAAAATCCCAAAAGTGTTAAATGTCAGTGCGTAGACCACTAGGCTATAGGGGACAAGTGTAAAACAAAAGTTTGTTGAGTATTTGAACCTCACTGCTAAGAAAAATGAGAGGGGGGGGGAACAGAATCCGATGGCAAAAAAACAGCTGTCGGAATCCGTTCCCCCACCCTCATTATGAGAGGTTTTGATGAAGTGGCTTAAAAAAAGGCTGATTCAATTTTTTTGTGGATGGAGCTTAACTGCCATCAGTTTAAAGAATGTCTTTTGCCTTTTAACCATGATAGGAAAGTATGAAAAAAAAAAAACCGAAAAAAAAAAACCATGACCTGGGACCTGTCGTCAAAATCCCAAAAGTATGAAAAAAAAAAAAAAAAAACCTATGACCCGGGACTTGAACTCTGGTCGTCAAAATCCCAAAAGTGTTAAATGTCAGTGCTTAGAACACTAGGCTATAGGGGACAAGTGCAAACTGAAAGTTTGTTGAGTATTTGAACCTCACTGCTAAGAAAAATGAGAGGGGGGGGGGAACAGAATCCGACGGCAAAAAAACAGCTGTCGGAATCCGTTCCCCCACCCTCATTATGAGAGGTTTTGATGAAGTGGCTTAAAAAAAGGCTGATTCAATTTTTTGTGTGGATGGAGCTTAACTGCCATCAGTTTAAAGAATGTCTTTTGCCTTTTAACCATGATAGGAAAGTATGAAAAAAAAAAAACAGAAAAAAAAAAACCATGACCTGGGACCTGTCGTCAAAATCCCAAAAATATGAAAAAAAAACAAAAAAAACCCGATGACCCGGGACTTGAACTCTGGTCGTCAAAATCCCAAAAGTGTTAAATGTCAGTGCTTAGAACACTAGGCTATAGGGGACAAGTGCAAACTGAAAGTTTGTTGAGTATTTGAACCTCACTGCTAAGAAAAATGAGAGGGGGGGGGAACAGAATCCGATGGCAAAAAAACAGCTGTCGGAATCCGTTCCCCCACCCTCATTATGAGAGGTTTTGATGAAGTGGCTTAAAAAAAGGCTGATTCAAGTTTTTTGTGGATGGAGCTTAACTGCCATCAGTTTAAAGAATATCTTTTGCCTTTTCACCATGATAGGAAAGTATGAAAAAAAAAAAAAAAAAAAAAAAAACGATGACCCGGGACCTGTCGTCAAAATCCCAAAAGTATGAAAAAAAACCAAAAAAACAACCTATGACCCGGGACTTGAACTCTGGTCGTCAAAATCCCAAAAGTGTTAAATGTCAGTGCGTAGACCACTAGGCTATAGGGGACAAGTGTAAAACAAAAGTTTGTTGAGTATTTGAACCTCACTGCTAAGAAAAATGAGAGGGGGGGGGGAACAGAATCCGATGGCAAAAAAACAGCTGTCGGAATCCGTTCCCCCACCCTCATTATGAGAGGTTTTGATGAAGTGGCTTAAAAAAAGGCTGATTCAATTTTTTTGTGGATGGAGCTTAACTGCCATCAGTTTAAAGAATATCTTTTGCCTTTTAACCATGATAGGAAAGAATGAAAAAAAAAAAAAAAAAAAAAAAACGATGACCCGGGACCTGTCGTCAAAATCCCAAAAGTATGAAAAAAAACCCAAAAAAACCCGATGACCCGGGACTTGAACTCTGGTCGTCAAAATCCCAAAAGTGTTAAATGTCAGTGCTTAGAACACTAGGCTATAGGGGACAAGTGCAAACTGAAAGTTTGTTGAGTATTTGAACCTCACTGCTAAGAAAAATGAGAGGGGGGGGAACAGAATCCGACGGCAAAAAAACAGCTTTCGGAATCCGTTCCCCCACCCTCATTATGAGAGGTTTTGATGAAGTGGCTTAAAAAAAGGCTGATTCAATTTTTTGTGTGGATGGAGCTTAACTGCCATCAGTTTAAAGAATATCTTTTGCCTTTTAACCATTATAGGAAAGTATGAAAAAAAAAAAACCGAAAAAAAAAAACCATGACCTGGGACCTGTCGTCAAAATCCCAAAAGTATGAAAAAAAAACAAAAAAAACCCGATGACCCGGGACTTGAACTCTGGTCGTCAAAATCCCAAAAGTGTTAAATGTCAGTGCTTAGACCACTAGGCTATAGGTGACAAGTGCAAACCAAAAGTTTGTTGAGTATTTGAACCTCACTACTAAGAAAAATGAGAGGGGGGGGGGAACAGAATCCGACGGCAAAAAAACAGCTGTCGGAATCCGTTCCCCCACCCTCATTATGAGAGGTTTTGATGAAGTGGCTTAAAAAAAGGCTGATTCAAGTTTTTTGTGGATGGAGCTTAACTGCCATCAGTTTAAAGAATATCTTTTGCCTTTTCACCATGATAGGAAAGTATGAAAAAAAAAAAAAAAAAAAAAAAAAAACGATGACCCGGGACCTGTCGTCAAAATCCCAAAAGTATGAAAAAAAACAAAAAAAACAACCTATGACCCGGGACTTGAACTCTGGTCGTCAAAATCCCAAAAGTGTTAAATGTCAGTGCGTAGACCACTAGGCTATAGGGGACAAGTGTAAAACAAAAGTTTGTTGAGTATTTGAACCTCACTGCTAAGAAAAATGAGAGGGGGGGGGGAACAGAATCCGATGGCAAAAAAACAGCTGTCGGAATCCGTTCCCCCACCCTCATTATGAGAGGTTTTGATGAAGTGGCTTAAAAAAAGGCTGATTCAATTTTTTTGTGGATGGAGCTTAACTGCCATCAGTTTAAAGAATATCTTTTGCCTTTTAACCATGATAGGAAAGTATGAAAAAAAAAAAAAAAAAAAAAAAACGATGACCCGGGACCTGTCGTCAAAATCCCAAAAGTATGAAAAAAAACAAAAAAAAACAGATGACCCGGGACTTGAACTCTGGTCGTCAAAATCCCAAAAGTGTTAAATGTCAGTGCTTAGACCACTAGGCTATAGGGGACAAGTGCAAACCGAAAGTTTGTTGAGTATTTGAACCTCACTGCTAAGAAAAATGAGAGGGGGGGGAACAGAATCCGACGGCAAAAAAACAGCTGTCGGAATCCGTTCCCCCACCCTCATTATGAGAGGTTTTGATGAAGTGGCTTAAAAAAAGGCTGATTCAATTTTTTTGTGGATGGAGCTTAACTGCCATCAGTTTAAAGAATATCTTTTGCCTTTTAACCATGATAGGAAAGTATGAAAAAAAAAAAAAAAAAAAAAAAAAACGATGACCCGGGACCTGTCGTCAAAATCCCAAAAGTATGAAAAAAAAAACAAAAAAACCCGATGACCCGGGACTTGAACTCTGGTCGTCAAAATCCCAAAAGTGTTAAATGTCAGTGCTTAGAACACTAGGCTATAGGGGACAAGTGCAAACTGAAAGTTTGTTGAGTATTTGAACCTCACTGCTAAGAAAAATGAGAGGGGGGGGGGAACAGAATCCGACGGCAAAAAAACAGCTGTCGGAATCCGTTCCCCCACCCTCATTATGAGAGGTTTTGATGAAGTGGCTTAAAAAAAGTCTGATTAAATTTTTTTGTTGATGGAGCTTAACTGCCATCAGTTTAAAGAATATCTTTTGCCTTTTAACCATGATAGGAAAGTATGAAAAAAAAAAAAAAAAAAAAAAAACGATGACCCGGGACCTGTCGTCAAAATCCCAAAAGTATGAAAAAAAAAAAAAAAAAACGATTACCCGGTACTTGAACTCTGGTCGTCAAAATCCCCAAAGTGTTAAATGTCAGTGCTTAGACCACTAGGCTATAGGGGACAAGTGCAAATCAAAAGTTTGTTGAGTATTTGAACCTCACTGCTAAGAAAAATGAGAGGGGGGGGGAACAGAATCCGACGGCAAAAAAACAGCTGTCGGAATCCGTTCCCCCACCCTCATTATGAGAGGTTTTGATGAAGTGGCTTAAAAAAAGGCTGATTCAATTTTTTTGTGGATGGAGCTTAACTGCCATCAGTTTAAAGAATATCTTTTGCCTTTTAACCATGATAGGAAAGTATAAAAAACAAAACAAAAAAAAACCATGACCCGGGTCCTGTCGTCAAAATCCCAAAAGTATGAAAAAAAAACAAAAAAAACGATGACCCGGTACTTGAACTCTGGTCGTCAAAATCCCCAAAGTGTTAAATGTCAGTGCTTAGACCACTAGGCTATAGGTGACAAGTGCAAACCAAAAGTTTGTTGAGTATTTGAACCTCTCTACTAAGAAAAATGAGAGGGGGGGGGGAACAGAATCCGACGGCAAAAAAACAGCTGTCGGAATCCGTTCCCCCACCCTCATTTTGAGAGGTTTTGATGAAGTGGCTTAAAAAAAGGCTGATTCAATTTTTTTGTGGATGGAGCTTAACTGCCATCAGTTTAAAGAATATCTTTTGCCTTTTAACCATGATAGGAAAGTATGAAAAAAAAAAATGAAAAAAAAAAAAACGATGACCCGGGACCTGTCGTCAAAATCCCAAAAGTATGAAAAAAAACAAAAAAAACCAGATGACCCGGGACTTGAACTCTGGTCGTCAAAATCCCCAAAGTGTTAAATATCTTAGACCACTAGGCTACAGGTGACAAGTGCAAACCAACAGTTTGTTGAGTATTTGAACCTCACTACTAAGAAAAATGAGAGGGGGGGGAACAGAATCCGACGGCAAAAAAACAGCTGTCGGAATCCGTTCCCCCACCCTCATTTTGAGAGGTTTTGATGAAGTGGCTTAAAAAAAGGCTGATTCAATTTTTTTGTGGATGGAGCTTAACTGCCATCAGTTTAAAGAATATCTTTTGCCTTTTAACCATGATAGGAAAGTATGAAAAAAAAAAAATGAAAAAAAAAAAAACGATGACCCGGGACCTGTCGTCAAAATCCCAAAAGTATGAAAAAAAAACAAAAAAAACCAGATGACCCGGGACTTGAACTCTGGTCGTCAAAATCCCAAAAGTGTTAAATGTCAGTGCTTAGACCACTAGGCTATAGGTGACAAGCGCAAACCAAAAGTTTGTTGAGTATTTGAACCTCACTACTAAGAAAAATGAGAGGGGGGGGAACAGAATCCGACGGCAAAAAAACAGCTGTCGGAATCCGTTCCCCCACCCTCATTTTGAGAGGTTTTGATGAAGTGGCTTAAAAAAAGGCTGATTCATTTTTTTTGTGGATGGAGCTTAACTGCCATCAGTTTAAAGAATATCTTTTGCCTTTTCACCATGATAGGAAAGTATGAAAAAAAAAAAAAAAAAAAAAAAACGATGACCCGGGACCTGTCGTCAAAATCCCAAAAGTATGAAAAAAAAAAAAAAAAAAACCTATGACCCGGGACTTGAACTCTGGTCGTCAAAATCCCAAAAGTGTTAAATGTCAGTGCGTAGACCACTAGGCTATAGGGGACAAGTACAAAACAAAAGTTTGTTGAGTATTTGAACCTCACTGCTAAGAAAAATGAGAGGGGGGGGAACAGAATCCGATGGCAAAAAAACAGCTGTCGGAATCCGTTCCCCCACCCTCATTATGAGAGGTTTTGATGAAGTGGCTTAAAAAAAGGCTGATTCAATTTTTTTGTGGATGGAGCTTAACTGCCATCAGTTTAAAGAATATCTTTTGCCTTTTAACCATGATAGGAAAGTATGAAAAAAAAAAAATGAAAAAAAAAAAAACGATGACCCGGGACCTGTCGTCAAAATCCCAAAAGTATGAAAAAAAACAAAAAAAACCAGATGACCCGGGACTTGAACTCTGGTCGTCAAAATCCCAAAAGTGTTAAATGTCAGTGCTTAGACCACTAGGCTATAGGTGACAAGCGCAAACCAAAAGTTTGTTGAGTATTTGAACCTCACTACTAAGAAAAATGAGAGGGGGGGGAACAGAATCCGACGGCAAAAAAACAGCTGTCGGAATCCGTTCCCCCACCCTCATTTTGAGAGGTTTTGATGAAGTGGCTTAAAAAAAGGCTGATTCATTTTTTTTTGTGGATGGAGCTTAACTGCCATCAGTTTAAAGAATATCTTTTGCCTTTTCACCATGATTGGAAAGTATGAAAAAAAAAAACAAAAAAAAAAAACGATGACCCGGGACCTGTCGTCAAAATCCCAAAAGTATGAAAAAAAAAGAAAAAAAAACCTATGACCCGGGACTTGAACTCTGGTCGTCAAAATCCCAAAAGTGTTAAATGTCAGTGCGTAGACCACTAGGCTATAGGTGACAAGTGCAAAACAAAAGTTTGTTGAGTATTTGAACCTCACTGCTAAGAAAAATGAGAGGGGGGGGGGGAACAGAATCCCATGGCAAAAAAACAGCTGTCGGAATCCGTTCCCCCACCCTCATTTTGAGAGGTTTTGATGAAGTGGCTTAAAAAAAGGCTGATTCAATTTTTTTGTGGATGGAGCTTAACTGCCATCAGTTTAAAGAATATCTTTTGCCTTTTAACCATGATAGGAAAGTATGAAAAAAAAAAATGAAAAAAAAAAAAACGATGACCCGGGACCTGTCGTCAAAATCCCAAAAGTATGAAAAAAAACAAAAAAAACCAGATGACCCGGGACTTGAACTCTGGTCGTCAAAATCCCCAAAGTGTTAAATATCTTAGACCACTAGGCTACAGGTGACAAGTGCAAACCAACAGTTTGTTGAGTATTTGAACCTCACTACTAAGAAAAATGAGAGGGGGGGGGAACAGAATCCGACGGCAAAAAAACAGCTGTCGGAATCCGTTCCCCCACCCTCATTTTGAGAGGTTTTGATGAAGTGGCTTAAAAAAAGGCTGATTCAATTTTTTTGTGGATGGAGCTTAACTGCCATCAGTTTAAAGAATATCTTTTGCCTTTTAACCATGATAGGAAAGTATGAAAAAAAAAAAATGAAAAAAAAAAAAACGATGACCCGGGACCTGTCGTCAAAATCCCAAAAGTATGAAAAAAAACATAAAAAACCAGATGACCCGGGACTTGAACTCTGGTCGTCAAAATCCCAAAAGTGTTAAATGTCAGTGCTTAGACCACTAGGCTATAGGTGACAAGCGCAAACCAAAAGTTTGTTGAGTATTTGAACCTCACTACTAAGAAAAATGAGAGGGGGGGGAACAGAATCCGACGGCAAAAAAACAGCTGTCGGAATCCGTTCCCCCACCCTCATTTTGAGAGGTTTTGATGAAGTGGCTTAAAAAAAGGCTGATTCATTTTTTTTGTGGATGGAGCTTAACTGCCATCAGTTTAAAGAATATCTTTTGCCTTTTCACCATGATAGGAAAGTATGAAAAAAAAAAAAAAAAAAAAAAAACGATGACCCGGGACCTGTCGTCAAAATCCCAAAAGTATGAAGAAAAAAAAAAAAAAAAACCTATGACCCGGGACTTGAACTCTGGTCGTCAAAATCCCAAAAGTATGAAAAAAAAAACAAAAAAACCCGATGACCCGGGACTTGAACTCTGGTCGTCAAAATCCCAAAAGTGTTAAATGTCAGTGCTTAGAACACTAGGCTATAGGGGACAAGTGCAAACTGAAAGTTTGTTGAGTATTTGAACCTCACTGCTAAGAAAAATGAGAGGGGGGGGGGAACAGAATCCGACGGCAAAAAAACAGCTGTCGGAATCCGTTCCCCCACCCTCATTATGAGAGGTTTTGATGAAGTGGCTTAAAAAAAGTCTGATTAAATTTTTTTGTTGATGGAGCTAGTGTTGGGTCCGAGTCCACCTTTGTCGAGTCCGAGTCGAGTCCAAGTCCTTAACAACCGAGTACAAGTCCAAGTCCGAGTCCAAAGAGGGTCGAGTCGGACTTGAGTCCGAGTCCTTAACATCCGAGTCCGAGTCGAGTCCGGCCGAGTCCACAAAGATTTAAATGATTTGAAATTGACCTTTCACAAAGACCCGCCCCTCTTGGTTACTGTTGCTACGTCCGACAAGCCATTCCTCTCTCACTCCACATGTTCTCGGTCGGAGCAAAGAGGACACTAACAATGTGCCAACAGACAGAGCAGGGTACTTTTGGTTTGAAATAAAGTCTCAGCTTTCAATTTTTTAAATTTTTATGAAATTCAAACGATAAATACTGTTTTGTGGTGCTTTAATGTGTAGGCCTCAGTTCAAGCAGTACGTGAACTGATAATCTCTTCTAGTTATAGCACAAATTTCTAAAAAAGAAATCAATACACACTATTTTTCAAGTTCAAGTCCACTGCCTTTAATCTACTAACTGATTTGGTTTGTTTGTCGAACAAAAATGGCGTGTATCTGCATTATAATTGGTCAGATCACCTGTCAATCAAATCCCGGCGAAAGGTCTCAACACTGAGCTCTTAAATTAATATTTTAAACCTTACAAAATGATTGCAATGTATAGTTACAGTCATATGTTTACCTATTGTACATCTTTTAGAATCTGCAAGGTAATGCTTAATAATGCAACACGATGCATTAAGAGCCAGGGGTAAACTTTTGAGCAAGATGATGATGTTTAAATTTTTCTTATTGTGTTGTACATGCTAATATCTTATTTAGCCTCTGAAGGGTTGGACTAAATTAATGAATGCATTTTTAAACAAATAAGACCAATTTACACCAATGATCCAGTTCAAAAGTTTACACCTCTTGACTCTTAACGGATGCTTCCTTCTTGTGCATCACTAAATGTTTGCAGGGTTTGTAATAGTTGTGTATGAGTCCCTCAGTTGTCACCAGTGTGAAAGTATGGATCTTACAATCATAGTCACTGCTAGTAAGGAGTCAAATATGCAGAAGATGCTGGAAAAGCAAAGAATGTGCAGGAGCTGGATGATTTTTCCTCAACCATTAAAAAAAAAAAAAAAAAAAAAAAAGTTCTGGATCATTCAGGTAATGACACAATATTAAAATCGAGCCTATGTAATTTGTCTTTATTTTGTGTTTGTATTTTATTTAGGCTATTAAACATATGTTATGTGAAAAAGCTTTTTCAGGGCAGTAGCCTACTAAATAGAAACAATGTGTATGATCCGTCTTATTAAAAAACATATAAAAATAACATTTTGGAGATTCTGCAAGGAGTATGTAAACTTATGACTAAAGTATAAATGCAACAAAAATTATAACATTATTAGACGCCAAAATGTTGCTATGGTTATCACGTTCTTATGTTGCTATGTGTCAAATCATCGCAATTTCATGACTCAAAGGACAAAAATTAAGTGGATTCAATCCCACATTTAAATGCAGTTATCACTATTTATAATTTACAGTGTGAATGTAACCACTGGTCCTCTAGAAGTATGAAAAACAAAACTATTTAGATTGTCAACAGCGCTCCCTTTAAGCCATCACTTACCGCGTTCGGCACTCTCCCTAAAACTCTCGTCATAAACACTGACTGAAGTTGTCCGCACTGCACAGTGAATATCTTATTTATATTGCGTCTAGAAAGACTTTGTTGTTTATGAGGGGATTTGCGAAAGGATAAAGCTCGTGCTGATTCTACATTTTGAGCGAATTATTCGCATGCGGACTCTAAAACGCCTCTGATTTGCCACTGATTTTATGCACTTAACTGTGATTGGCTACAATGCTCAACGCTGAAACAACGTTGTTTCGTTTCGTTTTTAAATAAAAAAAATTCACAAAATTTCGTTTTGTGTCATCCAGTGCCTGGACTCGACTGGACTCGGACATTTTTCCGAGTCTAAAATGTCCCGAGTCCATGTCAAGTCCGAGTACAAATTCATTCGAGTGCGTGACAAGTCCGAGTCCATTCAAAATTGGACTCGAGACCGGACTCGAGTCCGAGTCCGAGTTCGAGTACCCCAACTCTAGATGGAGCTTAACTGCCATCAGTTTAAAGAATATCTTTTGCCTTTTAACCATGATAGGAAAGTATGAAAAAAAAAAAAAAAAAAAAAAAACGATGACCCGGGACCTGTCGTCAAAATCCCAAAAGTATGAAAAAAAAAAAAAAAAAACGATTACCCGGTACTTGAACTCTGGTCGTCAAAATCCACAAAGTGTTAAATGTCAGTGCTTAGACCACTAGGCTATAGGGGACAAGTGCAAACCAAAAGTTTGTTGAGTATTTGAACCTCACTGCTAAGAAAAATGAGAGGGGGGGGGGAACAGAATCCGACGGCAAAAAAACAGCTGTCGGAATCCGTTCCCCCACCCTCATTATGAGAGGTTTTGATGAAGTGGCTTAAAAAAAGGCTGATTCAATTTTTTTGTGGATGGAGCTTAACTGCCATCAGTTTAAAGAATATCTTTTGCCTTTTAACCATGATAGGAAAGTATAAAAAACAAAACAAAAAAAAACCATGACCCGGGTCCTGTCGTCAAAATCCCAAAAGTATGAAAAAAAAACAAAAAAAATGATGACCCGGTACTTGAACTCTGGTCGTCAAAATCCCCAAAGTGTTAAATGTCAGTGCTTAGACCACTAGGCTATAGGTGACAAGTGCAAACCAAAAGTTTGTTGAGTATTTGAACCTCTCTACTAAGAAAAATGAGAGGGGGGGGGGAACAGAATCCGACGGCAAAAAAACAGCTGTCGGAATCCGTTCCCCCACCCTCATTTTGAGAGGTTTTGATGAAGTGGCTTAAAAAAAGGCTGATTCAATTTTTTTGTGGATGGAGCTTAACTGCCATCAGTTTAAAGAATATCTTTTGCCTTTTAACCATGATAGGAAAGTATGAAAAAAAACAAACAAAAAAAAAAAAAACGATGACCCGGGACCTGTCGTCAAAATCCCAAAAGTATGAAAAAAAACAAAAAAAACCAGATGACCCGGGACTTGAACTCTGGTCGTCAAAATCCCCAAAGTGTTAAATATCTTAGACCACTAGGCTACAGGTGACAAGTGCAAACCAACAGTTTGTTGAGTATTTGAACCTCACTACTAAGAAAAATGAGAGGGGGGGGAACAGAATCCGACGGCAAAAAAACAGCTGTCGGAATCCGTTCCCCCACCCTCATTATGAGAGGTTTTGATGAAGTGGCTTAAAAAAAGGCTGATTCAATTTTTTTGTGGATGGAGCTTAACTGCCATCAGTTTAAAGAATATCTTTTGCCTTTTAACCATGATAGGAAAGTATGAAAAAAAAAAAATGAAAAAAAAAAAAACGATGACCCGGGACCTGTCGTCAAAATCCCAAAAGTATGAAAAAAAACATAAAAAACCAGATGACCCGGGACTTGAACTCTGGTCGTCAAAATCCCAAAAGTGTTAAATGTCAGTGCTTAGACCACTAGGCTATAGGTGACAAGCGCAAACCAAAAGTTTGTTGAGTATTTGAACCTCACTACTAAGAAAAATGAGAGGGGGGGGAACAGAATCCGACGGCAAAAAAACAGCTGTCGGAATCCGTTCCCCCACCCTCATTTTGAGAGGTTTTGATGAAGTGGCTTAAAAAAAGGCTGATTCATTTTTTTTGTGGATGGAGCTTAACTGCCATCAGTTTAAAGAATATCTTTTGCCTTTTCACCATGATAGGAAAGTATGAAAAAAAAAAAAAAAAAAAAAAAACGATGACCCGGGACCTGTCGTCAAAATCCCAAAAGTATGAAAAAAAAAAAAAAAAAAACCTATGACCCGGGACTTGAACTCTGGTCGTCAAAATCCCAAAAGTGTTAAATGTCTGTGCGTAGACCACTAGGCTATAGGGGACAAGTACAAAACAAAAGTTTGTTGAGTATTTGAACCTCACTGCTAAGAAAAATGAGAGGGGGGGGAACAGAATCCGATGGCAAAAAAACAGCTGTCGGAATCCGTTCCCCCACCCTCATTATGAGAGGTTTTGATGAAGTGGCTTAAAAAAAGGCTGATTCAATTTTTTTGTGGATGGAGCTTAACTGCCATCAGTTTAAAGAATATCTTTTGCCTTTTAACCATGATAGGAAAGTATGAAAAAAAAAAAATGAAAAAAAAAAAAACGATGACCCGGGACCTGTCGTCAAAATCCCAAAAGTATGAAAAAAAACCAAAAAAAACCAGATGACCCGGGACTTGAACTCTGGTCGTCAAAATCCCAAAAGTGTTAAATGTCAGTGCTTAGACCACTAGGCTATAGGTGACAAGCGCAAACCAAAAGTTTGTTGAGTATTTGAACCTCACTACTAAGAAAAATGAGAGGGGGGGGAACAGAATCCGACGGCAAAAAAACAGCTGTCGGAATCCGTTCCCCCACCCTCATTTTGAGAGGTTTTGATGAAGTGGCTTAAAAAAAGGCTGATTCATTTTTTTTGTGGATGGAGCTTAACTGCCATCAGTTTAAAGAATATCTTTTGCCTTTTCACCATGATTGGAAAGTATGAAAAAAAAAAAAAAAAAAAAAAAACGATGACCCGGGACCTGTCGTCAAAATCCCAAAAGTATGAAAAAAAAAAAAAAAAAAACCTATGACCCGGGACTTGAACTCTGGTCGTCAAAATCCCAAAAGTGTTAAATGTCAGTGCGTAGACCACTAGGCTATAGGTGACAAGTGCAAAACAAAAGTTTGTTGAGTATTTGAACCTCACTGCTAAGAAAAATGAGAGGGGGGGGGGGGGGAACAGAATCCCATGGCAAAAAAACAGCTGTCGGAATCCGTTCCCCCACCCTCATTATGAGAGGTTTTGATGAAGTGGCTTAAAAAAAGGCTGATTCAATTTTTTTGTGGATGGAGCTTAACTGCCATCAGTTTAAAGAATATATTTTGCCTTTTAACCATGATAGGAAAGTATGAAAAAAAAAACACAAAAAATAAAAAAACGATGACCCGGGACCTGTCGTCAAAATCCCAAAAGTATGAAAAAAAAACAAAAAAAAACAGATGACCCGGGACTTGAACTCTGGTCGTCAAAATCCCCAAAGTGTTAAATGTCAGTGCTTAGACCACTAGGCTATAGGTGACAAGTGCGAACCAACAGTTTGTTGAGTATTTGAACCTCACTACTAAGAAAAATGAGAGGGGGGGGAACAGAATCCGACGGCAAAAAAACAGCTGTCGGAATCCGTTCCCCCACCCTCATTTTGAGAGGTTTTGATGAAGTGGCTTAAAAAAAGGCTGATTCAATTTTTTTGTGGATGGAGCTTAACTGCCATCAGTTTAAAGAATATCTTTTGCCTTTTAACCATGATAGGAAAGTATGAAAAAAAAAAAATGAAAAAAAAAAAAACGATGACCCGGGACCTGTCGTCAAAATCCCAAAAGTATGAAAAAAAACAAAAAAAACCAGATGACCCGGGACTTGAACTCTGGTCGTCAAAATCCCAAAAGTGTTAAATGTCAGTGCTTAGACCACTAGGCTATAGGTGACAAGCGCAAACCAAAAGTTTGTTGAGTATTTGAACCTCACTACTAAGAAAAATGAGAGGGGGGGGGAACAGAATCCGACGGCAAAAAAACAGCTGTCGGAATCCGTTCCCCCACCCTCATTTTGAGAGGTTTTGATGAAGTGGCTTAAAAAAAGGCTGATTCATTTTTTTTGTGGATGGAGCTTAACTGCCATCAGTTTAAAGAATATCTTTTGCCTTTTCACCATGATAGGAAAGTATGAAAAAAAAAAAAAAAAAAAAAAAACGATGACCCGGGACCTGTCGTCAAAATCCCAAAAGTATGAAAAAAAAAAAAAAAAAAACCTATGACCCGGGACTTGAACTCTGGTCGTCAAAATCCCAAAAGTGTTAAATGTCAGTGCGTAGACCACTAGGCTATAGGGGACAAGTACAAAACAAAAGTTTGTTGAGTATTTGAACCTCACTGCTAAGAAAAATGAGAGGGGGGGGAACAGAATCCGATGGCAAAAAAACAGCTGTCGGAATCCGTTCCCCCACCCTCATTATGAGAGGTTTTGATGAAGTGGCTTAAAAAAAGGCTGATTCAATTTTTTTGTGGATGGAGCTTAACTGCCATCAGTTTAAAGAATATATTTTGCCTTTTAACCATGATAGGAAAGTATGGAAAAAAAAACACAAAAAATAAAAAAACGATGACCCGGGACCTGTCGTCAAAATCCCAAAAGTATGAAAAAAAAAACAAAAAAAAACAGATGACCCGGGACTTGAACTCTGGTCGTCAAAATCCCCAAAGTGTTAAATGTCAGTGCTTAGACCACTAGGCTATAGGTGACAAGTGCAAACCAACAGTTTGTTGAGTATTTGAACCTCACTACTAAGAAAAATGAGAGGGGGGGGAACAGAATCCGACGGCAAAAAAACAGCTGTCGGAATCCGTTCCCCCACCCTCATTTTGAGAGGTTTTGATGAAGTGGCTTAAAAAAAGGCTGATTCAATTTTTTTGTGGATGGAGCTTAACTGCCATCAGTTTAAAGAATATCTTTTGCCTTTTAACCATGATAGGAAAGTATGAAAAAAAAAAAATGAAAAAAAAAAAAAACGATGACCCGGGACCTGTCGTCAAAATCCCAAAAGTATGAAAAAAAAACAAAAAAAACAAAAAAAACCAGATGACCCGGGACTTGAACTCTGGTCGTCAAAATCCCAAAAGTGTTAAATGTCAGTGCTTAGACCACTAGGCTATAGGTGACAAGCGCAAACCAAAAGTTTGTTGAGTATTTGAACCTCACTACTAAGAAAAATGAGAGGGGGGGGAACAGAATCCGACGGCAAAAAAACAGCTGTCGGAATCCGTTCCCCCACCCTCATTTTGAGAGGTTTTGATGAAGTGGCTTAAAAAAAGGCTGATTCAATTTTTTTGTGGATGGAGCTTAACTGCCATCAGTTTAAAGAATATCTTTTGCCTTTTAACCATGATAGGAAAGTATGAAAAAAAAAAAATGAAAAAAAAAAAAACGATGACCCGGGACCTGTCGTCAAAATCCCAAAAGTATGAAAAAAAAACAAAAAAAACCAGATGACCCGGGACTTGAACTCTGGTCGTCAAAATCCCAAAAGTGTTAAATGTCAGTGCTTAGACCACTAGGCTATAGGTGACAAGCGCAAACCAAAAGTTTGTTGAGTATTTGAACCTCACTACTAAGAAAAATGAGAGGGGGGGGGAACAGAATCCGACGGCAAAAAAACAGCTGTCGGAATCCGTTCCCCCACCCTCATTATGAGAGGTTTTGATGAAGTGGCTTAAAAAAAGGCTGATTCATTTTTTTTGTGGATGGAGCTTAACTGCCATCAGTTTAAAGAATATCTTTTGCCTTTTAACCATGATAGGAAAGTATAAAAAACAAAACAAAAAAAAACCATGACCCGGGTCCTGTCGTCAAAATCCCAAAAGTATGAAAAAAAAACAAAAAAAACGATGACCCGGTACTTGAACTCTGGTCGTCAAAATCCCCAAAGTGTTAAATGTCAGTGCTTAGACCACTAGGCTATAGGTGACAAGTGCAAACCAAAAGTTTGTTGAGTATTTGAACCTCTCTACTAAGAAAAATGAGAGGGGGGGGGGAACAGAATCCGACGGCAAAAAAACAGCTGTCGGAATCCGTTCCCCCACCCTCATTTTGAGAGGTTTTGATGAAGTGGCTTAAAAAAAGGCTGATTCAATTTTTTTGTGGATGGAGCTTAACTGCCATCAGTTTAAAGAATATCTTTTGCCTTTTAACCATGATAGGAAAGTATGAAAAAAAAAAAATGAAAAAAAAAAAAACGATGACCCGGGACCTGTCGTCAAAATCCCAAAAGTATGAAAAAAAACAAAAAAAACCAGATGACCCGGGACTTGAACTCTGGTCGTCAAAATCCCCAAAGTGTTAAATATCTTAGACCACTAGGCTACAGGTGACAAGTGCAAACCAACAGTTTGTTGAGTATTTGAACCTCACTACTAAGAAAAATGAGAGGGGGGGGGAACAGAATCCGACGGCAAAAAAACAGCTGTCGGAATCCGTTCCCCCACCCTCATTTTGAGAGGTTTTGATGAAGTGGCTTAAAAAAAGGCTGATTCAATTTTTTTGTGGATGGAGCTTAACTGCCATCAGTTTAAAGAATATCTTTTGCCTTTTAACCATGATAGGAAAGTATGAAAAAAAAAAAATGAAAAAAAAAAAAACGATGACCCGGGACCTGTCGTCAAAATCCCAAAAGTATGAAAAAAAACATAAAAAACCAGATGACCCGGGACTTGAACTCTGGTCGTCAAAATCCCAAAAGTGTTAAATGTCAGTGCTTAGACCACTAGGCTATAGGTGACAAGCGCAAACCAAAAGTTTGTTGAGTATTTGAACCTCACTACTAAGAAAAATGAGAGGGGGGGGAACAGAATCCGACGGCAAAAAAACAGCTGTCGGAATCCGTTCCCCCACCCTCATTTTGAGAGGTTTTGATGAAGTGGCTTAAAAAAAGGCTGATTCATTTTTTTTGTGGATGGAGCTTAACTGCCATCAGTTTAAAGAATATCTTTTGCCTTTTCACCATGATAGGAAAGTATGAAAAAAAAAAAAAAAAAAAAAAAACGATGACCCGGGACCTGTCGTCAAAATCCCAAAAGTATGAAAAAAAAAAAAAAAAAAACCTATGACCCGGGACTTGAACTCTGGTCGTCAAAATCCCAAAAGTATGAAAAAAAAAACAAAAAAACCCGATGACCCGGGACTTGAACTCTGGTCGTCAAAATCCCAAAAGTGTTAAATGTCAGTGCTTAGAACACTAGGCTATAGGGGACAAGTGCAAACTGAAAGTTTGTTGAGTATTTGAACCTCACTGCTAAGAAAAATGAGAGGGGGGGGGGAACAGAATCCGACGGCAAAAAAACAGCTGTCGGAATCCGTTCCCCCACCCTCATTATGAGAGGTTTTGATGAAGTGGCTTAAAAAAAGTCTGATTAAATTTTTTTGTTGATGGAGCTAGTGTTGGGTCCGAGTCCACCTTTGTCGAGTCCGAGTCGAGTCCAAGTCCTTAACAACCGAGTACAAGTCCAAGTCCGAGTCCAAAGAGGGTCGAGTCGGACTTGAGTCCGAGTCCTTAACATCCGAGTCCGAGTCGAGTCCGGCCGAGTCCACAAAGATTTAAATGATTTGAAATTGACCTTTCACAAAGACCCGCCCCTCTTGGTTACTGTTGCTACGTCCGACAAGCCATTCCTCTCTCACTCCACATGTTCTCGGTCGGAGCAAAGAGGACACTAACAATGTGCCAACAGACAGAGCAGGGTACTTTTGGTTTGAAATAAAGTCTCAGCTTTCAAATTTTTAAATTTTTATGAAATTCAAACGATAAATACTGTTTTGTGGTGCTTTAATGTGTAGGCCTCAGTTCAAGCAGTACGTGAACTGATAATCTCTTCTAGTTATAGCACAAATTTCTAAAAAAGAAATCAATACACACTATTTTTCAAGTTCAAGTCCACTGCCTTTAATCTACTAACTGATTTGGTTTGTTTGTCGAACAAAAATGGCGTGTATCTGCATTATAATTGGTCAGATCACCTGTCAATCAAATCCCGGCGAAAGGTCTCAACACTGAGCTCTTAAATTAATATTTTAAACCTTACAAAATGATTGCAATGTATAGTTACAGTCATATGTTTACCTATTGTACATCTTTTAGGCTATTAAACATATGTTATGTGAAAAAGCTTTTTCAGGGCAGTAGCCTACTAAATAGAAACAATGTGTATGATCCGTCTTATTAAAAAACATATAAAAATAACATTTTGGAGATTCTGCAAGGAGTATGTAAACTTATGACTAAAGTATAAATGCAACAAAAATTATAACATTATTAGACGCCAAAATGTTGCTATGGTTATCACGTTCTTATGTTGCTATGTGTCAAATCATCGCAATTTCATGACTCAAAGGACAAAAATTAAGTGGATTCAATCCCACATTTAAATGCAGTTATCACTATTTATAATTTACAGTGTGAATGTAACCACTGGTCCTCTAGAAGTATGAAAAACAAAACTATTTAGATTGTCAACAGCGCTCCCTTTAAGCCATCACTTACCGCGTTCGGCACTCTCCCTAAAACTCTCGTCATAAACACTGACTGAAGTTGTCCGCACTGCACAGTGAATATCTTATTTATATTGCGTCTAGAAAGACTTTGTTGTTTATGAGGGGATTTGCGAAAGGATAAAGCTCGTGCTGATTCTACATTTTGAGCGAATTATTCGCATGCGGACTCTAAAACGCCTCTGATTTGCCACTGATTTTATGCACTTAACTGTGATTGGCTACAATGCTCAACGCTGAAACAACGTTGTTTCGTTTCGTTTTTAAATAAAAAAAATTCACAAAATTTCGTTTTGTGTCATCCAGTGCCTGGACTCGACTGGACTCGGACATTTTTCCGAGTCTAAAATGTCCCGAGTCCATGTCAAGTCCGAGTACAAATTCATTCGAGTGCGTGACAAGTCCGAGTCCATTCAAAATTGGACTCGAGACCGGACTCGAGTCCGAGTCCGAGTTCGAGTACCCCAACTCTAGATGGAGCTTAACTGCCATCAGTTTAAAGAATATCTTTTGCCTTTTAACCATGATAGGAAAGTATGAAAAAAAAAAAAAAAAAAAAAAAACGATGACCCGGGACCTGTCGTCAAAATCCCAAAAGTATGAAAAAAAAAAAAAAAAAACGATTACCCGGTACTTGAACTCTGGTCGTCAAAATCCCCAAAGTGTTAAATGTCAGTGCTTAGACCACTAGGCTATAGGGGACAAGTGCAAACCAAAAGTTTGTTGAGTATTTGAACCTCACTGCTAAGAAAAATGAGAGGGGGGGGGGAACAGAATCCGACGGCAAAAAAACAGCTGTCGGAATCCGTTCCCCCACCCTCATTATGAGAGGTTTTGATGAAGTGGCTTAAAAAAAGGCTGATTCAATTTTTTTGTGGATGGAGCTTAACTGCCATCAGTTTAAAGAATATCTTTTGCCTTTTAACCATGATAGGAAAGTATAAAAAACAAAACAAAAAAAAACCATGACCCGGGTCCTGTCGTCAAAATCCCAAAAGTATGAAAAAAAACCAAAAAAAATGATGACCCGGTACTTGAACTCTGGTCGTCAAAATCCCCAAAGTGTTAAATGTCAGTGCTTAGACCACTAGGCTATAGGTGACAAGTGCAAACCAAAAGTTTGTTGAGTATTTGAACCTCTCTACTAAGAAAAATGAGAGGGGGGGGGAACAGAATCCGACGGCAAAAAAACAGCTGTCGGAATCCGTTCCCCCACCCTCATTTTGAGAGGTTTTGATGAAGTGGCTTAAAAAAAGGCTGATTCAATTTTTTTGTGGATGGAGCTTAACTGCCATCAGTTTAAAGAATATCTTTTGCCTTTTAACCATGATAGGAAAGTATGAAAAAAAAAAAACGAAAAAAAAAAAAACGATGACCCGGGACCTGTCGTCAAAATCCCAAAAGTATGAAAAAAAACAAAAAAAACCAGATGACCCGGGACTTGAACTCTGGTCGTCAAAATCCCCAAAGTGTTAAATATCTTAGACCACTAGGCTACAGGTGACAAGTGCAAACCAACAGTTTGTTGAGTATTTGAACCTCACTACTAAGAAAAATGAGAGGGGGGGGAACAGAATCCGACGGCAAAAAAACAGCTGTCGGAATCCGTTCCCCCACCCTCATTTTGAGAGGTTTTGATGAAGTGGCTTAAAAAAAGGCTGATTCAATTTTTTTGTGGATGGAGCTTAACTGCCATCAGTTTAAAGAATATCTTTTGCCTTTTAACCATGATAGGAAAGTATGAAAAAAAAAAAATGAAAAAAAAAAAAACGATGACCCGGGACCTGTCGTCAAAATCCCAAAAGTATGAAAAAAAACATAAAAAACCAGATGACCCGGGACTTGAACTCTGGTCGTCAAAATCCCAAAAGTGTTAAATGTCAGTGCTTAGACCACTAGGCTATAGGTGACAAGCGCAAACCAAAAGTTTGTTGAGTATTTGAACCTCACTACTAAGAAAAATGAGAGGGGGGGGAACAGAATCCGACGGCAAAAAAACAGCTGTCGGAATCCGTTCCCCCACCCTCATTTTGAGAGGTTTTGATGAAGTGGCTTAAAAAAAGGCTGATTCATTTTTTTTGTGGATGGAGCTTAACTGCCATCAGTTTAAAGAATATCTTTTGCCTTTTCACCATGATAGGAAAGTATGAAAAAAAAAAAAAAAAAAAAAAAAACGATGACCCGGGACCTGTCGTCAAAATCCCAAAAGTATGAAAAAAAAAAAAAAAAAAACCTATGACCCGGGACTTGAACTCTGGTCGTCAAAATCCCAAAAGTGTTAAATGTCAGTGCGTAGACCACTAGGCTATAGGGGACAAGTACAAAACAAAAGTTTGTTGAGTATTTGAACCTCACTGCTAAGAAAAATGAGAGGGGGGGGGAACAGAATCCGATGGCAAAAAAACAGCTGTCGGAATCCGTTCCCCCACCCTCATTATGAGAGGTTTTGATGAAGTGGCTTAAAAAAAGGCTGATTCAATTTTTTTGTGGATGGAGCTTAACTGCCATCAGTTTAAAGAATATCTTTTGCCTTTTAACCATGATAGGAAAGTATGAAAAAAAAAAAATGAAAAAAAAAAAAACGATGACCCGGGACCTGTCGTCAAAATCCCAAAAGTATGAAAAAAAAACAAAAAAAACCAGATGACCCGGGACTTGAACTCTGGTCGTCAAAATCCCAAAAGTGTTAAATGTCAGTGCTTAGACCACTAGGCTATAGGTGACAAGCGCAAACCAAAAGTTTGTTGAGTATTTGAACCTCACTACTAAGAAAAATGAGAGGGGGGGGAACAGAATCCGACGGCAAAAAAACAGCTGTCGGAATCCGTTCCCCCACCCTCATTTTGAGAGGTTTTGATGAAGTGGCTTAAAAAAAGGCTGATTCATTTTTTTTGTGGATGGAGCTTAACTGCCATCAGTTTAAAGAATATCTTTTGCCTTTTCACCATGATTGGAAAGTATGAAAAAAAAAAAAAAAAAAAAAAAACGATGACCCGGGACCTGTCGTCAAAATCCCAAAAGTATGAAAAAAAAAAAAAAAAAAAACCTATGACCCGGGACTTGAACTCTGGTCGTCAAAATCCCAAAAGTGTTAAATGTCAGTGCGTAGACCACTAGGCTATAGGTGACAAGTGCAAAACAAAAGTTTGTTGAGTATTTGAACCTCACTGCTAAGAAAAATGAGAGGGGGGGGGGGGGGAACAGAATCCCATGGCAAAAAAACAGCTGTCGGAATCCGTTCCCCCACCCTCATTATGAGAGGTTTTGATGAAGTGGCTTAAAAAAAGGCTGATTCAATTTTTTTGTGGATGGAGCTTAACTGCCATCAGTTTAAAGAATATATTTTGCCTTTTAACCATGATAGGAAAGTATGAAAAAAAAAACACAAAAAAATAAAAAAACGATGACCCGGGACCTGTCGTCAAAATCCCAAAAGTATGAAAAAAAAACAAAAAAAAACAGATGACCCGGGACTTGAACTCTGGTCGTCAAAATCCCCAAAGTGTTAAATGTCAGTGCTTAGACCACTAGGCTATAGGTGACAAGTGCGAACCAACAGTTTGTTGAGTATTTGAACCTCACTACTAAGAAAAATGAGAGGGGGGGGAACAGAATCCGACGGCAAAAAAACAGCTGTCGGAATCCGTTCCCCCACCCTCATTTTGAGAGGTTTTGATGAAGTGGCTTAAAAAAAGGCTGATTCAATTTTTTTGTGGATGGAGCTTAACTGCCATCAGTTTAAAGAATATCTTTTGCCTTTTAACCATGATAGGAAAGTATGAAAAAAAAAAAATGAAAAAAAAAAAAACGATGACCCGGGACCTGTCGTCAAAATCCCAAAAGTATGAAAAAAAACAAAAAAAACCAGATGACCCGGGACTTGAACTCTGGTCGTCAAAATCCCAAAAGTGTTAAATGTCAGTGCTTAGACCACTAGGCTATAGGTGACAAGCGCAAACCAAAAGTTTGTTGAGTATTTGAACCTCACTACTAAGAAAAATGAGAGGGGGGGGAACAGAATCCGACGGCAAAAAAACAGCTGTCGGAATCCGTTCCCCCACCCTCATTTTGAGAGGTTTTGATGAAGTGGCTTAAAAAAAGGCTGATTCATTTTTTTTGTGGATGGAGCTTAACTGCCATCAGTTTAAAGAATATCTTTTTCCTTTTCACCATGATAGGAAAGTATGAAAAAAAAAAAAAAAAAAAAAAAACGATGACCCGGGACCTGTCGTCAAAATCCCAAAAGTATGAAAAAAAAAAAAAAAAAAACCTATGACCCGGGACTTGAACTCTGGTCGTCAAAATCCCAAAAGTGTTAAATGTCAGTGCGTAGACCACTAGGCTATAGGGGACAAGTACAAAAACAAAAGTTTGTTGAGTATTTGAACCTCACTGCTAAGAAAAATGAGAGGGGGGGGAACAGAATCCGATGGCAAAAAAACAGCTGTCGGAATCCGTTCCCCCACCCTCATTATGAGAGGTTTTGATGAAGTGGCTTAAAAAAAGGCTGATTCAATTTTTTTGTGGATGGAGCTTAACTGCCATCAGTTTAAAGAATATCTTTTGCCTTTTAACCATGATAGGAAAGTATGAAAAAAAAAAAATGAAAAAAAAAAAAACGATGACCCGGGACCTGTCGTCAAAATCCCAAAAGTATGAAAAAAAACAAAAAAAACCAGATGACCCGGGACTTGAACTCTGGTCGTCAAAATCCCAAAAGTGTTAAATGTCAGTGCTTAGACCACTAGGCTATAGGTGACAAGTGCAAACCAAAAGTTTGTTGAGTATTTGAACCTCACTGCTAAGAAAAATGAGAGGGGGGGGAACAGAATCCGATGGCAAAAAAACAGCTGTCGGAATCCGTTCCCCCACCCTCATTATGAGAGGTTTTGATGAAGTGGCTTAAAAAAAGGCTGATTCAATTTTTGTGTGGATGGAGCTTAACTGCCATCAGTTTAAAGAATATATTTTGCCTTTTAACCATGATAGGAAAGTATGAAAAAAAAAACACACAAAAAAAAAAACGATGACCCGGGACCTGTCGTCAAAATCCCAAAAGTATGAAAAAAAAACAAAAAAAAACAGATGACCCGGGACTTGAACTCTGGTCGTCAAAATCCCCAAAGTGTTAAATGTCAGTGCTTAGACCACTAGGCTATAGGTGACAAGTACAAAACAAAAGTTTGTTGAGTATTTGAACCTCACTGCTAAGAAAAATGAGAGGGGGGGGAACAGAATCCGACGGCAAAAAAACAGCTGTCGGAATCCGTTCCCCCACCCTCATTTTGAGAGGTTTTGATGAAGTGGCTTAAAAAAAGGCTGATTCAATTTTTTGTGGATGGAGCTTAACTGCCATCAGTTTAAAGAATATCTTTTGCCTTTTAACCATGATAGGAAAGTATGAAAAAAAAAAAAATGAAAAAAAAAAAAACGATGACCCGGGACCTGTCGTCAAAATCCCAAAAGTATGAAAAAAAAACAAAAAAAAAACAGATGACCCGGGACTTGAACTCTGGTCGTCAAAATCCCAAAAGTGTTAAATGTCAGTGCTTAGACCACTAGGCTATAGGTGACAAGCGCAAACCAAAAGTTTGTTGAGTATTTGAACCTCACTGCTAAGAAAAATGAGAGGGGGGGGAACAGAATCCGACGGCAAAAAAACAGCTGTCGGAATCCGTTCCCCCACCCTCATTATGAGAGGTTTTGATGAAGTGGCTTAAAAAAAGGCTGATTCAATTTTTTTGTGGATGGAGCTTAACTGCCATCAGTTTGAAGAATATCTTTTGCCTTTTAACCATGATAGGAAAGTATGAAAAAAAAAAAAACGAAAAAAAAAAACCATGACCTGGGACCTGTCGTCAAAATCCCAAAAGTATGAAAAAAAAACAAAAAAAACCCGATGACCCGGGACTTGAACTCTGGTCGTCAAAATCCCAAAAGGGTTAAATGTCAGTGCTTAGACCACTAGGCTATAGGTGACAAGTGCAAACCAAAAGTTTGTTGAGTATTTGAACCTCACTACTAAGAAAAATGAGAGGGGGGGGGAACAGAATCCGACGGCAAAAAAACAGCTGTCGGAATCCGTTCCCCCACCCTCATTATGAGAGGTTTTGATGAAGTGGCTTAAAAAAAGGCTGATTCAAGTTTTTTGTGGATGGAGCTTAACTGCCATCAGTTTAAAGAATATCTTTTGCCTTTTCACCATGATAGGAAAGTATGAAAAAAAAAAAAAAAAAAAAAAAACGATGACCCGGGACCTGTCGTCAAAATCCCAAAAGTATGAAAAAAAAAAAAAAAAAAACGATGACCCGGGACTTGAACTCCTGTCGTCAAAATCCCGAAAGAGTTAAATGTCAGTGCTTAGACCACTAGGCTATAGGTGACAAGTGCAAACAGAAAGTTTGTTGAGTATTTGAACCTCACTGCTAAGAAAAATGAGAGGGGGGGGGAACAGAATCCGACGGCAAAAAAACAGCTGTCGGAATCCGTTCCCCCACCCTCATTATGAGAGGTTTTGATGAAGTGGCTTAAAAAAAGGCTGATTCAATTTTTTTGTGGATGGAGCTTAACTGCCATCAGTTTAAAGAATATCTTTTGCCTTTTAACCATGATAGGAAAGTATGGGAAAAAAAAAATGAAAAAAAAAAAAACGATGACCCGGGACCTGTCGTCAAAATCCCAAAAGTATGAAAAAAAACAAAAAAAACCAGATGACCCGGGATTTGAACTCTGGTCGTCAAAATCCCCAAAGTGTTAAATATCAGTGCTTAGACCACTAGGCTATAGGTGACAAGCGCAAACCAAAAGTTTGTTGAGTATTTGAACCTCACTACTAAGAAAAATGAGAGGATGGGGAACAGAATCCGACGGCAAAAAAACAGCTGTCGGAATCCGTTCCCCCACCCTCATTATGAGAGGTTTTGATGAAGTGGCTTAAAAAAAGGCTGATTCAATTTTTTTGTGGATGGAGCTTAACTGCCATCAGTTTAAAGAATATCTTTTGCCTTTTAACCATGATAGGAAAGTATGAAAAAAAAAAAAAAAAAAAAAAAAACGATGACCCGGGACCTGTCGTCAAAATCCCAAAAGTATGAAAAAAAACAAAAAAAACCAGATGACCCGGGATTTGAACTCTGGTCGTCAAAATCCCCAAAGTGTTAAATATCAGTGCTTAGACCACTAGGCTATAGGGGACAAGTGCAAACCAAAAGTTTGTTGAGTATTTGAACCTCACTACTAAGAAAAATGAGAGGGGGGGGGAACAGAATCCGACGGCAAAAAAACAGCTGTCGGAATCCGTTCCCCCACCCTCATTATGAGAGGTTTTGATGAAGTGGCTTAAAAAAAGGCTGATTCAATTTTTTTGTGGATGGAGCTTAACTGCCATCAGTTTAAAGAATATCTTTTGCCTTTTAACCATGATAGGAAAGTATGAAAAAAAAAAAATGAAAAAAAAAAAAACGATGACCCGGGACCTGTCGTCAAAATCCCAAAAGTATGAAAAAAAAAACAAAAAAAACCAGATGACCCGGGACTTGAACTCTGGTCGTCAAAATCCCAAAAGTGTTAAATGTCAGTGCTTAGACCACTAGGCTATAGGTGACAAGCGCAAACCAAAAGTTTGTTGAGTATTTGAACCTCACTACTAAGAAAAATGAGAGGGGGGGGAACAGAATCCGACGGCAAAAAAACAGCTGTCGGAATCCGTTCCCCCACCCTCATTTTGAGAGGTTTTGATGAAGTGGCTTAAAAAAAGGCTGATTCAATTTTTTTGTGGATGGAGCTTAACTGCCATCAGTTTAAATAATATCTTTTGCCTTTTAACCATGATAGGAAAGTATGAAAAAAAAAAAAAAAAAAAAAAAAAAACGATGACCCGGGACCTGTCGTCAAAATCCCAAAAGTATGAAAAAAAAACAAAAAAAACCAGATGACCCGGGACTTGAACTCTGGTCGTCAAAATCCCAAAAGTGTTAAATGTCAGTGCTTAGACCACTAGGCTATAGGTGACAAGCGCAAACCAAAAGTTTGTTGAGTATTTGAACCTCACTACTAAGAAAAATGAGAGGGGGGGGAACAGAATCCGACGGCAAAAAAACAGCTTTCGGAATCCGTTCCCCCACCCTCATTTTGAGAGGTTTTGATGAAGTGGCTTAAAAAAAGGCTGATCCATTTTTTTTGTGGATGGAGCTTAACTGCCATCAGTTTAAAGAATATCTTTTGCCTTTTCACCATGATAGGAAAGTATGAAAAAAAAAAAAAAAAAAAAAAAACGATGACCCGGGACCTGTCGTCAAAATCCCAAAAGTATGAAAAAAAAAAAAAAAAAAACCTATGACCCGGGACTTGAACTCTGGTCGTCAAAATCCCAAAAGTGTTAAATGTCAGTGCGTAGACCACTAGGCTATAGGGGACAAGTACAAAACAAAAGTTTGTTGAGTATTTGAACCTCACTGCTAAGAAAAATGAGAGGGGGGGGAACAGAATCCGATGGCAAAAAAACAGCTGTCGGAATCCGTTCCCCCACCCTCATTATGAGAGGTTTTGATGAAGTGGCTTAAAAAAAGGCTGATTCAATTTTTTTGTGGATGGAGCTTAACTGCCATCAGTTTAAAGAATATATTTTGCCTTTTAACCATGATAGGAAAGTATGGAAAAAAAAACACAAAAAATAAAAAAACGATGACCCGGGACCTGTCGTCAAAATCCCAAAAGTATGAAAAAAAAAACAAAAAAAAACAGATGACCCGGGACTTGAACTCTGGTCGTCAAAATCCCCAAAGTGTTA
Organism: Phoxinus phoxinus; assembly: GCF_949152265.1. NCBI lineage: Eukaryota > Metazoa > Chordata > Actinopteri > Cypriniformes > Leuciscidae > Phoxinus > Phoxinus phoxinus. The sequence goes on along the minus strand of NC_136882.1, from coordinate 24,009,508 downwards.
AATGTCAGTGCTTAGACCACTAGGCTATAGGTGACAAGTGCAAACCAACAGTTTGTTGAGTATTTGAACCTCACTACTAAGAAAAATGAGAGGGGGGGGAACAGAATCCGACGGCAAAAAAACAGCTGTCGGAATCCGTTCCCCCACCCTCATTTTGAGAGGTTTTGATGAAGTGGCTTAAAAAAAGGCTGATTCAATTTTTTTGTGGATGGAGCTTAACTGCCATCAGTTTAAAGAATATCTTTTGCCTTTTAACCATGATAGGAAAGTATGAAAAAAAAAAAATGAAAAAAAAAAAAAACGATGACCCGGGACCTGTCGTCAAAATCCCAAAAGTATGAAAAAAAAACAAAAAAAACAAAAAAAAACAGATGACCCGGGACTTGAACTCTGGTCGTCAAAATCCCAAAAGTGTTAAATGTCAGTGCTTAGACCACTAGGCTAGAGGTGACAAGCGCAAACCAAAAGTTTGTTGAGTATTTGAACCTCACTACTAAGAAAAATGAGAGGGGGGGGAACAGAATCCGACGGCAAAAAAACAGCTGTCGGAATCCGTTCCCCCACCCTCATTTTGAGAGGTTTTGATGAAGTGGCTTAAAAAAAGGCTGATTCAATTTTTTTGTGGATGGAGCTTAACTGCCATCAGTTTAAAGAATATCTTTTGCCTTTTAACCATGATAGGAAAGTATGAAAAAAAAAAAATGAAAAAAAAAAAAACGATGACCCGGGACCTGTCGTCAAAATCCCAAAAGTATGAAAAAAAAACAAAAAAAAACAGATGACCCGGGACTTGAACTCTGGTCGTCAAAATCCCAAAAGTGTTAAATGTCAGTGCTTAGACCACTAGGCTATAGGTGACAAGCGCAAACCAAAAGTTTGTTGAGTATTTGAACCTCACTACTAAGAAAAATGAGAGGGGGGGGGAACAGAATCCGACGGCAAAAAAACAGCTGTCGGAATCCGTTCCCCCACCCTCATTTTGAGAGGTTTTGATGAAGTGGCTTAAAAAAAGGCTGATCCATTTTTTTTGTGGATGGAGCTTAACTGCCATCAGTTTAAAGAATATCTTTTGCCTTTTCACCATGATAGGAAAGTATGAAAAAAAAAAAAAAAAAAAAAAAACGATGACCCGGGACCTGTCGTCAAAATCCCAAAAGTATGAAAAAAAAAAAAAAAAAAACCTATGACCCGGGACTTGAACTCTGGTCGTCAAAATCCCAAAAGTGTTAAATGTCAGTGCGTAGACCACTAGGCTATAGGGGACAAGTACAAAACAAAAGTTTGTTGAGTATTTGAACCTCACTGCTAAGAAAAATGAGAGGGGGGGGAACAGAATCCGATGGCAAAAAAACAGCTGTCGGAATCCGTTCCCCCACCCTCATTATGAGAGGTTTTGATGAAGTGGCTTAAAAAAAGGCTGATTCAATTTTTTTGTGGATGGAGCTTAACTGCCATCAGTTTAAAGAATATATTTTGCCTTTTAACCATGATAGGAAAGTATGGAAAAAAAAACACAAAAAATAAAAAAACGATGACCCGGGACCTGTCGTCAAAATCCCAAAAGTATGAAAAAAAAAACAAAAAAAAACAGATGACCCGGGACTTGAACTCTGGTCGTCAAAATCCCCAAAGTGTTAAATGTCAGTGCTTAGACCACTAGGCTATAGGTGACAAGTGCAAACCAACAGTTTGTTGAGTATTTGAACCTCACTACTAAGAAAAATGAGAGGGGGGGGAACAGAATCCGACGGCAAAAAAACAGCTGTCGGAATCCGTTCCCCCACCCTCATTTTGAGAGGTTTTGATGAAGTGGCTTAAAAAAAGGCTGATTCAATTTTTTTGTGGATGGAGCTTAACTGCCATCAGTTTAAAGAATATCTTTTGCCTTTTAACCATGATAGGAAAGTATGAAAAAAAAAAAATGAAAAAAAAAAAAAACGATGACCCGGGACCTGTCGTCAAAATCCCAAAAGTATGAAAAAAAAACAAAAAAAACAAAAAAAAACAGATGACCCGGGACTTGAACTCTGGTCGTCAAAATCCCAAAAGTGTTAAATGTCAGTGCTTAGACCACTAGGCTATAGGTGACAAGCGCAAACCAAAAGTTTGTTGAGTATTTGAACCTCACTACTAAGAAAAATGAGAGGGGGGGGAACAGAATCCGACGGCAAAAAAACAGCTGTCGGAATCCGTTCCCCCACCCTCATTTTGAGAGGTTTTGATGAAGTGGCTTAAAAAAAGGCTGATTCAATTTTTTTGTGGATGGAGCTTAACTGCCATCAGTTTAAAGAATATCTTTTGCCTTTTAACCATGATAGGAAAGTATGAAAAAAAAAAAATGAAAAAAAAAAAAACGATGACCCGGGACCTGTCGTCAAAATCCCAAAAGTATGAAAAAAAAACAAAAAAAACCAGATGACCCGGGACTTGAACTCTGGTCGTCAAAATCCCAAAAGTGTTAAATGTCAGTGCTTAGACCACTAGGCTATAGGTGACAAGCGCAAACCAAAAGTTTGTTGAGTATTTGAACCTCACTACTAAGAAAAATGAGAGGGGGGGGGAACAGAATCCGACGGCAAAAAAACAGCTGTCGGAATCCGTTCCCCCACCCTCATTATGAGAGGTTTTGATGAAGTGGCTTAAAAAAAGGCTGATTCATTTTTTTTGTGGATGGAGCTTAACTGCCATCAGTTTAAAGAATATCTTTTGCCTTTTCACCATGATAGAAAAGTATGAAAAAAAAAAAAAAAAAAAAAAAACGATGACCCCGGGACCTGTCGTCAAAATCCCAAAAGTATGAAAAAAAAAAAAAAAAAAACCTTGACCCGGGACTTGAACTCTGGTCGTCAAAATCCCAAAAGTGTTAAATGTCAGTGCGTAGACCACTAGGCTATAGGGGACAAGTACAAAACAAAAGTTTGTTGAGTATTTGAACCTCACTGCTAAGAAAAATGAGAGGGGGGGGAACAGAATCCGATGGCAAAAAAACAGCTGTCGGAATCCGTTCCCCCACCCTCATTATGAGAGGTTTTGATGAAGTGGCTTAAAAAAAGGCTGATTCAATTTTTTTGTGGATGGAGCTTAACTGCCATCAGTTTAAAGAATATCTTTTGCCTTTTAACCATGATAGGAAAGTATGGAAAAAAAAAAATGAAAAAAAAAAAAAACCATGACCCGGGACGTGTCGTCAAAATCCCAAAAGTATGAAAAAAAACAAAAAAAAACAGATGACCCGGGACTTGAACTCTGGTCGTCAAAATCCCAAAAGTGTTAAATGTCAGTGCTTAGAACACTAGGCTATAGGGGACAAGTGCAAACCAAAAGTTTGTTGAGTATTTGAACCTCACTACTAAGAAAAATGAGAGGGGGGGGGAACAGAATCCGACGGCAAAAAAACAGCTGTCGGAATCCGTTCCCCCACCCTCATTTTGAGAGGTTTTGATGAAGTGGCTTAAAAAAAGGCTGATTCATTTTTTTTGTGGATGGAGCTTAACTGCCATCAGTTTAAAGAATATATTTTGCCTTTTCACCATGATAGGAAAGTATGAAAAAAAAAAAAAAAAAAAACGATGACCCGGGACCTGTCGTCAAAATCCCAAAAGTATGAAAAAAAAAAAAAAAAAACCTATGACCCGGGACTTGAACTCTGGTCGTCAAAATCCCAAAAGTGTTAAATGTCAGTGCGTAGACCACTAGGCTATAGGTGACAAGTGCAAAACACAAGTTTGTTGAGTATTTGAACCTCACTACTAAGAAAAATGAGAGGGGGGGGAACAGAATCCGACGGCAAAAAAACAGCTGTCGGAATCCGTTCCCCCACCCTCATTTTGAGAGGTTTTGATGAAGTGGCTTAAAAAAAGGCTGATTCATTTTTTTTGTGGATGGAGCTTAACTGCCATCAGTTTAAAGAATATCTTTTGCCTTTTCACCATGATAGGAAAGTATGAAAAAAAAAAAAAAAAAAAAAAAACGATGACCCGGGACCTGTCGTCAAAATCCCAAAAGTATGAAAAAAAAAAAAAAAAAAACTATGACCCGGGACTTGAACTCTGGTCGTCAAAATCCCAAAAGTGTTAAATGTCAGTGCGTAGACCACTAGGCTATAGGGGACAAGTACAAAACAATAGTTTGTTGAGTATTTGAACCTCACTGCTAAGAAAAATGAGAGGGGGGGGAACAGAATCCGATGGCAAAATAACAGCTGTCGGAATCCGTTCCCCCACCCTCATTATGAGAGGTTTTGATGAAGTGGCTTAAAAAAAGGCTGATTCAATTTTTTTGTGGATGGAGCTTAACTGCCATCAGTTTAAAGAATATCTTTTGCCTTTTAACCATGATAGGAAAGTATGAAAAAAAAAAACCGAAAAAAAAAAACCATGACCTGGGACCTGTCGTCAAAATCCCAAAAGTATGAAAAAAAAACAAAAAAAACCCGATGACCCGGGACTTGAACTCTGGTCGTCAAAATCCCAAAAGTGTTAAATGACAGTGCTTAGACCACTAGGCTATAGGTGACAAGTGCAAACCAAAAGTTTGTTGAGTATTTGAACCTCACTACTAAGAAAAATGAGAGGGGGGGGGAACAGAATCCGACGGCAAAAAAACAGCTGTCGGAATCCGTTCCCCCACCCTCATTATGAGAGGTTTTGATGAAGTGGCTTAAAAAAAGGCTGATTCAAGTTTTTTGTGGATGGAGCTTAACTGCCATCAGTTTAAAGAATATCTTTTGCCTTTTCACCATGATAGGAAAGTATGAAAAAAAAAAAAAAAAAAAAAAAAACGATGACCCGGGACCTGTCGTCAAAATCCCAAAAGTATGAAAAAAAACAAAAAAAACAACCTATGACCCGGGACTTGAACTCTGGTCGTCAAAATCCCAAAAGTGTTAAATGTCAGTGCGTAGACCACTAGGCTATAGGGGACAAGTGTAAAACAAAAGTTTGTTGAGTATTTGAACCTCACTGCTAAGAAAAATGAGAGGGGGGGGGGAACAGAATCCGATGGCAAAAAAACAGCTGTCGGAATCCGTTCCCCCACCCTCATTATGAGAGGTTTTGATGAAGTGGCTTAAAAAAAGGCTGATTCAATTTTTTTGTGGATGGAGCTTAACTGCCATCAGTTTAAAGAATATCTTTTGCCTTTTAACCATGATAGGAAAGTATGAAAAAAAAAAAAAAAAAAAAAAACGATGACCCGGGACCTGTCGTCAAAATCCCAAAAGTATGAAAAAAAAAAAAAAAAAACGATTACCCGGTACTTGAACTCTAGTCGTCAAAATCCCAAAAGTGTTAAATGTCAGCTTAGACCACTAGGCTATAGGGGACAAGTGCAAACAGAAAGTTTGTTGAGTATTTGAACCTCACTGCTAAGAAAAATGAGAGGGGGGGGGAACAGAATCCGACGGCAAAAAAACAGCTGTCGGAATCCGTTCCCCCACCCTCATTATGAGAGGTTTTGATGAAGTGGCTTAAAAAAAGGCTGATTCAATTTTTTTGTGGATGGAGCTTAACTGCCATCAGTTTAAAGAATATCTTTTGCCTTTTCACCATGATAGGAAAGTATGAAAAAAAAAAAAAAAAAAAAAAAAAAAAAAAAAAAAACGATGACCCGGGACCTGTCGTCAAAATCCCAAAAGTATGAAAAAAAAAAAAAAAAAACCTATGACCCGGGACTTGAACTCTGGTCGTCAAAATCCCAAAAGTGTTAAATGTCAGTGCGTAGACCACTAGGCTATAGGTGCCAAGTGCAAAACAAAAGTTTGTTGAGTATTTGAACCTCACTGCTAAGAAAAATGAGAGGGGGGGGGGGGGGGACAGAATCCGACGGCAAAAAAACAGCTGTCGGAATCCGTTCCCCCACCCTCATTATGAGAGGTTTTGATGAAGTGGCTTAAAAAAAGGCTGATTCAATTTTTTTGTGGATGGAGCTTAACTGCCATCAGTTTAAAGAATATATTTTGCCTTTTAACCATGATAGGAAAGTATGAAAAAAAAAACACAAAAAATAAAAAAACGATGACCCGGGACCTGTCGTCAAAATCCCAAAAGTATGAAAAAAAAACAAAAAAAAACAGATGACCCGGGACTTGAACTCTGGTCGTCAAAATCCCCAAAGTGTTAAATGTCAGTGCTTAGACCACTAGGCTATAGGTGACAAGTGCAAACCAACAGTTTGTTGAGTATTTGAACCTCACTACTAAGAAAAATGAGAGGGGGGGGAACAGAATCCGACGGCAAAAAATCAGCTGTCGGAATCCGTTCCCCCACCCTCATTTTGAGAGGTTTTGATGAAGTGGCTTAAAAAAAGGCTGATTCAATTTTTTTGTGGATGGAGCTTAACTGCCATCAGTTTAAAGAATATCTTTTGCCTTTTAACCATGATAGGAAAGTATGAAAAAAAAAAATGAAAAAAAAAAAAACGATGACCCGGGACCTGTCGTCAAAATCCCAAAAGTATGAAAAAAAAACAAAAAAAACCAGATGACCCGGGACTTGAACTCTGGTCGTCAAAATCCCAAAAGTGTTAAATGTCAGTGCTTAGACCACTTTGCTATAGGTGACAAGTGCAAACCAAAAGTTTGTTGAGTATTTGAACCTCACTACTAAGAAAAATGAGAGGGGGGGGGGGAACAGAATCCGACGGCAAAAAAACAGCTGTCGGAATCCGTTCCCCCACCCTCATTTTGACAGGTTTTGATGAAGTGGCTTAAAAAAAGGCTGATTCATTTTTTTTGTGGATGGAGCTTAACTGCCATCAGTTTAAAGAATATCTTTTGCCTTTTCACCATGATAGGAAAGTATGAAAAAAAAAAAAAAAAAAAAAAAAACGATGACCCGGGACCTGTCGTCAAAATCCCAAAAGTATGAAAAAAAAAAAAAAAAAAACCTATGACCCGGGACTTGAACTCTGGTCGTCAAAATCCCAAAAGTGTTAAATGTCGGTGCGTAGACCACTAGGCTATAGGGGACAAGTACAAAACAAAAGTTTGTTGAGTATTTAAACCTCACTGCTAAGAAAAATGAGAGGGGGGGGAACAGAATCCGACGGCAAAAAAACAGCTGTCGGAATCCGTTCCCCCACCCTCATTATGAGAGGTTTTGATGAAGTGGCTTAAAAAAAGGCTGATTCATTTTTTTTGTGGATGGAGCTTAACTGCCATCAGTTTAAAGAATATCTTTTGCCTTTTCATCATGATAGGAAAGTATGAAGAAAAAAAAAAAAAAAAAAAACGATGACCCGGGACCTGTCGTCAAAATCCCAAAAGTATGAAAAAAAAAAAAAAAAAAAAAACTATGACCCGGGACTTGAACTCTGGTCGTCAAAATCCCAAAAGTGTTAAATGTCAGTGCTTAGACCACTAGGCTATAGGGGACAAGTGCAAAACAAAAGTTTGTTGAGTATTTGAACCTCACTGCTAAGAAAAATGAGAGGGGGGGGCACAGAATCCGATGGCAAAAAAACAGCTGTCGGAATCCGTTCCCCCACCCTCATTATGAGAGGTTTTGATGAAGTGGCTTAAAAAAAGGCTGATTCAATTTTTTTGTGGATGGAGCTTAACTGCCATCAGTTTAAAGAATATCTTTTGCCTTTTAACCATGATAGGAAAGTATGAAAAAAAAAAAAAAAAAAAAAAAACGATGACCCGGGACCTGTCGTCAAAATCCCAAAAGTATGAAAAAAAACAAAAAAAAACAGATGACCCGGGATTTGAACTCTGGTCGTCAAAATCCCCAAAGTGTTAAATATCAGTGCTTAGACCACTAGGCTATAGGGGACAAGTGCAAACCAAAAGTTTGTTGAGTATTTGAACCTCACTACTAAGAAAAATGAGAGGGGGGGGGGGAACAGAATCCGACGGCAAAAAAACAGCTGTCGGAATCCGTTCCCCCACCCTCATTTTGAGAGGTTTTGATGAAGTGGCTTAAAAAAAGGCTGATTCAATTTTTTTGTGGATGGAGCTTAACTGCCATCAGTTTAAAGAATATCTTTTGCCTTTTAACCATGATAGGAAAGTATGAAAAAAAAAAAATGAAAAAAAAAAAAACGATGACCCGGGACCTGTCGTCAAAATCCCAAAAGTATGAAAAAAAACAAAAAAAACCAGATGACCCGGGACTTGAACTCTGGTCGTCAAAATCCCAAAAGTGTTAAATGTCAGTGCTTAGACCACTAGGCTATAGGTGACAAGCGCAAACCAAAAGTTTGTTGAGTATTTGAACCTCACTACTAAGAAAAATGAGAGGGGGGGGGAACAGAATCCGACGGCAAAAAAACAGCTGTCGGAATCCGTTCCCCCACCCTCATTTTGAGAGGTTTTGATGAAGTGGCTTAAAAAAAGGCTGATTCATTTTTTTTGTGGATGGAGCTTAACTGCCATCAGTTTAAAGAATATCTTTTGCCTTTTCACCATGATAGGAAAGTATGAAAAAAAAAAAAAAAAAAAAAAAACGATGACCCGGGACCTGTCGTCAAAATCCCAAAAGTATGAAAAAAAAAAAAAAAAAAACCTATGACCCGGGACTTGAACTCTGGTCGTCAAAATCCCAAAAGTGTTAAATGTCAGTGCTTAGACCACTAGGCTATAGGGGACAAGTGCAAAACAAAAGTTTGTTGAGTATTTGAACCTCACTGCTAAGAAAAATGAGAGGGGGGGGAACAGAATCCGACGGCAAAAAAACAGCTGTCGGAATCCGTTCCCCCACCCTCATTATGAGAGGTTTTGATGAAGTGGCTTAAAAAAAGGCTGATTCAATTTTTTTGTGGATGGAGCTTAACTGCCATCAGTTTAAAGAATATCTTTTGCCTTTTAACCATGATAGGAAAGTATGAAAACAAAAAAACAAAAAAAAAAACGATGACCCGGGACCTGTCGTCAAAATCCCAAAAGTATGAAAAAAAAACAAAAAAAACCCGATGACCTGGGACTTGAACTCTGGTCGTCAAAATCCCAAAAGTGTTAAATGTCAGTGCCTAGACCACTAGCCTATAGGGTACAAGTACAAAACAAAAGTTTGTTGAGTATTTGAACCTCACTGCTAAGAAAAATGAGAGGGGGGGGAACAGAATCCGATGGCAAAAAAACAGCTGTCGGAATCCGTTCCCCCACCCTCATTATGAGAGGTTTTGATGAAGTGGCTTAAAAAAAGGCTGATTCAATTTTTTTGTGGATGGAGCTTAACTGCCATCAGTTTAAAGAATATCTTTTGCCTTTTAACCATGATAGGAAAGTATGAAAAAAAACAAACAAAAAAAAAAAAACGATGACCCGGGACCTGTCGTCAAAATCCCAAAAGTATGAAAAAAAAACAAAAAAAACCCGATGACCCGGTACTTGAACTCTGGTCGTCAAAATCCCAAAAGTGTTAAATGTCAGTGCTTAGACCACTAGGCTATAGGGGACAAGTGCAAACCAAAAGTTTGTTGAGTATTTGAACCTCACTGCTAAGAAAAATGAGAGGGGGGGGGGGGGAACAGAATCCGACGGCAAAAAAAACCAGCTGTCGGAATCCGTTCCCCCACCCTCATTTTGAGAGGTTTTGATGAAGTGGCTTAAAAAAAGTCTGATTAAATTTTTTTGTGGACGGAGCTTAACTGCCATCAGTTTAAAGAATATCTTTTGCCTTTTAACCATGATAGGAAAGTATGAAAAAAAAAAAAAAAAAAAAAAACGATGACCCGGGACCTGTCGTCAAAATCCCAAAAGTATGAAAAAAAACAAAAAAAAAACGATGACCCGGGACTTGAACTCCTGTCGTCAAAATCCCGAAAGAGTTAAATGTCAGTGCTTAGACCACTAGGCTATAGGTGACAAGTGGAAACCAAAAGTTTGTTGAGTATTTGAACCTCACTACTAAGAAAAATGAGAGGGGGGGGGGGGGGGGGGGGGGGGGGGGGACAGAATCCGACGGCAAAAAAACAGCTGTCGGAATCCGTTCCCCCACCCTCATTATGAGAGGTTTTGATGAAGTGGCTTAAAAAAAGTCTGATTAAATTTTTTTGTTGATGGAGCTTAACTGCCATCAGTTTAAAGAATATCTTTTGCCTTTTAACCATGATAGGAAAGTATGAAAAAAAAAAAAAAAAAAAAAAAACGATGACCCGGGACCTGTCGTCAAAATCCCAAAAGTATGAAAAAAAAAAAAAAAAACGATTACCCGGTACTTGAACTCTAGTCGTCAAAATCCCAAAAGTGTTAAATGTCAGCTTAGACCACTAGGCTATAGGGGACAAGTGCAAACAGAAAGTTTGTTGAGTATTTGAACCTCACTGCTAAGAAAAATGAGAGGGGGGGGGGAACAGAATCCGACGGCAAAAAAACAGCTGTCGGAATCCGTTCCCCCACCCTCATTATGAGAGGTTTTGATGAAGTGGCTTAAAAAAAGGCTGATTCAATTTTTTTGTGGATGGAGCTTAACTGCCATCAGTTTAAAGAATATCTTTTGCCTTTTAACCATGATAGGAAAGTATGGAAAAAAAAAAATGAAAAAAAAAAAAACGATGACCCGGGACCTGTCGTCAAAATCCCAAAAGAATGAAAAAAAACAAAAAAAAACAGATGACCCGGGACTTGAACTCTGGTCGTCAAAATCCCAAAAGTGTTAAATGTCAGTGCTTAGACCACTAGGCTATAGGTGACAAGCGCAAACCAAAAGTTTGTTGAGTATTTGAACCTCACTACTAAGAAAAATGAGAGGGGGGGGAACAGAATCCGACGGCAAAAAAACAGCTGTCGGAATCCGTTCCCCCACCCTCATTATGAGAGGTTTTGATGAAGTGGCTTAAAAAAAGGCTGATTCAATTTTTTTGTGGATGGAGCTTAACTGCCATCAGTTTAAAGAATATATTTTGCCTTTTAACCATGATAGGAAAGTATGAAAAAAAAAACACAAAAAATAAAAAAACGATGACCTGTCGTCAAAATCCCAAAAGTATGAAAAAAAACAAAAAAAAACAGATGACCCGGGACTTGAACTCTGGTCGTCAAAATCCCCAAAGTATTAAATGTCAGTGCTTAGACCACTAGGCTATAGGTGACAAGTGCAAACCAACAGTTTGTTGAGTATTTGAACCTCACTACTAAGAAAAATGAGAGGGGGGGGAACAGAATCCGACGGCAAAAAAACAGCTGTCGGAATCCGTTCCCCCACCCTCATTTTGAGAGGTTTTGATGAAGTGGCTTAAAAAAAGGCTGATTCAATTTTTTTGTGGATGGAGCTTAACTGCCATCAGTTTAAAGAATATCTTTTGCCTTTTAACCATGATAGGAAAGTATGAAAAAAAAAAACCAAAAAAAAAAAAAACGATGACCCGGGACCTGTCGTCAAAATCCCAAAAGTATGAAAAAAAAACAAAAAAAACCAGATGACCCGGGACTTGAACTCTGGTCGTCAAAATCCCAAAAGTGTTAAATGTCAGTGCTTAGACCACTAGGCTATAGGTGACAAGCGCAAACCAAAAGTTTGTTGAGTATTTGAACCTCACTACTAAGAAAAATGAGAGGGGGGGGGGAACAGAATCCGACGGCAAAAAAACAGCTGTCGGAATCCGTTCCCCCACCCTCATTATGAGAGGTTTTGATGAAGTGGCTTAAAAAAAGTCTGATTAAATTTTTTTGTTGATGGAGCTTAACTGCCATCAGTTTAAAGAATATCTTTTGCCTTTTAACCATGATAGGAAAGTATGAAAAAAAAAAAAAAAAAAAAAACGATGACCCGGGACCTGTCGTCAAAATCCCAAAAGTATGAAAAAAAAAAAAAAAAAACGATTACCCGGTACTTGAACTCTAGTCGTCAAAATCCCAAAAGTGTTAAATGTCAGCTTAGACCACTAGGCTATAGGGGACAAGTGCAAACAGAAAGTTTGTTGAGTATTTGAACCTCACTGCTAAGAAAAATGAGAGGGGGGGGGGAACAGAATCCGACGGCAAAAAAACAGCTGTCGGAATCCGTTCCCCTACCCTCATTATGAGAGGTTTTGATGAAGTGGCTTAAAAAAAGGCTGATTCATTTTTTTTGTGGATGGAGCTTAACTGCCATCAGTTTAAAGAATATCTTTTGCCTTTTCACCATGATAGGAAAGTATGAAAAAAAAAAAAAAAAAAAAAAAACGATGACCCGGGACCTGTCGTCAAAATGCCAAAAGTATGAAAAAAAAAAAAAAAAAAACCTATGACCCGGGACTTGAACTCTGGTCGTCAAAATCCCAAAAGTGTTAAATGTCAGTGCGTAAACCACAAGGCTATAGGGGACAAGTACAAAACAAAAGTTTGTTGAGTATTTGAACCTCACTGCTAAGAAAAATGAGAGGGGGGGGGAACAGAATCCCATGGCAAAAAAACAGCTGTCGGAATCCGTTCCCCCACCCTCATTATGAGAGGTTTTGATGAAGTGGCTTAAAAAAAGGCTGATTCAATTTTTTTGTGGATGGAGCTTAACTGCCATCAGTTTAAAGAATATATTTTGCCTTTAAACCATGATAGGAAAGTATGAAAAAAAAAAAACAAAAAAAAAAAAAACGATGACCCGGGACCTGTCGTCAAAATCCCAAAAGTATGAAAAAAACCCCAAAAAAACCCGATGACCCGGGACTTGAACTCTGGTCGTCAAAATCCCCAAAGTGTTAAATATCAGTGCTTAGAACACTAGGCTATAGGGGACAAGTGCAAACTGAAAGTTTGTTGAGTATTTGAACCTCACTGCTAAGAAAAATGAGAGGGGGGGGGGGAACAGAATCCGACGGCAAAAAAACAGCTGTCGGAATCCGTTCCCCCACCCTCATTATGAGAGGTTTTGATGAAGTGGCTTAAAAAAAGGCTGATTCATTTTTTTTGTGGATGGAGCTTAACTGCCATCAGTTTAAAGAATATATTTTGCCTTTTAACCATGATAGGAAAGTATGAAAAAAAATAAAATAAAAAAAAAACGATGACCCGGGACCTGTCGTCAAAATCCCAAAAGTATGAAAAAAAAACAAAAAAAACCCGATGACCCGGGACTTGAACTCTGGTCGTCAAAATCCCAAAAGTGTTAAATGTCAGTGCTTAGACCACTAGGCTATAGGGGACAAGTGCAAACCAAAAGTTTGGTGAGTATTTGAACCTCACTGCTAAGAAAAATGAGAGGGGGGGGAACAGAATCAGACGGCAAAAAAACAGCTGTCGGAATCCGTTCCCCCACCCTCATTATGAGAGGTTTTGATGAAGTGGCTTAAAAAAAGGCTGATTCAATTTTTTTGTGGATGGAGCTTAACTGCCATCAGTTTAAAGAATATCTTTTGCCTTTTAACCATGATAGGAAAGTATGAAAAAAAAAAAAAAAAAAAAAAAAACGATGACCCGGGACCTGTCGTCAAAATCCCAAAAGTATGAAAAAAAACAAAAAAAACCCGATGACCCGGGACTTGAACTCTGGTCGTCAAAATCCCAAAAGTGTTAAATGTCAGTGCTTAGACAACTAGGCTATAGGGGACAAGTGCAAACCAAAAGTTTGTTGAGTATTTGAACCTCACTGCTAAGAAAAATGAGAGGGGGGGGGAACAGAATCCGACGGCAAAAAAACAGCTGTCGGAATACGTTCCCCCACCCTCATTATGAGAGGTTTTGATGAAGTGGCTTAAAAAAAGGCTGATTCAATTTTTTTGTGGATGGAGCTTAACTGCCATCAGTTTAAAGAATATCTTTTGCCTTTTAACCATGATAGGAAAGTATGAAAAAAAAAACACAAAAAATAAAAAAACGATGACCCGGGACCTGTCGTCAAAATCCCAAAAGTATGAAAAAAAAACAAAAAAAACCCGATGACCCGGGACTTGAACTCTGGTCGTCAAAATCCCAAAAGTGTTAAATGTCAGTGCTTAGACCACTAGGCTATAGGGGACAAGTGCAAACCGAAAGTTTGGTGAGTATTTGAACCTCACTGCTTAGAAAAATGAGAGGGGGGGGGGGGGGGGGGGTGGGGGGGGGGGGAACAGAATCCGACGGCAAAAAAACAGGTGTCGGAATCCGTTCCCCCACCCTCATTTTGAGAGGTTTTGATGAAGTGGCTTAAAAAAAGGCTGATTCAATTTTTTTGTGGATGGAGCTTAACTGCCATCAGTTTAAAGAATATATTTTGCCTTTTAACCATGATAGGAAAGTATGAAAAAAACAAAACAAAAAAAAAAACGATGACCCGGGACCTGTCGTCAAAATCCCAAAAGTATGAAAAAAAACAAAAAAAACCAGATGACCCGGGACTTGAACTCTGGTCGTCAAAATCCCCAAAGTGTTAAATGTCAGTGCTTAGACCACTAGGCTATAGGTGACAAGTGCAAACCAAAAGTTTGTTGAGTATTTGAACCTCACTACTAAGAAAAATGAGAGGGGGGGGAACAGAATCCGACGGCAAAAAAACAGCTGTCGGAATCCGTTCCCCCACCCTCATTTTGAGATGTTTTGATGAAGTGGCTTAAAAAAAGGCTGATTCATTTTTTTTGTGGATGGAGCTTAACTGCCATCAGTTTAAAGAATATCTTTTGCCTTTTAACCATGATAGGAAAGTATGAAAAAAAAAAAAAAAAAAAAAAAAAACGATGACCCGGGACCTGTCGTCAAAATCCCAAAAGTATGAAAAAAAAACCAAAAAAAACCCGATGACCCGGGACTTGAACTCTGGTCGTCAAAATCCCAAAAGTGTTAAATGTCAGTGCTTAGAACACTAGGCTATAGGGGACAAGTGCAAAACAAAAGTTTGTTGAGTATTTGAACCTCACTGCTAAGAAAAATGAGAGGGGGGGGAACAGAATCCGATGGCAAAAAAACAGCTGTCGGAATCCGTTCCCCCACCCTCATTATGAGAGGTTTTGATGAAGTGGCTTAAAAAAAGGCTGATTCAATTTTTTTGTGGATGGAGCTTAACTGCCATCAGTTTAAAGAATATCTTTTGCCTTTTAACCATGATAGGAAAGTATGGAAAAAAAAAAAAAAAAAAAAAACGATGACCCCGGGACCTGTCGTCAAAATCCCAAAAGTATGAAAAAAAACCAAAAAAAACCCGATGACCCGGGACTTGAACTCTGGTCGTCAAAATCCCAAAAGTGTTAAATGTCAGTGCTTAGACCACTAGGCTATAGGTGACAAGTACAGACCGAAAGTTTGGTGAGTATTTGAACCTCACTGCTTAGAAAAATGAGAGGGGGGGGGGGGGGGGGGGAACAGAATCCGACGGCAAAAAAACAGGTGTCGGAATCCGTTCCCCCACCCTCATTATGAGAGGTTTTGATGAAGTGGCTTAAAAAAAGGCTGATTCAATTTTTTTGTGGATGGAGCTTAACTGCCATCAGTTTAAAGAATATCTTTTGCCTTTTAACCATGATAGGAAAGTATGAAAAAAAAAAAAAAAAAAAAAAAAACGATGACCCGGGACCTGTCGTCAAAATCCCAAAAGTATGAAAAAACCCAAAAAAAACCCCGATGACCCGGGACTTGAACTCTGGTCGTCAAAATCCCAAAAGTGTTAAATGTCAGTGCTTAGACCACTAGGCTATAGGGGACAAGTACAGATCGAAAGTTTGTTGAGTATTTGAACCTCACTACTAAGAAAAATGAGAGGGGGGGGGGGGGGGGGACAGAATCCGACGGCAAAAAAACAGCTGTCGGAATCCGTTCCCCCACCCTCATTATGAGAGGTTTTGATGAAGTGGCTTAAAAAAAGGCTGATTCAATTTTTTTGTGGATGGAGCTTAACTGCCATCAGTTTAAAGAATATCTTTTGCCTTTTAACCATGATAGGAAAGTATGAAAAAAAAAAAAAAAAAAAAAAAAAGGATGACCCGGGACCTGTCGTCAAAATCCCAAAAGTATGAAAAAAAAAACAAAAAAAACCCGATGACCCGGGACTTGAACTCTGGTCGTCAAAATCCCCAAAGTGTTAAATGTCAGTGCTTAGACCACTATGCTATAGGGGACAAGTGCAAACTGAAAGTTTGGTGAGTATTTGAACCTCACTGCTAAGAAAAATGAATGGGGGGGGAACAGAATCCGACGGCAAAAAAACAGCTGTCGGAATCCGTTAACTGCCATCAGTTTAAAGATTATTTATGAGAGGTGTTGAAGTAGTGGCTTAAAAAAAATTATATTTTATTTTGTGTGGGGATGGAGCTTACCTGGCATCAGTGTAAAATAAATATATTTAGGAGTTTTTGCCTTTTATTATAATAGGAAAATAAGGGATTAAACAAAGTCCACGAGTCGGGACTTGAACTTGTTTCACCGAAAATTCACCAGCTATATATGTCAGTGAATTGACCACAAGGCTATGGGGACCTAAGAACTAGCAGCTTTTTGATAGAGATTAAAATATCCTCCTTGTGTAAAAAATATAGGGGGAAAGGATTCCGACGGCTTTTTTTGCCGTCGGATTCTGTTCGCCCTGTAAAAAAAACAGCTGTTGGAATCCGTTCCCCCACTCCCATTATGAGAGGTATTTATGAAGTGGCTTAAAAAAATGCATATTTAATTTTTTGTGGGGATGGAGCTTACCTGGCATCAGTGTAAAAGAAATATATTTAGGAGTTTTTGCCTTTTATTATAATAGGAAAATATGGGATTAAACAAAGTCCACGAGCCCTTGACTTGAACTTGTTTCTCCGAAAAATCACCAGCTCTATATGTCAGTGAATTGACCACTAGGCTATGAGGGACTTAGAATTAGCAGCTTTTTGATAGATATTAAAAGATCCTCCTTGTGTAAAAAATGCAGGGGGAACGGATTCCGACGGCTGTTTTTTTGCCGTCGGATTCTGTTCCCCCTGTAAAAAAACAGCTGTCGGAATCCGTTCCCCCACTCCTATTATGAGCGGTGTTGATGTAGTGGCTCAAAAAATTTATATTTTATTTTGTGTGGGGATGGAGCTTACCTGGGACCAGTCTAAAGAAATATATTTAGGAGTTTTTGCCATTAATTATGATAGGAAAATATGGGATTAAAAAAAGGCCGCTAGCCAGGACTTGAACTTGTGTCACCTAAAAGTCACCAGCTCTATATGTCAGTGAATTGACCACTAGGCTATGGGGGCCTCAGAATTCACAGCTTTTTGATAGATATTAAAAGATCCTCCTTGTGTAAAAAATATAGGGTCAAAGGATTCCGACGGCTTTTTTTGCCGTCGGATTCTGTTCCACCTGTAAAAAAACAGCTGTTGGAATCCGTTCCCCCACTCCCATTATGAGAGGTGTTGATGAAGTGGCTTAAAAAAATGCATATTTATTTTTTTGTGGGGATGGAGCTTACCTGGCACCAGTCCATAGAAATATATTTAGGAGTTTTTGACTTATGATAGGAAAATATGGGATTAATAAAAGTCCACGAGCCAGGACTTGAACTTGTTTCACCGAAAAATCACCAGTTCTTTATGTCAGTGAACTGACCACTATGGGGGCCTTAGAATTAGCAGCTTTTTGATAGATATTAGAAGATCATCCTTGTGTAAAAAACACAGGGGGAACGGATTCTGATGGCTGTTTTTTTGCCGTCGGATTCTGTTCCCCCCGTAAAAAAAACCTCTGTCGGAATCCATTCCCCCACTCCCATTGTGAGAGGTGTTTATGTAGTGGCTTAAAAAAATGCATATTTTATTTTGTGTGGGGATGGAGCTTACCTGGGACCAGTCTAAAGAAATATATTTAGGAGTTTTTTCCTTTTATTATGATTGGAAAATATGGGATTAAAAAAAGTCCACAAGCCGGGACTTGAACTTGTTTCCCCGAAAAAACACCAGTTCTATATGTCAGTGAATTGACCACTAGGTTATGGGGGCCTAAGAATTACCAGCTTTTTGATAGATATTAGAAGATCCTCCTTGTGTAAAAAATACAGGGGGAACGGATTCCGACGGCTGTTTTTTTGCCGTCGGTTTCTGTTCCCCCTGTAAAAAATACATCTGTCGGAATCCGTTCCCCCACTCCCATTATGAGAGGTGTTGATGAAGTGGCTTAAAAAAATGCATATTTTATTTTGTGTGGGGATGGAGCTTACCTGGCATCAGCGTAAAAGAAATATATTTAGGAGTTTTTGCCTTTTATTATGATAGGAAAATATGGGATTAAAAAAAGTCCACAAGCCATGACTTGAACTTGTTTCACCGAAAAATCACCAGCTCTATATGTCAGTGAATTGACCACTATGGGGGCCTTAGAATTAGCAGCTTTTTGATAGATATTAGAAGATCCTCCTTGTGTAAGAAATACAGGGGGGACGGATTCCGATGGCTGTTTTTTTGCCATCGGATTCTGTTCCCCCTGTAAAAAAAATATCTTACGAAATCTGTACCCCCACTCCCATTTTGAGAGGTGTTGATGAAGTGGCTTAAAAATATGCATATTTTATTTTGTGTGGGGATGGAGCTTACCTGGCATCAGTGTAAAAGAAATATATTTAGGAGTTTTTGCCTTTTATTATAATAGGAAAATATGGGATTTAACAAAGTCCACGAGCCGGGACTTGAACTTGTTTCACCGAAAAATCACCAGCTCAACATGTCAGTGACTTGACCACAAGGCTATGGGGGCCTTAGAATTAACATCTTTTTGATAGATATTAAAATCCTCCTTGTGTAAAAAATACAGGGGGAACGGATTCCGACGGCTGGTTTTTTTCCCGTCGGATTCTGTTCCCCCTGTAAAAAAAACATCTGACGGAATCCGTTCCCCAACTCCCATTATGAGAGGTGTTGATGAAGTGGCTTAAAAAAAATCATATTTTATTTTGTGTGGGGATGGACCTTACCTGGCATCAGTGTAAAATAAATACATTTAGGAGTTTTTGCCTTTTATTAGGAAAATATGGGATTAAACAAAGTCCACGAGCCGGGACTTGAACTTGTTTCACCAAAAAATCAGCAGCTCTATATGTCAGTGAATTGACCACTAGGCTATGGGGGCCTTAGAATTAGCAGCTTTTTGATAGATATTTAAAGATCCTCCTTGTGTAAAAAATACAGGGGGAACGGATTCCGACAGCTGTTTTTGTACCGTCGGATTCTGTTCCCCCTGTAAAAAAAAAAATCTGACGGAATCTGTTCCCCCACTCCCATTTTGAGAGGTGTTGATGAAGTGGCTTAAAAAAATGCATATTTTATTTTGTTTGGGGATGGAGCTTACCTGGCATCAGTGTAAAATAAATATCTTTAGGAGTTTTTGCCTTTTACTATGATAGGAAAATGTGGGATTAAACAAAGTCCACAAGCCGGGACTTGAACTTGTTTCACCCAAAAATCACCAGCTCTATTTGTCAGTGAATTTACCACTAGGCTATGGGGGCCTTAGAATTAGATGCTTTTTTATAGATATTAAAAGATCCTCCTTGTGTAAAAAATACAGGGGGAACGGATTCCGACGGCTGTTGCCATCGGATTCTGTTCCCCCTGTAAAAAAAACCTCTGTCGGAATCCGTTCCCCCACTCCCATTATGAGAGGTGTTGATGTAGTGGCTTAAAAAAAGGCTAATTGCGTTTTGATAGAGGTTAACTGTCATCGTTTAAATTTGAGTATTTGATCCAGAGTGATGAAGATTGAATTTCATGGTACACATTTAGTATTCCTGTCAGATTTTGCTTTCCTTGGGAATCGAACCTATGACCTTGGCATTGTAAGCACCAATGCTCTACTGTTTGAGCTACATGAAAGCTCATATAATAAGTGCATCAGTTTAGGGAATAATTTTATGGAGTTTTTGCTGATTATTATGATAGCAGAGTACAGGTTCAAGAAAAATCACAAACTGGGACTTGAACTCGTGTCACCCAAAGCCCTAGAGTGCTTAACACCAGTGCACTGACCACTAGGCTATAGGGGTCAAAATATCAGCAGCAGTTTAATATATTTAGAAATATATTTAGGAGTTTTTGCCATTTATTATGATAGGAAAATATGGGATTAAACAAAGTCCCAAGCCGGGACTTGAACTTGTTTCTCCGAAAAATCACCAGCTCTATATGTCAGTGAATTGACCACTAGGCTATGAGGGACTTAGAATTAGCAGCTTTTTGATAGATATTTAAAGATCCTCCTTGTGTAAAAAATGCAGGGGGAACGGATTCCGACGGCTGTTTTTTTGCCGTCGGATTCTGTTCCCCCTGTAAAAAAACAGCTGTCGGAATCCGTTCCCCCACTCCCATTATGAGCGGTGTTGATGTAGTGGCTTAAAAAAAGGGAGCTTACCTGGCACCAGTCCATAGAAATATATTTAGGAGTTTTTGACTTATGATAGGAAAATATGGGATTAATAAAAGTCCACGAGCCAGGACTTGAACTTGTTTCACCGAAAAATCACCAGTTCTTTATGTCAGTGAACTGACCACTATGGGGGCCTTAGAATTAGCAGCTTTTTGATAGATATTAGAAGATCATCCTTGTGTAAAAAACACAGGGGGAACGGATTCTGACGGCTGTTTTTTTTGCCGTCGGATTCTGTTCCCCCCGTAAAAAAAACCTCTGTCGGAATCCGTTCCCCCACTTCCATCATGAGAGGTGTTGATGTAGTGGCTTAAAAAAAGGCTGATTGCGTTTTGATAGAGGTTAACTGTCATCGTTTACATTCAAGCATTTGACAGATTTTTGATCCAGAGTGATGTAGATTGAATTTCATGGTACACATTTTGTATTCCTGTCAGATTTTGCTTTCCCTGGGAATCGAACCTACGATCTTGGCATTGTAAGCACCAATGCTCTACTGTTTGAGCTACAGGAAAGCTCATTAAATAAATGCATCAGTTGAGGGATTAATTTTATGGAGTTTTTGCTGTTTATTATGATAGCAGAGTACAGGATCAAGAAAAATCACAAACTGGGACTTGAACTCGTGTCACTCAAAGCCCTAGAGTGCTTAACACCAGTGCACTGACCACTAGGCTACAGGGGTCAATATATCAGCAGCAGTTTAATATATTTAGAAATATATTTAGGAGTTTTTGCCATTTATTATGATAGGAAAAAATGGGATTAAACAAAGTCCACAAGCCGGGACTTGAACTTGTTTCACAAAAAAATCACCAGCTCTATATGTCAGTGAATTGACCACTAGGCTATGGGGGCCTTAGAATTAGCAGCTTTTTGATAGATATTAAAAGATCCTCCTTGTGTAAAAAATATAGGGGGAACGGATTCCGACGGCTGTTTTTTTGCCGTCGGATTCTGTTCCCCCTGTAAAAAAAAACATCTGACGGAATCCGTTCCCCCACTCCCATTATGAGAGGTGTTGATGAAGTTGCTTAAAAAAATGCATATTTTATTTTGTGTGGGGATGGAGCTTACCTGGCATCAGCGTAAAAGAAATATATTTAGGAGTTTTTGCCTTTTATTATGATAGGAAAATATGGGATTAAAAAAAGTCCACAAGCCATGACTTGAACTTGTTTCACCGAAAAATCACCAGCTCTATATGTCAGTGAATTGACCACTATGGGGGCCTTAGAATTAGCAGCTTTTTGATAGATATTAGAAGATCCTCCTTGTGTAAGAAATACAGGGGGGACGGATTCCGATGGCTGTTTTTTTGCCATCGGATTCTGTTCCCCCTGTAAAAAAAATATCTGACGAAATCTGTACCCCCACTCCCATTTTGAGAGGTGTTGATGAAGTGGCTTAAAAATATGCATATTTTATTTTGTGTGGGGATGGAGCTTACCTGGCATCAGTGTAAAATAAATATATTTAGGAGTTTTTGCCTTTTATTATAAGAGGAAAATATGGGATTTAACAAAGTCCACGAGCCGGGACTTGAACTTGTTTCACCGAAAAATCACCAGCTCAACATGTCAGTGACTTGACCACAAGGCTATGGGGGCCTTAGAATTAACATCTTTTTGATAGATATTAAAATCCTCCTTGTGTAAAAAATACAGGGGGAACGGATTCCGACGGCTGGTTTTTTTCCCGTCGGATTCTGTTCCCCCTGTAAAAAAAACATCTGACGGAATCTGTTCCCCAACTCCCATTATGAGAGGTGTTGATGAAGTGGCTTAAAAAAATGCATATTTTATTTTGTGTGGGGATGGACCTTACCTGGCATCAGTGTAAAATAAATACATTTAGGAGTTTTTGCCTTTTATTAGGAAAATATGGGATTAAACAAAGTCCACGAGCCGGGACTTGAACTTGTTTCACCAAAAAATCAGCAGCTCTATATGTCAGTGAATTGACCACTAGGCTATGAGGGACTTAGAATTAGCAGCTTTTTGATAGATATTTAAAGATCCTCCTTGTGTAAAAAATACAGGGGGAACGGATTCCGACAGCTGTTTTTGTACCGTCGGATTCTGTTCCCCCTGTAAAAAAAAAAAATCTGACGGAATCTGTTCCCCCACTCCCATTTTGAGAGGTGTTGATGAAGTGGCTTAAAAAAATGCATATTTTATTTTGTTTGGGGATGGAGCTTACCTGGCATCAGTGTAAAATAAATATCTTTAGGAGTTTTTGCCTTTTACTATGATAGGAAAATGTGGGATTAAACAAAGTCCACAAGCCGGGACTTGAACTTGTTTCACCCAAAAATCACCAGCTCTATTTGTCAGTGAATTTACCACTAGGCTATGGGGGCCTTAGAATTAGATGCTTTTTTATAGATATTAAAAGATCCTCCTTGTGTAAAAAATACAGGGGGAACGGATTCCGACGGCTGTTGCCATCGGATTCTGTTCCCCCTGTATAAAAAACCTCTGTCGGAATCCGTTCCCCCACTCCCATTATGAGAGGTGTTGATGTAGTGGCTTAAAAAAAGGCTAATTGCGTTTTGATAGAGGTTAACTGTCATCGTTTAAATTTGAGTATTTGATCCAGAGTGATGAAGATTGAATTTCATGGTACACATTTAGTATTCCTGTCAGATTTTGCTTTCCTTGGGAATCGAACCTATGACCTTGGCATTGTAAGCACCAATGCTCTACTGTTTGAGCTACATGAAAGCTCATATAATAAGTGCATCAGTTTAGGGAATAATTGTATGGAGTTTTTGCTGATTATTATGATAGCAGAGTACAGGTTCAAGAAAAATCACAAACTGGGACTTGAACTCGTGTCACCCAAAGCCCTAGAGTGCTTAACACCAGTGCACTGACCACTAGGCTATAGGGGTCAAAATATCAGCAGCAGTTTAATATATTTAGAAATATATTTAGGAGTTTTTGCCATTTATTATGATAGGAAAATATGGGATTAAACAAAGTCCCAAGCCGGGACTTAAACTTGTTTCTCCGAAAAATCACCAGCTCTATATGTCAGTGAATTGACCACTAGGCTATGGGGGCCTAAGAATTACCAGCTTTTTGATAGATATTAGAAGATCCTCCTTGTGTAAAAAATACAGGGGGAACGGATTCCGACGGCTGTTTTTTTGCCGTCGGTTTCTGTTCCCCCTGTAAAAAATACATCTGTCGGAATCCGTTCCCCCACTCCCATTATGAGAGGTGTTGATGAAGTGGCTTAAAAAAATGCATATTTTATTTTGTGTGGGGATGGAGCTTACCTGGCATCAGCGTAAAATAAATATATTTAGGAGTTTTTGCCTTTTATTATGATAGGAAAATATGGGATTAAAAAAAGTCCACAAGCCATGACTTGAACTTGTTTCACCGAAAAATCACCAGCTCTATATGTCAGTGAATTGACCACTATGGGGGCCTTAGAATTAGCAGCTTTTTGATAGATATTAGAAGATCCTCCTTGTGTAAGAAATACAGGGGGAACGGATTCCGACAGCTGTTTTTTTGCCATCGGATTCTGTTCCCCCTGTAAAAAAAATATCTGACGAAATCTGTACCCCCACTCCCATTTTGAGAGGTGTTGATGAAGTGGCTTAAAAATATGCATATTTTATTTTGTGTGGGGATGGAGCTTACCTGGCATCAGTGTAAAAGAAATATATTTAGGAGTTTTTGCCTTTTATTATAATAGGAAAATATGGGATTTAACAAAGTCCACGAGCCGGGACTTGAACTTGTTTCACCGAAAAATCACCAGCTCAACATGTCAGTGACTTGACCACAAGGCTATGGGGGCCTTAGAATTAACATCTTTTTGATAGATATTAAAATCCTCCTTGTGTAAAAAATACAGGGGGAACGGATTCCGACGGCTGGTTTTTTTCCCGTCGGATTCTGTTCCCCCTGTAAAAAAAACATCTGACGGAATCCGTTCCCCAACTCCCATTATGAGAGGTGTTGATGAAGTGGCTTAAAAAAATGCATATTTTATTTTGTGTGGGGATGGACCTTACCTGGCATCAGTGTAAAATAAATACATTTAGGAGTTTTTGCCTTTTATTAGGAAAATATGGGATTAAACAAAGTCCACGAGCCGGGACTTGAACTTGTTTCACCAAAAAATCAGCAGCTCTATATGTCAGTGAATTGACCACTAGGCTATGGGGGCCTTAGAATTAGCAGCTTTTTGATAGATATTTAAAGATCCTCCTTGTGTAAAAAATACAGGGGGAACGGATTCCGACAGCTGTTTTTGTACCGTCGGATTCTGTTCCCCCTGTAAAAAAAAAAAATCTGACGGAATCTGTTCCCCCACTCCCATTTTGAGAGGTGTTGATGAAGTGGCTTAAAAAAATGCATATTTTATTTTGTTTGGGGATGGAGCTTACCTGGCATCAGTGTAAAATAAATATCTTTAGGAGTTTTTGCCTTTTACTATGATAGGAAAATGTGGGATTAAACAAAGTCCACAAGCCGGGACTTGAACTTGTTTCACCCAAAAATCACCAGCTCTATTTGTCAGTGAATTTACCACTAGGCTATGGGGGCCTTAGAATTAGATGCTTTTTATAGATATTAAAAGATCCTCCTTGTGTAAAAAATACAGGGGGAACGGATTCCGACGGCTGTTGCCATCGGATTCTGTTCCCCTTGTAAAAAAAACCTCTGTCGGAATCCGTTCCCCCACTCCCATTATGAGAGGTGTTGATGTAGTGGCTTAAAAAAAGGCTAATTGCGTTTTGATAGAGGTTAACTGTCATCGTTTAAATTTGAGTATTTGATCCAGAGTGATGAAGATTGAATTTCATGGTACACATTTAGTATTCCTGTCAGATTTTGCTTTCCTTGGGAATCGAACCTATGACTCACCAATGCTCTACTGCACCAATGCTCTACTGTTTGAGCTACATGAAAGCTCATATAATAAGTGCATCAGTTTAGGGAATAATTTTATGGAGTTTTTGCTGATTATTATGATAGCAGAGTACAGGTTCAAGAAAAATCACAAACTGGGACTTGAACTCGTGTCACCCAAAGCCCTAGAGTGCTTAACACCAGTGCACTGACCACTAGGCTATAGGGGTCAAAATATCAGCAGCAGTTTAATATATTTAGAAATATATTTAGGAGTTTTTGCCATTTATTATGATAGGAAAATATGGGATTAAACAAAGTCCACTAGCCGGGACTTGAACTTGTGTCACCTAAAAATCACCAGCTCTAAATGTCAGTGAATTGACCACTAGGCTGTGAGGCCTAATAATTATCAGGACTTTGATAGATATTAGAAGATCCTCCTTGTGTAAAAAATACAGGGGGAACGGATTCCGACGGCTGTTTTTTTGCCGTCGGATTCTGTTCCCCCTGTAAAAAAAACAGCTGTCGGAATCCATTCCCCCACTCTCATTATGAGAGGGGTTTATATAGTGGCTTAAAAAATGCATATTTAAATTTGTTTGGGGATGGAGCTTACCTGGCACCAGTGTAAAATAAATATTTTTTCGAGTTTTTGCCTTTTATTGTGATAGGAAAATATGGGATCAAAAAAGTCAGCGAGCTGGGACTTGAACTTGTTTAACCTAAAAGTCATCAGCTCTTAAAGTCAGTGCATTGACCAATAGGCTGTGAGGGCCTAATCGCTTGCAGCACTTTGATAGATATTTGAAGATACTCCTTGTGTAAGAAATACAGGGGGAATGGATTCCGACGGCTGTTCTTTTGCCGTCGGATTCTGTTCGCCTTGTAAAAAAAAACTGCTGTCGGAATCCGTTCCCCCACTCCCATTATGAGAGGTGTTGATGTAGTGGCTTAAAAAATGCATATTTTATTTTGTGTGGGGATGGAGCTTACCTGGCACCAGTGTAAAATAAATATATTTTCGAGTTTTTGCCTTTTATTCTGATAGGAAAATATGGGATCAAAAAGTCAGCGAGCTGGGACTTGAACTTGTTTCACCTAAAGGTCATCAGCTCTTAAAGTCAGTGCATTGACCACTAGGCTGTGAGGGCCTAATCACTTGCAGCACTTTGATAGATATTTGAAGATCCTCCTTGTGTAAGAAATACAGGGGGAACGGATTCCGACGGCTGTTCTTTTGCCGTCGGATTCTGTTCCCCCTTTAAAAAAAACTGCTGTCGGAATCCGTTCCCCCATTCCTTTAAGGAAACGAACAACCAGGTCATTCCTACCAAGTGAACGGCCAAGCGTCGGATTGGCGAACGCTGCTATAGCCGCCACGTAAACTTTGAGCGTGGATGGGGTCCTACCCTTATCCAGCAGCTCCTGTAGGAAGGAGAGAACCTCCGTTTCCCCGCACTGCAGGGGTGATATATCCTGGGCTGAGCACCAGCTAGAAAACACAGACCATTTAGAGGAATAGAGCCGTCGAGTGGACGTGGCTCTAGCCTGCTCGATCGTGTCTAATACTCCTTTTGAGAGGTTAGCGGGTACCCGTTGATGGCCCACACATGTAGGGACCAAAGCTCCAGGCGAGGATGCAAAATCGAGCCCCTGACCTGAGAGAGGAGGTCCCTCCTCACTGGTATCGGCCATGGAGCAGTGCTTGTCAGCTGCATCTGTACTGGAAACCATGCTTGGTTTGTCCAGAACGGAGCCACGAGTAGCACTGAGCATCCACTTTTCCTGATTCGCTCCAATACCTGAGGTAGAAGCGAGACAGGAGGAAAAGCATAGAGCGGGCAGCGGGGCCAGACGTGGGCCAGCGCGTTCTCGCTCTTGGAGAAAAATTTTGGACAATGAGCGTTTTCCTGAGATGCAAACAGTTCTATTTTTGCTCTGCCGAATGTCCTCCACAGCAGTTGTACTGTCTGTGGGTGTAGAGACCACTCCCCCGTAGGAACATTGTTCCGTGAGAGTCTGTCTGGGCCGATATTCAGGTGCCCGGGCATGTGTACTGCTCTCAGCGAGCGCAGGTTGTGCTGGGCCCAAACCAGGAGGCGTTCCGTTAACCTGTAAAGGTTTCGGGATTTGACACCGCCCTCGCGATTTATGTAGGCCACTACTGACATATTGTCCGAACGGACCAGGATGTGATGTCCTTTTATCCGGGGACAAAAGCGCCTCAGCGCGTAGTCCACTGCCAATATTTCCAGGCAGTTTATATTTGGGAGCCTTTCCCGTTCTGACCACTGGCCAAAGAATGGTCTGCCCTCGAGCAACGCTCCCCAGCCTGAGGTGAATGCATCCGTAGACACCACCTTCACGCTCGAGGAAGTCCCCAGGCTTACACCTGACTGGTACCAGTCTGTCGCACTCCATGGTTTCAGAGCTGACACGCATTCCTGATTGACCTTGAGGCGACAAAGACTGGAGACCCATGCTCGGCGTGGTACTCGCGCTTTCAGCCAGAACTGCAGCGGGCGCATGCGAACTGTACTGTACAGTTGCGAGAACTGTAGCGAATAGCCTCTTTTTATAATGTTCAGCACCCACTCTGAAACTCCGGGAAGTTTTTCCCACGCATTTGCATGAGTAACTAGGGGTAGAATGAAATCTGGGCCCTGGTCGCGAAATAGCGGCGACACGAGAGCAACCGTGTGCTGTAACATGGACGCCGTGTTTGCAGCGTTTGAGGCAGGGGGCACGCTTAATCGAGCGGGCAGCCCCCTTAGGGCTCGTCATGTCTGGGAATAAATGTGGGTGTGTGATAGCGGGCACATTTATAGCACTGGGAGTACTGTCTATTAGAACTGACTGACCGTGCATTGGTTTCATTTTACAGAAACCGTTGAGATATGCAGTGTGTAGTGATTGTGGGCACTGAAGAGTGGGCACGTTCACTACATGTGATGCACAATCGACATGAGTCGATTTTATGTGTGCAAGCCCTGTATTGTGTAGGGCTGTGCTTGTGTGTATGAATGGGCACTGAGTTGTGGGCATTACAGTTACACACATTACACCATCGGCCGTGGCCGGTACACCATATAGCACTCAGAGTACTGTCTGTCAGAACTGACTGACCGTGCATTGGTTTCGTTTTTACAGAAACCGTGGGACATGCAGTGTGTAGTGATTGTGGGCACTGAAGAGCGGGCACGTTCACTACATGTGATGCATCAATCGACATGATTTGATTTTATGTGTGCAAGCCCTGTATTGTGTAGGGCTGTGCTTGTGTGTACGAATGGGCACTGAGTTGTGGGCATTACAGTTACACACATAACACCATCGGCCGTGGCCGGGACACAAGAAAATACACTCTTTTCAGATTTACCTGGGACACCGTAAAAACGGCGTTTGTGTGCAGGCAAACGGGCCGTGATGCCGGTTTGTTGACTGCAGAATACACTGGCACGGTGGCGTGTGTTGGAACTGTGCGAGCGAAAAGTTTTGGTGAAAATCCGGCCGCCACGGAGAATGCTGCTGAGGCAGAAGTATGCACCCTGGCTGAAAGTGGGGCTTTCCAGGACTTCGCGACTTCTTCATGAAGCTCAGGAAGAAAAGGCGCGAGTCGTGAGGACGGCGAAGTACGGTCCCCTGCAGAAAGCAGCCATCCAGCCGGTTAAAGGAACACTTCACCCATTTGCATTAGACTTTGTATCTTTAGAAACCCAGTCACATTTTCGAATGGTCATGGTTTATTCCCTTATTTTCCCCTGAGATGGGAAAAATAAGGATTTAAGTGTTCCACTTCCTGCTTTTTATGACACAAAAATCGTCATTTTGCGTCATGATAAGCAAGAAGTCCAATTTCTTTGGGAAAGCAGGAAGTTCAATTTCTCATCATTTATCCAGTAGAATGCGCTGTTCCGCATGTTTTCAACCCGCCCATAGAGGGAGGGATCTCACTCACAGAATGTACATATAGTGTCAGCCATTTTTTATTTGGAAGCTAAGCTAACAGTTTCTTATACTGTGGAGAAAGCTCAGTAGTAGGGGTTACCATCCTCTTTTTCCCGGACATGTCCGGCCGTCGAGATCGTCCAAAATGTCCGGGATTCGGCTTTTGCTTTCTGCAGTCGCATTCATTGTTTACATGCACACCTTTTGTTTCAATCTAACTGAATTCATTCCGATTGGTGAATCTGAATGTAGTGTTTACATGAATGCTAAACAAGTGATCGGTTGATGTGCGTTTTAACATTGCTAAGAAAATTCCCGCTCCTCCGTGAGAGATACGAGACGAGACCGGTGCGTCTCACAGGTGCCGCTCATCAGTAATCACGCCACCGGCCTCGTGTCGTTCTCCCACGGCCGTCAGTCTCGTTCCTGCTCGTCACAGTAAACATGATGAATGGCGACTGTAGAACGCAAAAGTCAAATCCTGGACATTTTGGGCGACATCAAAATACCGGGCAGACTCACGGAAACTCACTGGTAGCATAGCCTTGTTGTTTACTGCGATCTCTTACCAGTAGGCGTGGCCTCCTAGGGCAGTGAAGCAAGTGCATTCTGGGAGTTGTTGTCTTTCATCCCCATAAGCCAAAAATACACAGAATCCACAGAGCTCGTGGTCGTCACCCAGGCAGGAAACACATATCACGTGGTGGTCCCCGCAGCTGAGTGGGGCTCGACACGAGCGACAGTTGCGCGGCATCTTTAAAAAGACGCTCGGCTCTTTTAGTGTGGGAGAAAAAATGTGTGAAGAAAAGAAAATCGGACTTCGGCAGCTGTGCTCGGTTATTTATAAGCCTAGGCCACGCCCATTCTGGCGGGACGTGATGTAGAGGGCGCGAAGCGTCCTCATTGGGTCAAGCTTCATGGAGGCCTCGCATAGGCTGCTGCTTTTGCCGCAGAGCAGCCAATAGGCGCGCAAGCTGTTCCGCCTAAGGCTGTATGCATTTTACATTATTACAAAATTAAGGATTAATTTTTTGGCTTCAATATCTCGAGAAAGAATCTTTTCCGCAGCGTCTTCGACGCAGTACAAGAGAACTCTCGTAAGAGAACTTCCATTTGATGGTGAATTGATGGGTTTGTTGTTCCAGAAAACGTTTATACTTTTTCCTGGCTCTGCAGCGCGAGTTTCCGCTGCCTTCGCGCTCACCTCCCCAAGCGGACGAGGCATTTGTAGGACCACTGTAGGAGCTTGACGCGCTCGCCGTTGTAGGAGCTTGACGCGCTCGCCGTTGTACTATTCTTTGAAACGACAGGGGGCGACTCGAACTAAATGTCCTCTAAACAACAATTAATAATCAGCGGTGAGAAGTAAGGTAAAAAAGATACGGTGACATGGGCTGGGTCCCAATTCGCCTACTTATACTACGACCTAAAAGTATGTACTCTTTTTGTGAAGAAAAAATATATACTTTTGAGTGTGTAGCAAAAAGGTAGGCAAGCTTTGAGACATAGGCTACTACTTCGTCATCTTTAACGGACAGATCTGTCGCGTGCATCCTGTCACTGTAAACTGCCCTGTCAATCATCTTGTCACAGTTAAAATCCTCCATTCAATCTAATTTCATTTCCTACCGTTTCGGAGAGAAATGTAGCAGCACGTTCATCTGCCAGTCGCGGGTCTTTCTTGCGGAGACTCTCCTGATGTGTTTGGAATTTGAATATAATGATGCATTTAAAAGTTAATGGCTAAACGTGTCTTTACAAAAGTTCACAATGCTGCTGCAGATGCAACAAATGTGGACAACATTGAATAAATACATTTTCGTCAGGTTAGATACTGATAATTAATCACTCAAACCCCTTTATCTAAACCTCTCTACCTACATAAAGCCGGACTCGCGCGTCCTCCATGTCTGTAGTTTTTTATTAACACTTTTCACTCGTGTTTGTAGTTCCAACCGAATCCTCGCCCAACGCGTGATGGGTTATGTGCAATATTAACCGTTAGAGTGTTCATCGATCTGCACTTCGGATTCTGAACGGAAATAGTAGACCAACCAGGTATAGTCTAGATGGGATGTACCCAAAAAGTGAAAGTGAGGAGCATTTATGGGTACAAGTCGGGAACCGGCCTACTTTACATATTTCTAGGGTTCTGAATCCAAAAAAACTGGTACCCAAGCGAAATTTTGAGTTTTTGACCTTCTAATTTGCATATCAAAATGGCCGCAAAATTGCCTATCTTGCTCAGTCGTTGGACCATTTTCCCCTAGTTTTTTTTGTAAGTAGGCAATCAAGATGAGGAAATTAAGTTTCTAGATCGATAGTCAAGGGTCAGAGCAAAGATATAATGGATATAATAAATTTTTTATGTATATATATATGCAAAATACCAACTTTTAAGTTGAAATTAAGCATTATTTGTGTAATTTTTTTAGGCCGACATAAATATTCAATCAATATCACTCTTAAGCCCTATTCGCACGGGATTAGTACTATCTGAGGACCACGTGTGATTTAGAAATGACCCCCACACATCTGAATTTCGTGTGGCGCATTCACACGGGATAACCGAAGCCTGTGATTTTACTCAAATTTACTGACTTATCTCCCTGATATGACGTCAATAGGCTTTACTAGGAAATGTCTTGCCGTTATTACAGGTCTAGCTGTATGATATATCATAAACAGAAGAATGTTCCTTACCGCATGCTGCTATACATGTCATTCATCTCCATCTTATCATTCTTTTTGTTTTTGCTCTTCTGATAATTTTTTTTAGCTTTCTCTTTCTGCAAATTGAATAGTAGTTGTATAGCGATATGACCCGGCACCCAAAACACTATCAAATCACTTCAACGCAGCCTCCATTCTTCTTGAAAGATGGAAAAAAAGGCGTGCATGAAACAAAAACATTGAAAAAATGATATACGATCCCGCCAAATCACAGAGATCGCATCGCTTGTTGCCGGCATTGCTTCTGGTTTACCTGTCCTGGAGAAAAGTATATACCTTGCTGCATCAACAGAGTCTGTTTTATGCACATCATATATTCTGCAGACAAAAGCCTCTGAAGATCTTTGAGTCTCCTCCGTGAGATCACCAATTCCGAGGTTGCTGAGCAATTGATGGTGCATTTTCCAGACTTTCTACGATGTACTTTTGGTGTATTTGTACTCAACAGTGTCTACCCCAAGCTATTCACGCAAATGCGTGGGCAAAGCTTCCCGAGGTATCATAATGGGTGCTGAACATTATAAAAAGAGGCTACTCGCTGCAGTTCGCTCGACGTCCCCGCCATTACATGGCGCGGGTCGAAAATACGGTAAAAAACGAAGTAGCTCATCTGCTTCGAGCCGAAATGGCGAAACTATTGAGCAAAGGGGCCATAGAGCCTTTATCTCAAGCTCAGAGCGAAGGGGGTCTATACAGCAGATATTTTCTGGTACCGAAAAAAGACAGGGTTCTCAGACCCATTCTAGATCTAAGACAGCTGAACAAAGTGCTTGTGAAACGCCAGTTCAGAATGCTCTTAACCAGGAAAATCCTCGCACAGATTTGCCAAGAGGACTGGTTTATGTGAATAGATCTGAAGGACGTGTATTTCCAAATACAAATAGCGTCACGTCAGCATCATTAGTACTCCAGTTGGGTCTGCTTCGCATGCGCCCGCTGCAGTTATGGCTAAAAGCGCGAGTACCACCTCGGGCATGGGCCTCTGGTCTGTTTCGCCTCACGGTCAATCAGAAATGCGTCTCAGCTCTGAAACCTTGGAGAACAATCAACTGGTATCAGTCAGGTGTAAACCTGGGGACTTCCTTGAGTGTGAAGGTGGTGTCCACGGACGCCTCCACCTCGGGATGGGGAGTGGTGCTCGAGGGCAGACCGTTCTTTGGCCAGTGGTCAGAACGGGAGAAGCTTCTACACATTAACTGTCTAGGAAATGATGGCAGTCGACAACGCGCTGAGGTGCTTTTGTCCTCAGATAAAGGACTACCACGTCTTGGTCCGCTCGGACAACATGTCAGTGGTGGCCTATATAAATCGCCAGGGTGGCGTCAGGTCCCGAAACCTTTACAGGCTGACGGAACGCCTCCTGTTCTGGGCTCAGCACAATCTGCGCTCATTGAGAGCAGCACATGTGCCTGGTCACCTGAATTTGGGACCAGACAGACTGTCCAGAAACAATGTTCCAGCAGGAGAATGGTCTCTGCACCCGCAGACGGGCCTACTGCTGTGGGAGACATTCGGCAGAGCGCAGGTAGACCTGTTTGCGTCCCGCTCACTGTCCGAAGTTTTTCTCCAAGAGCAGGGATGCGCTGGCCCACGTCTGGCCCCGCTGCCCACTCTATGCTTTTCCCCCCATCTCGCTCCTGCCTCAGGTATTGGAACGAATCAGGGAAAACGGATTTTCAGTGCTACTTGTGGCTCCGCTCTGGAAAAACCAGGCTTGGTTCCCAGTTTTGATGCAGCTGACAAGCACTGCCCCATGGCCAATACCGATGAGGAAAGACCTCCTCTCTCAGGCCAAGGGCTCGATCTGGCATCCTCACCCAGAGCTTTGGTCCCTACATGTGTGGGCCATCAACGGGTACCCGCTAACCTCCCGGAGGGAGTGTTAAACCCGATCACGCAGGCTAGAGTCCCATCTACTAGACGACTCTATTCCTCAAAATGGTCTGTGTTTTCTGGCTGGTGCAGAGCTTGAGGCTTTTCACCCCCAGACTGTGGGGTTACGGAAGTTCTCTCCTTCCTTCAAGAGCTACTGGATAAGGGCAGAACTCCATCCACACTCAAGGTTTATGTGGCGGCCATAGCAGCGTTTACTAAACCAGCGACTGGCCAGTCACTAGGGAGGAACGATCTGGTCATCCGCTTCCTTAAGGAAGCCAAGAGGCTGAACCCTCCCAGACCCCCTTCAGTCCCCATGTGGGACCTTTCTACGGTTTTGGAAGCAATGAAAGGTGCCCCGTTCGAGCCAATCCATTTATCGGACATGAAACATTTGAAACACTCAAACCAAGACACGGTTACGTGCCTAAATCCCTCAACACACCGTTCAGGGCTCAGGATATTTCCCTGTCTGCCCTGCCGGTTTACAACGAGGAAAAGGACGCAAGCTTCCTTTGCCCAGTCAGGGCATTAAGAGCTTATGTGTCTCGCTCGTGTCTGCTCACAGACTGAGCAGCTCTTTGTTTCGTTCAGCGGACGTTCTAAGGGACTAGCCGCATCGAAACAAAGCCTATCCAGGTGGATAGTTGAAGCCATAGCACTGGCCTACACTTCTAAAGGCTTGCAGTGTCCTTTGGGTGTCAGAGCGCACTCCACTAGAGGCATGGCCTCGTCGTGGGCGTGGTCTAGCGGGATTACCTTGCAGGATATGTGTATGGTGGCAGGCTGGGCCTCCCCGTATACATTTATAAGGTTTTATAACCTAGAAGTTCCCGACTTGCAGGCTAAACTACTTTCGGTCTAAAAATCAGTACTGTCTGTCCCGTTGCTTCGGCTCAGAATACTGAAACTGCTTGAGCACCGCTCACTGATCGATAAAATAACTCCATGGGCATTGAGTAAGACCCATACTGTTACCCAGTTAAGACCGAACATTTTCACCCTGACTGTGTGGAACACTGTTGATGTGATTAGCTCCCTTAGGATGCTACTTATTGGGGAATGATGCTTCCAGCCTCTCTTCTCAGACTCTCTGTGAGTCCCTGGTGATTATGCACTATATGAGCCCCAGGCACCTGCCCTTGGGACTTTGGTGTTGGATCCCAGCACGCACAGCGTTTTACACTGTGTTCCCCGTAGCATAAGATATTACGCAGTATGAGAGAACCTCTCGTAAGAGAACGTACTCGGTTACTAACGTAACCTCGGTTCTCTCTAGAAGAGGGAACGAGTACTGCGTATCTTTGCCGTGCCTGCAACACGCTCTGGTTCGCTTCAGCGATGAAAAACCAGATTATATCAGCCCATCGAGCTGTATTTATAGGCCTAGGCCACGCCCGTTTCGGCGGGACGTGACGTAGTGGGGGCGAAGCCCCCCCTTTGGATCTGACGTCACGATCGGCCTCTCTCGATAGGCTGCTGCAGTTGCCGCAGGACAGCCAATAGGCACGCGAGCCGTCTTGCCTATGTCTGCATGCTGCCACAACGCGTTTTACATTAATTCAAAATTTATGATAATTTTTGGCTTCAATATCTTGTGGATCAGAGGTTTTCCCCTGTTGTACTGTTTACTGTTGTAAATACACTGTTGTGCATCAACAGTGTATTTACACAACAGTAATGTGTTATAACATAACATTATTTAATATTTGAATCACAGCTTAGGCTATAGGCTAGTGTTTTGACATCGACAGCCCAAGTGCATCTTACCTCAAACTTGCGACTAGTTAACTTTCTAAAAGTTAATCGCTTCTCGGGTCGATATACCACTTTTTAATGCGTGATTGTGTAAAGGTGTTCACGAGATACCAACCTTTTGCGAACTTGCTTTCAACGTTGATCACTCATTCTCATGGAGACGCGGCGTGCACGGAGGGGGAGGGGTGTGTGTATGCGGCCTGCGCACGCGTGCATGTGAGTGACAGAGAGACTATTCACCTGGGTTTTTCCCGTCTTAGAATTTAGAGAACAAATGCTTAATTTGCATTAAAAAAAAATTAATCTCAGACAACTTGCAATGGTGTTTTTCTTAGTTATTATGTAATATGGAATACATCACATATCATATTTACACTGGGAACATTTAAGAGTGATATTGATTGAATATTTATGTCGGCCTTAAAAAATGACACAAATAATGCTTAATTTCACCTTAAAAGTTGGTATTTTGCATATATATACATAAAAAAGGCAGTGAGCCTCCATTATATCTTTGCTCTGACCCTTGACTATCGATCTAGAAACTTAATTTCCTCATCTTGATTGCCTACTTACAAAAAAACTAGGGGAAAATGGTCCAACGACTGAGCAAGATAGGCAATTTGGCGGCCATTTTGATATGCAAATTAGAAGGTAAAAAACTCAAAATTTCGCTTGGGTACCAGTTTTTTTGGACTCAGCACCCTAGAAATATGTAAGGTAGGCCGGTTCCCGACTTGTACCCATAAATGCTCCTCACTTCTTATAGAAGGCCATTTTTCTGAAATCCGTCTAGTCTAGTATCTTTGGAACAATTATTTCAACATACTACGATTTGGGACTTATTCTACTTTCGAATACTATTTAGGACAGATAGTATGCGATTTGGGACGCAGCCAATGTTTATTTTAGTACACCACCGGCTACCCTGGAACTCCAGAGTTCTCGCGAGAGCACAATTTGAATTTGCTAAGCGAGTTGCTCTGGTGTCGAGTAATAATGCTCATTAAATATGCCCCTCTATCTGAGCTGCACCAATCACATCGGGTTATCTGATATAGGCAGGCCAGAAGTGAGCTAAACACAGCGCTGTGACGTCGAAGTCATTAGTAAACATTGCAAGATGTTGATTGCATTACACAACTCAAACTTACTCTTAATACCTCGAAAACAAAAATCATGTGGTTTTACCGTAAGGGTGCTACGCCACCTCCTGCCCTTAACATCACCACCTGCAATGGGACTACTTTAGAACAAGTCACTGCATATAAGTAGGCTACTTGTGCATCTGGTTGGAAACTTCACTTTCTTTCTCCATCCACATATCAAAGCTGCAATCTAAGGTCAAAGCCAAGCTTGGTTTCCTTTATAGAAACCGCTCTTCTTTCACTACTTCGGCCAAACTTACTCTAATTCAAATGACCATTCTACCCATGCTAGACTACGGAGACACTATATATATGGTTGCTTGCAAGTCCACTCTATCAAAACTTGAC
This sequence comes from Phoxinus phoxinus, assembly GCF_949152265.1. Taxonomy (NCBI): domain Eukaryota; kingdom Metazoa; phylum Chordata; class Actinopteri; order Cypriniformes; family Leuciscidae; genus Phoxinus; species Phoxinus phoxinus. The sequence goes on along the minus strand of NC_136882.1, from coordinate 23,972,609 downwards.
ACTCTTTACCATTCTGCTATTAGGTTTCCTACAAATGCTCCTTTCAATACACACCACTGCGCACTATATTCTTCTGTTAACTGGCCCTCAATTCACAATCGCCGAAAAATTCATTGGTTCACCTTCATTTACAAGACCCTTCTCGGCCGTTCACCTCCTTACTTAGGTCGCCAAAGACTGTCACTTATAATACTCGATCCTCAATTCATTTTCAATTAAGCGTTCCCAAAACCAACTCTGCCTTTGGTCATCTTTTCAATCTGCTGCCGCTCGCGATTGGAACACGCTGCAAAATATTATCAAACTGGAGACATTCATTTCAATTGCATCATTCAAAACTATTATATCATCCTTGTTCACGGATATATGCAGCTGCTTCTCTACATAGTTATTATTATTATTTTTATTTTTATTTATCATCCATTATCACTTCTATGTACCTATACACTTAGCTGGTTATAAGTGTCTGTTGTCTACTGTGTTGTGTTTTAAACTGTATCGTGTTTAATGTATTTATTTTAGCCCTCCTTCCCTTTCCCTAAGTGGTTATTCCACTTGTCAGGCCGCCATTGTAAATAAGAACTTGTTCTTAATGACTTGCCTGTAAAAATAAAGGTTTAATAAAAGATGGCTATCGATGAACAGCAGTTGTTTGAAACGGCTTTGGGTGCTACAATGAAAGATTTAGACTTGCCTTTATCTCTAAAAGAGGAACAGAAGACGGCGCTCGAATCATTCCTTTGCAAGGAGGAAGTTTTTGCTGTTTTGCCGATCGGATACGGCAAGAGTATAATCTACCAGTTAGCTCCGCTCAAGTTCGAACCCGAAGACAGACACGAGAGGCAGGGAACAGAGTAGACGTGATAAATGTGAAGTTGGAAAAGAAAGAACGCCGTGGATCAGGAGGTGAGGTGAATTAACAGACTGCAAAAGCCTGGACTTAAGTTGGACCCAACTTTTCAAAGGTAATCAACATTTTGGCTATTTAACATTACATTTTAATTATATTATGCTGAAGTGAACGAAATTAATCGAAAAAAAGATTTGTTCATTTTGAACGAGATTCAAAGATCCGAGTCAGTAAAATGATCCGAACTTCCCACTACTCCGCTGGTAACGGGGCTTAGTGGCGTCGCCCCGTGTATTGTTGTGATTGGTCGTGTTAGCCAATTGCGTGCAGTGAGATTTTCAAATGCACGCTTGGTGCCACCCCTCGAGCTGGCCGATTTTCATTAATCGACACCAGACCATAATTCTTTCAGATTTTGGTCTGAATTTCCAGGCTATTAATACGCTAGAATAGTGTAAAACCCAGTAAACCTTGAGATTATTACTTGTGACATTAACTTTAAAAAACAGGTTAGCAGTTGTGGGTTTCACATGGCTAACAATTAATTGCAATACTCAAATCCAAAACATGAACAATTTATTCACATCGAAAATTTGTTATGACAGTTAAACAGGAACATGGCCACATGGGGACAGTGTTGCTCATATCTCATACTCTAGCTTTCATCTGACTGTGTGGTGGCAGAGGTTTCTCCAGGTGGTGACCCACAGTGAGACCGAATGGGGAATCAGCCTGCTTTTCATGAACTTCAGGCTTCAGCTGAAAGCCTTTCACCTTATCAAAACTGTCTGCAGGTGGGAAGGAGAGAGGCGCTTCGCTTAAAAGACCTTGAAGACGAGTACGCCAGCCTTTCAACAGGCTGTCCCGAGCCTCAGCAGAGAGATGTGTGGGTGCCCAGAAGACCTGTGGTGCGAGGACCTGGAAGCCACAGTAATTGAGGACACCATTCTACAAAAGAGAAAACATTAGCACAGCAGTCCCAGGTTAGTATGACATGCAAAATCAGATTGTCAAAGTTAAGCCTGGTTGAAGTTGAAGTTGAAGTTGGGATGAAGTTTTTACCTGAACTGGCCACAGAGTAACATTCATATCTCCATTGATCCCATTGGAGCTGAACATGGTTTCATGGGAACCAGTGGTGAATGACAACATGGCTTTCTTTTCCTGACACAAATTAAAACCCCACGCACCCATTAACCACCCACTCACAATTAATTAAATAACCAACACAACCTTTTCTGATTAACACATGTAATTAAAGATAAGTTTGTGATTTGTAGGCCTTACCCTGAAGATGCCCGCACTGTAGCGCTTCTCCGAGGTGTATGCAAAACCAAGGGTAAGAACCCGATCCACCCAACCTTTCATGATCGCAGGAACCGAGAACCAGTACATGGGAAACTGCAAAAGACAACAACAAAAAAGTAAAAAAAAAAAAAAATGTAATCAGACTTCTGATATAAGAGCCTTACCTGAAAAATAACAAGGTCCGCTTCTTTTAGTTTCTTGTGCTCCTCTACAATATCAGAAGCTAGTCGTCCCTCCTGCCAGGCCAGCATGGTCTCCTCTCCATAGCAGAAATGTTCTGGGTTCTTCACTGCTCCTGAAACAGAAAATTGTGCCATTGCCCCAATAAGGGAAAATGTTTTTAAGTTCAATATTTTCTCGTCAAACATAACACCTATAGATTTTACCAGTAATATCCTCCTCAGTTGCTGTGGCCTTGAATTTTAGTTCATACAGGTCAGACACAAGAACATTGCAGCCCTGTTTCGTCAGCACATCTACAGCAGCATCTTTAACAGCTGCATTGAAAGATCCAGCACTCTGGTGCGCGTACACGATCAACACGGTCTTCACAGCTGAAAAAAATAAATAAATAAACTGCTGCAACAAACAAATAAACTGCAGCAACAACAACAACAACAACAACAACAACAACAACAACAACAACAACAACAACAACAACAACAACAACAACAACAACAACAACAACAACAACAACAACAACAACAGACCATACCCATTTTTCTCTCTCACAGGTCTCTACTAGAGCATCTACTAAAACAACAGTTTTGTGAGCTTCTTTTAAAACCACAATCACCTGAGCACAGCTGAAAGTAATTAACTAATCAATTAGTGTTGGCAGGCTAGAGGCAGGCAAAAACAAAAATATACAGCAAAAAAAGTTAAACAAAAGTGATTTTGAATTGGATGTGGCTGTGGCCTATTTCTTCTTAAAAGTGTCTCTATGAACGGTAAAACACACACACACAAAAACAAACTAGAATCGCATTATGCCTGGTTTAGTTTACCTTTTTACCACTAGATATCAACATGCACCAGGGGCCTCATTTATAACCGTTGCGTATGCACAAAACAGGCCCAGAAAGCGGCGTACGCCACTTCCGACGCATAAGTTGTGATTTATAAAAACAAACTTGACGGGAAAATGTGCGCACCTGCACGCAAACTCTGACCCATGCGTACGAACGTTTTGGAGACGGAGCAGTTTGGCGACACCGATGGCGAGCTGGAGTTAAATGTCTTTTTGGTCACTTTTAGACAGAAAATCTAAATAAAATTATATACAGAAAGATAATACAAATATAATTTCACTCACCAAGCCTATCACTTGAAGTAATTATCCACATCTTAAATGTCCGCGCCAGCGAGCGCGTTGGGCCGTTTATTGAAACTGACGCATATCTAACGGCAGATGAAGTAAAAACTGTAAATCTTCATTATGTGTCCTAATCATAAATAGGCTACAGTTTATAAAACAATTATTTAAACTATGTTTTATTTCTGATATAAACATTTAGATTAAATATGCCATTCTCATTAACGGAGTTAAACACTTAAACTACATGACATTAGGCCTAGCCTACTGAAAAGTAAAAAAAAAAAAAAAAATTATATATATATATATTCAATAAATAGCCTATAAATATTTGTTGTGGATGCAATGCTTTTGAACACTTTCTTTTGAAGTTCGATCTGTTTCCATTAAAAATATAAATCAATTAAAAAGACTATTTGGCCAGTGGAAAAGATTGAGAAAAACTTTCTCTGAAATGTATTTTACACTATTTGATTTATTTATTCAAAAACAAGGCAAGGATAGGCTACTAAATGATTTTTATTAATGTAATGTGACGGCACATCCGCATTTCATATTTTCCTAATGTCTTGTACCGTTAAACATGTTATCACGTGGATGAATAATCATATGCAAATGATATGCAGATGAAGATATATGCATAGTAAAACTAGGCGTTGTAAGCTCCATATATGGTTATTTCGGGGAGGAGACGCATGTGCGCACAATCTTCCACTGAGTGGCATTTATAAAGTGAATCCTGCGCAGGTTCTGGCGTACACACGGTTTTATAAATCTGATTTTTTTTTTGCGTACGCCATTTTTGGCTTTCGGGCGCACGTACACTTTTAGTAAGGATCCTACGCACAGTTTTATAAATGAGGCCCCAGCACAGCCTGTTTAAAGCCTGCAGCCTCGTCAGTGGAAACAAGGCTCATGTTAACGAGACAAACTTGACAACCTTGGATATTTGAGTATACTACAATCACTATGCAGGTCTAAATGGTTACTTACTAGAGAGAACGTTTGGAAATGGTATACGTCAATAATAGGTGAAACAGAAAACAGTGTAATGATTTTAAATGGCAAAATGCTACATTGTCACATGTTCTGATACCTATTTCACATCCAACTTGGTAAAAATGAGATGACAATTTTCCCTTATTGGTTCATTCACACAGAAAGTAGAAGAGGGGCTTGATCACACCCTTAAAGAGTAATATATTCCAAGTTTCAGAGACCGTACCAGTTTCTAGATTACATTTTGGATCTGTTTTAGATTAAATAAGAATCCAAATGCGTTTGAAAGCTTTTTCGGCATGACATCTGCAATGCACTTTGATACAGACATTTATCATTTACACAGTTGTGCACATGCCTCCAAGAAATTTCTATAGGAAATGGTTAAGTTGTGCACATATGACAAATATGACAATTTATGTGCACCAAATAAGTGCCATATTACAGTGTTGCTTGTTCTGATTCAAACACCTTTGGTTTGGACCATAGAATTATTTGGATAGCTCCTGCTAAGGGTGACTAATGGCAAAAACGAGGTATTACATGCATCACATTTGTATGCAATACACTTGAGACCGCATGACTATGCAGGGAAAAGTGGTCATGTCTGCTCTACCTTGTTAAACATTTGCCCTTTAATTTGTAACTCAAAGCCACTCCATGTATGAGATGATTGAGCTGCCAGTGTACCTGCCAATAAATGCAGACTTTTCACTGTCAAGCTCTCCGACTCCATGTTATTTGGGTAAACCGTTACAAGACCACTAAAGCAGCAACAAAAGAGAAAGTCAGAAAAACACTTGACTAGGGAGCACAAACCATTACGTTTTGGTTTCTTAATGTCCCAATCTGACATTAACTTTAAGAAACAAGCGGTTGTGGGTTTCACATGGCTAACAATGAATTACAATACTGAAAATCCAAAACATGAAACAATTTATTCACATTGAAAAATTAAGTTATGACAGCAGTTAAAGAGGAACATGGCCACATGGGGACAGTGTTGCTCATATCTCATACTCCAGCTTTCATCTGACTTTGTGGTGGCAGAGGTTTTTCCAGGTGGTGACCCACAGTGAGACCGAAGGGGGAATCAGCCTGCTTTTCATGAACTTCAGGCTTCAGCTGAAAGCCTTTCACCTTATCAAAACTGTCTATGGTTGGGAAGGAGAGAGGCGCTTCGCTTAAAAGACCTTGAAGACGAGTACGCCAGCCTTTCAACAGGCTGTCCCGAGCCTCAGCAGAGAGATGTGTGGGTGCCCAGAAGACCTGTGGTGCAAGGACCTGGAAGCCACAGTAATTGAGGACACCATTCTACAAAAGAGAAGACATTAGCACAGCAGTCCCAGGTTAGTATGACATGAAAAATAAAGCCTGGGTGAGGTAAAAGAATAAGGGATGAAGCTTCTTACCTGAACTGGCCACAGAGTAACATTCATATCTCCATTGATCCCATTGGAGCTGAACATGGTTTCATGGGAACCAGTGGTGAATGACAACATGGCTTTCTTTTCCTGACACAAATTAAAATCCCACTCACCCATTAACCACCCACTCACATTTAATTAAATAACCAACATTGAACCTTTTCTGATTAACGAAAGATTGGTTTACGATTTGTAGGCCTTACCCTGAAGATGCCCGCACTGTAGCGCTTCTCCGAGGTGTATGCAAAACCAAGGGTAAGAACCCGATCCATCCAGCCTTTCATGATCGCAGGAACCGAGAACCAGTACATGGGAAACTGCAAAAGACAGAAACAAATAATAGAAGTATAAGCAAAAGAAAAATAAACCAAATCAGATTTCTGATAGGCCTATATAAAAGCCTTACCTGAAAAATAACAAGGTCTGCTTCTTTTAGTTTCTTGTGCTCCTCTACAATATCAGAAGCTAGTCGTCCCTCCTGCCAGGCCAGCATGGTCTCCTCTCCATAGCAGAAATGTTCTGGGTTCTTCACTGCTCCTGAAACAGAAAATTGTGCAAAACAACATTTGCACTCCGATAAGGACATAGGTTAAGTTTAATATTTTCTATACAAACATAACACTGCCTCCACACCAGTAATATCCTCCTCAGTTGCTGTGGCTTTGAATTTTATTTCATACAGGTCAGACACAAGAACAGTGCAGCCCTGTTTCTTCAGCACATCTACAGCAGCATCTTTAACAGCTGCATTGAAAGATCCAGCACTCTGGTGCGCGTACACGATCAACACGGTCTTCACAGCTGAAAAAAATTTAATGAAAGAATGAAAGAATGAAAGAATGAAAGAATGAAAGAATGAAAGAATGAAAGAATGAAAGAATGAAAGAATGAAAGAATGAAAGAATGAAAGAATGAAAGAATGAGAACTGCAGCAACAAAAGACCATACCCATGTTTCTTACTCAGAAGTCTCTAGAGCATCTAAAGCAACAGCTTTGTGAGCTTCTTTTAAAACCACAATCACCTGAGCACAGCTGAAAGTAATTAACTAATCAATTAGTGTTGGCAGGCTAGAGACTTTCCAAAACAAAAATCTACAGCAAAAAAGTGAAACAAAAGTGATTATTAACTGGATGTATTTCTTCTTAAAAGTGGCATCTACAGGTTTGAATCGTTAAAAAACAAAACTAAAAACTAGAATCGCATTATGGCTGCTAAGTTTACCCTTTTACCATTAGATGTCAACATGCACCTGGAGCTATAGACGTCTAGCTATGAAAATAAAATACCTATATGATAAAGATAAAATATAATGATAAAGATAAAAAAAATATATAGGTCCTATAAATTTGGTGACTCGGTTTAGATAACAAGCTATTTTGCTTAGATATTTTTGTATCATAGCCAGGTTATATATAAACCCCTTTAACGTCCTCTCGACCATTTGGTAGAGCACATTTTGAGTCACTATATTTTATTGAGAGGAGTACCTTTATGCTGATTGAGCCATCTCTATCTGATTGAGGTATGTTAAGACAAAAAAATCCACTAGATATCACTGTGTCAATCAACAGCACTTGTCACAACACTTCCTCAAACATGTATTTCAGAAACAAAAAATCACTCCTGCCATTAACTGTTTTTGGTGAAATTTTGCAAGGTAAGCATATTTGTTTGACATATTACACTGTAAGAGCCCTAAGTTTACAAAATGTTACTTGGTCCCATGAAAAAACTTTAGTAGGCTATGTTTTTATAATTTTTCAAAAACATGCTCAACAAAACGGTCGATTTGGCACATAACGGTTAACTGTAACTCCCCCTTTTAGAATGGGAATTCAAATGCACTATTAAAACTTGGTTGTAATTCAAGAATGCTTTGGAATATACCGGTAGACTTAAGTTTGGTATTGTTTTAAATAAAACACTCGGCAGATTATTGCTGAAGTGAAAGAACTTCAAAAAATGTAAAGTATGAAAAAGTAATAATGGAAGTTTAAATTGACATTAAATCAAATAGACTGTACTTAATATTTTATTTTATATAAAATATATATTTTACAAAATATTTTTTTACTATAAAATTAAAGCCATATATCTAACCAAGTTGTGTTCCAAATTTGAAGTTGATATCACAAAAATTGAAGTTCTCATAAGATTTTGTTTAGGCGGGTGACATACATTCCATTGAATGCATTCTGCCTAACAAATTAATACATTTCTGTCCAAATATCACTTCTGTCACAAAATATTTAACCTTGAGACTCAGATAAATAAAGAAGATTCAAAATACAAAAATATTTTATTTTCATTGTTTTTAAAGTAAATTAGTATTATAGATCATATTTTCATAGTAGCCTACATATGAAAATGTGTATACTTTTCTTTTTTTTTACCTTTAAGTGCAATATCAAGGTCGATCTTTTTTACATTATGGGATGTGTTGAAAAAAAAAGACATTGATTGTGGTTAGCGACATAAGGAGAATAGAAATGCAAAAAAAAAAAAAAGTAAAATGCTTGGTGGGGCTGCTAAAGAGTTATAATTTTGACTACAATTTTCTGCTGGGGAAAAAAACGTTTCTGGTCTCCCTGACTGTGATGTAGTTTGTGGTCTAGGATAGATGATGACGTGCTTTGCTTGAGACCAAACAAGACACTTGGTCAGGCTGAGTCTGTCTAATCACCATTTAGAAATATATTTTCCCCAGTAGTGCTTTTTTTTTTTTTTTTTTTTTTTTAGATCGAGATCCTGGAGTTTATTCTAGTATTATCTGTCTCCAATCCCGGAGACCGCAATTTCAGGACCGCAGTTAGGACCCTATTTTGTATGTGTGTGTGATAGCGCTACTCATGAAAATCTAACCCGTCACTTAATCAGAGAGTGTCAAACCAAATCCACCACATCACAAATGTCTGCTTGACGTGCGTGTTGATCTGGATGTGTTCTTTTGTGAAATAACGGTAAACCACTTTATTTATGTGTGAATGTGCAATCTTGACATCATTATGATCAATGTATCACTTTTTATTGTAAACCTGTGGTAAAACATCGATGCTTAGGTTTTAAATGAAAGTTTAAGTAGGCTAGCCTAAAAAACAAAAATGCCAGCAATGTCGCTTTATGTTCGTTTTTGGATCTCGCTGGTTTCCAGTGATTTATTTCGTTTTCGTTTTCTGATAAAACTTCCATTTGATGGTGAAATGATGGGTTTGTTGTACCAGAAGCCATTTATAGCCTACTTTTTCCTGGCTCTGCAGCGGGATCGAGTCTCCGCTGCCTTCGCGCGCACCTCCCCAAGCGGACGAGGCATTTAGCTACTTGACTCGCTCGCCGTATTCTTTGAAACGACAGGGACTAAATGGCGAATGTCCTCTAGTCTAAACAATCATTAATCAGCGGTGAGAAGAAGTAAGGTACACGCGTGATACGGTGACATGTTTATTTACACCACCAATAAGCTACAATAGAGTAAAACCCAGTAAACCTTGAGATTAATACTTGGGACATTACAACATATATTCAACTAAATGAATGATCTTTTAAACATTTTCATTTAGTTTTGTAAAACAGATTAAACAAGGACCTTTATGTAAAAGGCGTATGCTATTGTAGACTCGGTTTGACCATTGACTGTAAAAATAGATGGACGATGCCCCTTCGCTCTCCTCCATTGGTTAGAAGTGAATCTGTCAGTGTCCCGATATGGCGCTGACATCTTGGGGCCGGAGTCTGCGCAGTAGCAATCTCGGGACCTGAGTCTGCACAGTAGTGAGAAGTAAAGCTGCGAAATTAAGGTCCTGACGGCTAGATTCGCGTTGAAGTCGTTCATCTTCATAAGCAGAGCGCAGTTACAAAAAATGCAGCGCACACCACAATGAGAACGTACTCGGTTACTTACGTAACCTCGGTTCTCTCTAGAAGAGGGAACGAGTACTGCGTACTGAAAGTACGCACCGGGTAAAGTCTCTTTGCTCGAGATATTGAAGCCAAAATTTATCCTTAAATTTCCATATCTTGTAAACGCAGTGCAGCAGCAGTCAGACCTAGAGCGGGCAATCTAGCGCGCTCATTGGCTGCTCCGCGGCAACTGCTGCAGCCTACCACTGAGCCCCTGGCGTGACGTCACGCCCAATGAGGACGCTTCGCGCCCTCACGCGGCCAAGCCCGCCAAAATGGGAGTGGCTTAGCGTATATAAGGGGCAGTTCAGGCTGCTAACACTCGATTTTGATCGCTGAAGCGAAATGAGCTCGAAGCGCGACACGGCAGGGAACGCAGTACTCGTTCCCTCTTCTAGAGAGAACCGAGGTTACGTAAGTAACCGAGTACGTTCTCTTACGAGAGGTTCTCTCGTACTGCGTACTGAAAGTACGCACCGGGAACCCCTTGTAAAAGCCGTGTGCGCTTAAGCAGTCACTATATGAATCCCAGGGGGGAACGCCCCGGGGGACATGGATAAGTGAAATTAGGTGGCCAACAGAGTGGGCTCGCACCTGTACATAAGCACTATATGAGGGGATATACATACAGAGCGGCACTGCCGGTCTTATATTTGAACACATCAACCCTTGTAGCGCAGTTCACAAGTGAGTCGCTAGGACTTTTTTTTTTTTTTTTTTTTTTTTCAGACTGAAAGGAGTCTAGCCTGCAAGGCGGGGACTTCTAGGTTGTAGAACCTAACAAATGTAGACGGGGAGGCCCAGCCTGCCGCCGTACAAATGTCATGAATAGAAATCCCGCTGGACCAAGCCCACGACGAGGCCATGCCTCTGGTGGAATGAGCCCTAACGCCCAAGGGGCATTGCAGGTCTTTTGACGCGTAAGCCGCAGCAATAGCGTCCACTATCCATCTGGATAGGCTGTGTTTCGAGGCGGCGAGACCTTTGGTGCGCCCACCGAACGAAACAAAGAGCTGCTCCGAGCGCCTGAAGGCGGCGGAGCGCGTGACGTAAATTCTCAGTGCTCTGACAGGACAAAGGAGGTTCGTATCGACCTCGTTGTCTGATGCCGGCAAAGCTGAGAGCGAAATGATCTGTGCTCTGAACGGGGTACCGATCGCTTTGGGACATAACCATGTCTCGGTTTAAGGATGACTTTAGAGTCATTAGGTCCAAACTCGAGGCACGTAGCACTCACAGAGAGCGCGTGCAAGTCACCCACACGTTTAACTGATGCAAGAGCGATCAGAAACACGGTTTTGAGCGCGAGGTACTTCAAATCCACAGAGTGAAGCGGTTCGAAGGGATGTGCTTTCAGGGCCTCTAGGACCAGGGAAAGATCCCAGAAAGGAACCGAGGGGGGCCGTGGGGGATTCATCCTCCTGGCTCCTCTAAGGAAGCGGATGATGAGCTCATTCCTTCCTATCGCCTGGCCGAGCGTCGACTCGGCGAACGCTGCGATGGCCGCGACATATACTTTGAGCGTGGAAGGGGACCTGCCCCTTTCCAACATCTCTTGAAGGAAGCAAAGCACCCACGAGACTCCGCACGTTTGAGGCTGTAAGCCCTTGTCCGTGCACCATTTAGTAAACACCGACCATTTAGACGCATAAAGCCGCCTGGTAGAGGGGGCTCTAGATTGCGTGATCGTGTTCACGACCCCTTCTGGCAAAACAACGGGTACCCATTGATTATCCATGCATGCAGAGACCATAGCTCTGGATGAGGATGCCAAATCGATCCGCCGGCTTGGGAAAGGAGGTCTTTCCTCACCGGGATCGGCCATGGGGCTGAGTCTGACAGCCGCACCAACTCCGAGAACCATGTCTGGTTCTCCCATCGGGGGGCTATGAGGAGCACCGAGTGACGCATTTCCCTGATTCTCTTGATTACTTGTGGTAACAATGAGACCGGAGGGAACGCGTATAACGGGCATCTGGGCCATGTCTGGGCCAGAGCGTCCTCGTTCTTTGAAAAGAACCTTAGGCAATGGGCGTTGTCTGTCGACGCGAATAGGTCGACTTCCGCCTTGCCGAAGCGGTGCCACAATAACTGGACTGACTGAGGGTGCAGGGACCATTCCCCGAGGGGAACGTTGTTCCTGGACAGTCTGTCCGGTCCGTCGTTCAGGCGTCCTGGCACATGCGTGGCTCTGAGCGAGCGCACGTGGTGCTGAGCCCAGACGAGGAGGCGTTCCGCCAGATCGCAGAGTGCCCTGGATCTGACACCGCCCTGGCGGTTCACGTACGATACCACAGACATGTTGTCCGTTCGAACCAGTACGTGGTGGCCCCGCAGAAAAGGGAGGAAGTGTTTCACAGTGTACTCGACCGCTATCATCTCCAGACAGTTTATATGGAGGAGCTTCTCCGTGTCTGACCATAGGCCAAAGACCGGTCTGCCCTCGAATATCCCGCCCCAACCGAGGTTGGAAGCGTCCGTCGAGATAACTTTTCGGTACGAGACAGTTCCCATCATAACTCCCCGCTGATACCAGTCGGTCACAAGCCAGGGCTGCAGAGCTGAAACACAGCTCTGAGTCACTCTGATTCGGTAACCGCCGGAAGCCCACGCTCGGTGGTGTACACGAGCGTTGAGCCATCGTTGCAGGGGGCGCATACGCAATAGACCTAGCCGGAGCACTGCTGCGGCTGAGGCCATAAAGCCCAGCAATCTCTGAAACGTTTTCAGGGGAAACACTTTGTCTTTCTGGAAAGATGCGGCCAAACGCTGAACACGGCGCGCGCGCTGTGTTGACAAGCGAGCCGTCATTGCCACTGAGTCGAGCTGTATTCCCAGAAAGGAAGCTGACTGACGGGGCAGCAGTGAGCTCTTGGTCCAATTGACCGTGAGACCCAGGTTTTCCAGATGACTGAGTAGCACAGCTCTGTGAGACACAAGTTCCGCCTCTGATTGTGCTAAAATCAGCCAATCGTCCAGATAGTTCAATATTCGCATCCCCTGACGCCTCAGGGGAGCGAGCGCCGCGTCCATGCACTTCGTAAATGTACGGGGTGCTAAAGACAGGCCGAACGGCAGGACGGTGTACTGATATACCTGACCGTCGAAGGCGAATCTCAAGAATGGCCTGTGACGGGGTATGATCTGAATCTGAAAGTACGCGTCTTTCAGATCGAGAGAAATGAACCAGTCCCTCGGGCGAATTTGCGCGAGGATTTGTCTGGTCGTGATCATTTTGAACGGTCTTTTCATAAGAGCTTTGTTCAAATGTCTCAGATCTAATATAGGTCTGAGCGCTCCGTCCTTCTTGGGCACGAGAAAATAACGGCTGTAAAAGCCTGACTCGCTCATAGAAGGACGTACCGGCTCTATCGCCCCCTTGCATAACAGTTTTGCTATTTCTGCGCGAAGTAGGTGTGCTACTTCTGGGTTCACGCTCGTCACTGTACGGGCTCGGAAGCGCGGGGGACGGCGAGCGAACTGCAGTGTATAGCCTTGTCTTACAACCTTCAGCACCCATTCTGACACGCCCGGGATAGCTTCCCATGCTTTCGCACGCATAGCTAGGGGCAGAATGGTCTCCGCGTCCTGAGCGCCGCACTGCGCGGGCTCGAGGAACTGAAACGGAGGTATCAGCGCGGCGCGCGCGCCCTCGTTTGCTGAGTAATGCTGCTCGCTGGTTACAGCAGCCTGCCGTTTCGCATTCAGTAACTCGGTCGCTAGGGACGGAGAATAGTCTGTGGCGCGAACAGCGGTGCTTGTGAGCGATATGGGGGGAACAGTGTTCGTCAGTGAGCGCTTATATCTGAAACACGGCCTATTGGCTTTATTAGTTTCGCCCCCCGTGATAACTGTACAGCAGAGCAGACATTTTGTAGGTGTGGGCACTGGGACGTGGGCACAAATCCTACATTTAACACTCGAGCGGCGCGTGCCCGCTTTATATGAGTGGGCTCTGTGACAAACCTGGGGGGCGTGCTTGTGTGTAGGGGTGAACACATTGGAGTGGGCACATTTTCTACACATAGAACACAATCGGCGTGAGCCGTATATACAGACATTACACTCTTTTTGTGATTTATCTGGGTCGCCGTGAAAACGGCGTTTGTGTGCAGGCGAGCGTGTACTGTGAGTGGCTCGTTGGCTGCTAAATACACAACTGCAGTAGCCTTGTTTAAGGGGACTGACAGAGCGGCTAACTTTGATGGCGGTCCGGCGGCGGCGGCGGGACTCGCGCATCTTTTCCTCTTCGCGATGGCTAGGAGGATTTCGCGGCTTCAGGCTTCAGCACGATCTTCTGTCGCGGTCCCCGGGGGGGAGGCGGTCTGTGACGGCTGTTTGAGCGCGATCGAGGGCGGCCGCCCTGTCGCTGCTGCGAAGCTGATGGAGGCTGCGATGGGCGTTGTTGCGATGAGCTTCGTGCAGGAGGCTGCTGGGAGCGGCCTGCAGCGGAGCTAACGCGTCGTGGGAGGAACAGCTTCATGGCTTGAGACGTTTTCTGTACCTCAGAAAACCTTTCCACGATCCCGGTCACCGCAGGGCCGAAGAGGCCGGCGGGGGAGAGCGGGGCGTTGAGGAACACGGCGCGCTCAGACTCACTCATCTCGGCGAGCGTCAGCCAAAGGTGCCTCTCCGTTACCGTGAGTGAAGCCATGCATCGTCCCATCGCCTGTGCTGCGGATTTCGTGGCGCGGAGGGAAAGATCCGTCGCGCTGCGCAGATCCGTCACGATGTCCTGAACCGGGCGTTTCTCGTCCAAACGGCGGAGGAGTTCGGCCTGGAGGATCTGGAGGACAGCCATAGAATGCAGGGCGGAAGCGGCTTGTCCGGCGGCGGCGAAAGCGCGGCCGACAAGGGCTGAAGTGGTCCTGCAGGCTTTCGACGGGAGGGCAGACTTTGAGCGCCATTTTGGTGATGGCGGGCAAAGATGCACTGCGACCGCCTCTTCCACTGGGGGAATCCGGCTGTAGCCTTTTTCGACGGCTCCGTCCACTTGGGAGAGAGTCGAGGAAGCAGGGGAGCGGAGTCTCGCGGAGAATGGAGCATTCCACGATTTAGAGAGCTCGCTGTGGAGCTCCGGCAGGAAGGGTGCTGACCTAGAGGCAGGCGCTAGGCGGCGGCTAGGTAAAAAGCACCCATCGAGCCTGTTGGGCGCGGGCGCCTCCGGTGGAGACCAGTCCAGGCCCAGTTGGTCGACGGCCATGGTGAGGAGGCGGATGAGTTCGGCGTCCACATTAGACCGGGCCTTGCCAGGTTCCTGCGTCGAAGAGGAGGTGGAGTGTGTAGATCCAGACCACTCTTCACTGTCCGACGCCAGGAGAGAACAGCTGTCGATGGCGTCGTCCCCCGCCTCGTCCCCTGTGTCGACGGCAGTGAGGGCCGAAGCCGTCATCTGCGCGTCGGGAAGGGGGGGCGGTGAAGGGGAACGCGAAGCTCGAGGGGAAGGTTCCGGCGAGCGTTCGCGAGCGACGGGCTCCGGGAGTCTCTGGGCACGGCGCTTCTTCTTCCGCGGGCCACTGGAGAGAGGCGGAGCGACAGCTTCGACGTTGAAGAGGGCGAGTCGAGCCCGCAGGGTCGAAATCGCCATCTCGTCGCACTCGATGCAGCCACCCGTCGAGAGAGCGATGGCTGCGTGGTCTCGGCCCAGGCAGAGAGCGCAGATCACGTGGCGGTCTCCGTCGCTGAGCGCGGTTCGGCACGAACCGCAGGAAAGACGAGGCATTTTTGTACAAACGCCTTTGCTCTTTTAGGACGTGAGTCGCGGCGGCGAGCTCACGGAGAGGTTTTGGAAAAGGATACTTTGTCGCCGGATAGCGTAGCTGGCACGGACGGCTGAAGGTGGCGAAGACGGCCGGCTTCCTCAGGCGCTGTCCTAAGCTGGCTGGTCGCTGGATTCGACGGCGGCGGCTTCTCTCGGAGGTCAGCGAAGCGTAGAGCGTCGCTGAAGAGATTAAAATCGAGTGTTAGCAGCCTGAACTGCCCCTTATATACGCTAAGCCACTCCCATTTTGGCGGGCTTGGCCGCGTGAGGGCGCGAAGCGTCCTCATTGGGCGTGACGTCACGCCAGGGGCTCAGTGGTAGGCTGCAGCAGTTGCCGCGGAGCAGCCAATGAGCGCGCTAGATTGCCCGCTCTAGGTCTGACTGCTGCTGCACTGCGTTTACAAGATATGGAAATTTAAGGATAAATTTTGGCTTCAATATCTCGAGCAAAGAGACTTTACCCGGTGCGTACTTTCAGTACGCAGTACGAGAGAACCTCTCGTAAGAGAACTGGGGCCTTGCGCAAACATATAACACGCACGACCGCAATTATGTTATTTTTGCCAAGTAAACCTTGCTTTACGGGCAGGTTTTAGTGAAACACTGCAGAGCCTCTGGCCCGATGGTGGAAACGCAGCATTGTTTTGGACTATTACCCCAGCACAGCCTGTTTAAAGCCTGCCTCGCCAGTGGAAACAAGGCTCATGTTAATGAGTCAAACCTGGCACTCTTGGATATTTGAGTATACTCCAATCACTATGCAGGTCTGAGTGGGTACTAGAGAGAACGTTTGGAAATTATCTGCACAGTATACATCAATAATATATGAAGCCAGACACAATGTAATGGATTAAAATGGCAAAATGCTACACTAGCCGCGTTTCCATTACAGATTTGCGCAAATGTTTTGCGCTTTTATCTAAATATCGATACAAAACTATTGCGAAATGACGGCGTTTCCATTAACCGATGTTATGCGACTAAAACGTCCTTTTTTCTCTCGCGATAAAGTCATTCTAAAAATCACTGCAACGGACGTTGGCTTATATAATCTCACAGCCACCGCATTAGACATTATTATTATTAATGGAGGGAGACGTACGTGTTATCCAAGCATTAATGGCAGGGAAAGACCCTTATATTCCAAACGAAATATAAGGAGTTTCTGGGTGTTTCACCCTCATTTCTGCGCTGAGGTTTTGATTGTGGCATTTCTTTGAAGTTTAGAATCCAGTGTTCCTATAGGCAATTATTGTTTCTTTTATGAATTTAATAAAGAACTCTGTCTCCTATTCCAAACGATCCATGTAGGCTTCTGTTGTGTCCATTCGTTTTTTCCTTTTTAAACCCGTAATTGAAAAACGAAAAATAAACGGTTGTCTTTTTAAAACGCAAAGTTGAACACCACAATTTTAATTTAAACTGGCTACACCAACTGCTGCGCAAAAAAGTAAATATCGACGAATTTTCAGATGTTTTAATGACTTTTTTCCCCTTTATTAAACATGTAAAATATTCACAAATTAATATGGAAAACTTGTCGATTTTACTGGTTTTCTAAGGCCAAATTAGAACCTGGAATTGACATTTTCCCCGCAGTGCTGAATAAGAAGAGCCATTAATATTATCAAACTATTGTTTTCTAACTCGGCTAAAAACATCTCTATCTCCGCTGTAAGCAGATGCTCTTTTAGAGAGAAATGCACCTTTCATACGGATTACTTAATCAGAACAAAATGTATTAGCTTTCGATTCGAATTTGTTCGTTTTAAAGTGGACATTTCAAGCTTTAGCCTACATAGGCTATATTTTGTTTCAGTTCTCGCGCTCCAGTTCACGGAGATCATGAAAGCGCGCCTGATTGTTTTATTTTATTTTACAAAAGCACAACATTTTCTTGTTATTGTTTACACAAATAAAAGTAGTTACAAATAATGTATTATTATTTTCTGTATGACCAGAAATTATAGAGTAGGCTATATTAAGTTGTTTCACTGTTAATAGGAAAATGCAAGTGTTCACGCCCGCGCCTCCGTGCCATGTAGTGCGCGCTCCACACTCCACATAAACCCTTAGATATGCGTCAAGATATTGTGTTTATTTGTGATAATCTCAGCTCTGTATTATTATTGTTATTATGAATGACATTTGACGAATTGCTTTGTTCCTTTTTTGGATAAAAGCGTCATCTAAATATGTAGCCTAGTAATGATGATAATTATTATTATTTGCTTACACGGACCCCAAACACACCGCGTCTTCTAAGTCAGGTGACTGTAAATGCGCAAAAACTGTTTCCATTGCAGTTTTGCGAAATACTCCTTTTTCGAATTGGCTGAAAAACCTCCTCATGCGAGCGTAAAAACTTTTTTGCGATAAACGAGAGTTTTTGCGAAATTGACGTGTTTCCATTGAGCGTATTTTCAATTCGCAATTTCAATTTGCGCAATTTGAAGGGTAATGGAAACGCGGCTACTGATGTCACATGTTCTGATTACCTCAAACTATTACACATCTAACTTTTAACTTGAACCAATAAGTGAAAATTGTCACTTCATTTAAACCATTCCCACAGAAAGTTGAAGAGGGGCTCACACCCTTAGAGTAATATATTCTAGATTACATTTGATTACCATTTAGGATCGGTTTTAGATTACATAAATGCATTTCAAAGCTTAATCACAGACATCTGCTAAGCACTTTGATACAGACATCTATCATTTACACAGTTGTGCACACATGCCTCCAAGAAATTTCCATAGGTAATGGGGAAGTTGTGGACACAGGACAAATATCTTTGAGTATGAATCCAATTTATGTGCACCAAATAAATCTGCCATATTACAGTGTTGCTTGTTCTGAAACAAACGCTTGGTATTTGGACCATAGTTATTTGGATAGCTCCTGCTAAGGGTGACTAATGGCAAAAACGAGGTATTACATGCATCACATTTGTATGGAAAACACTTGAGACCGCATGACTGTGCGGGGAAAAGTGGTCATGTCTGCTGTACCTCTTTGTTAAACATTTGCCCTTTTATTTGTAACTCAAGAGTCACTCCACATATGAGAAGATTGAGCTGCCAGTGTATGCCAATAAATGCAGACTTTTCACTGTTAAGCTCTCCTATGCCATGTTTTCTGGGTAAACTGTTACAAGACCACCAACGCAGCAACAAAATAGAGAAAGTCAGGAAACACTTCACTATAAGGGGCACAAGTCAACCACTGTGTTTCGGTTTCTAAAATGTCCCAATCTGACATTAACTTGAAACAAGTAAGCAGTTGTGGGTTTCACATGGCTAACAATTAATTATAATACTCAAATCCAAAAAATGCACAATTTATTTGCATAGAAAAAATTAAGTTATGACAGTTAAATAGGAACATGGCCACATGGGGACAGTGTTGCTCATATTTCATACTCCAGCTTTCATCTGACTTTGTGGTGGCAGAGGTTTCTCCAGGTGGTGACCCACAGTGAGACCAAAGGGGGAATCAGCCTGCTTGTCATGAACTTCAGACTTCAGCTGAAATCCTTTCACCTTATCAAAACTGTCTACGGGTGGGAAGGAGAGAGGCGCTTCGCTTAAAAGACCGTGAAGACGAGTACGCCAGCCTTTCAACAGGCTGTCCCGAGCCTCAGCAGAGAGATGTGTGGGTGCCCAGAAGACCTGTGGTGCGAGGACCTGGAAGCCACAGTAATTAAGGACACCATTCTACAAAAGAGAAAACAGCACAGCAGTCCCAGGTTAGTATGACATGCAAAATCAGATTGTCAAAGTTAAGCCTGGTGTAAGTTAAAAAATAGAAAATGAAGCTTCTTACCTGAACTGGCCACAGAGTAACATTCATATCTCCATTGATCCCATTGGAGCTGAACATGGTTTCATGGGAACCAGTGGTGAATGACAACATGGCTTTCTTTTCCTGACACAAATTAAAATCCCACTCACCCATTAACCACCCACTCACATTTAATTAAATAACCAACATTGAACCTTTTCTGATTAACGAAAGATTGGTTTACGATTTGTAGGCCTTACCCTAAAGATGCCCGCACTGTAGCGCTTCTCCGAGGTGTATGCAAAACCAAGGGTAAGAACCCGATCCATCCAGCCTTTCATGATCGCAGGAACCGAGAACCAGTACATGGGAAACTGCAAGACAGAAAAGAAAAAAAACTACAAGTATAAGCAAACGAAAAATAAACAAAATGAGATTTCTGATATATAAAAGTCTTACCTGAAAAATAACAAGGTCTGCTTCTTTTAGTTTCTTGTGCTCCTCTACAATATCAGAAGCTAGTCGTCCCTCCTGCCAGGCCAGCATGGTCTCCTCTCCATAGCAGAAATGTTCTGGGTTCTTCACTGCTCCTGAAACAGAAAATTGTACAAAACAACATTTGCACTCCGATAAGGACATAGGTTAAGTTTAATATTTTCTAAACAAACATAACACTGCCTCCACACCAGTAATATCCTCCTCAGTTGCTGTGGCTTTGAATTTTATTTCATACAGGTCAGACACAAGAACAGTGCAGCCCTGTTTCTTCAGCACATCTACAGCAGCATCTTTAACAGCTGCATTGAAAGATCCAGCACTCTGGTGCGCGTACACGATCAACACGGTCTTCACAGCTGAAAAAAATTGAATGAAAGAATGAAAGAATGAAAGAATGAAAGAATGAAAGAATGAAAGAATGAAAGAATGAAAGAATGAAAGAATGAAAGAATGAAAGAATGAAAGAATGAAAGAATGAAAGAATGAAAGAATGAAAGAACTGCAGCAACAAAAGACCATACCCATGTTTCTTACTCAGAAGTCTCTAGAGCATCTAAAGCAACAGCTTTGTGAGCTTCTTTTAAAACCACAATCACCTGAGCACAGCTGAAAGTAATTAACTAATCAATTAGTGTTGGCAGGCTAGAAACTTTCCAAAACAAAAATCTACAGCAAAAAAGTGAAACAAAAGTGATTATTAACTGGATGTATTTCTTCTTAAAAGTGGCATCTACAGGTATGAATCGTTAAAAAACAAAACTAAAAACTAGAATCGCATTATGGCTGCTAAGTTTACCCTTTTACCATTAGATGTCAACATGCACCTGGAGCTATAGACGTCTAGCTATGAAAATAAAATACTTATATGATAAAGATAAAATATAATGATAAAGATAAAAAAAATATATAGGTCCTATAAATTTGGTGACTCGGTTTAGATAACAAGCTATTTTGCTTGGATATTTTTGTATCATAGCCAGGTTATATATAAACCCCTTTAACGTCCTCTTTTGAGTCACTATATTTTATTGAGAGGAGTACCTTCATGCTGATTGAGCCATCTCTATCTGATTGAGGTATGTTAAAGACAAAAAAATCCACTAGATGTCACTGTGTCAATCAACAGCACTTGTCACAACACTTCCTCAAACATGTATTTCAGAAACAAAAAATCACTCCTGCCATTAACTGTTTTTGGTGAAATTTTGCAAGGTAAGCATATTTGTTTGACATATTACACTGTAAGAGCCCTAACTTTACAAAATGTTACTTGGTCCCATGAAAAAACTTTAGTAGGCTATGTTTTTATAATTTTTCAAAAACATGCTCAACAAAACGGTTGATTTGGCACATAACGGTTAACTGTCACTCCCCTTTTTAGAATGGGAATTCAAATGCACTATTAAAACTTGGTTGTAATTCAAGAATGCTTTGGAATATACCGGTAGACTTAAGTTTGGTATTGTTTTGAATAAAACACTCGGCAGATTATTGCTGAAGTGAAAGTAGGCTACTTCAAAAAAAAGTGAAGTATGAAAAAGTAATAATGGAAGTTTAAATTGACATTAAATCAAATAGACTGTACTTAATATTTTATTTTATATAAAATATATATTTTACAAAATAGTTTTTTACTATAAAATTAAAGCCATATATCTAACCAAGTTGTGTTCCAAATTTGAAGTTGATATCACAAAAATTGAAGTTCCCATAAGATTTTTAGGCGGGTGACATACATTCCATTGAATGCATTCTGCCCAACAAATTAATACATTTCTGTCCGAATATCACTTCTGTCACAAAATATGGAACCTTGAGACTCAGATAAATAAAGAAGATTCAAAATACAAAAATCTTTTATTTTGATTGTTTTTAAAGTAAATTAGTAGGCCTATTATAGATCATATTTTCATAGTAGCCTACATATGAAAATGTGTATACTTTTCTTTTTTTTTACCTTTAAGTGCAATATCAAGGTCGATCTTTTTTACAATATGGGATGTGTTGAAAAAAAAGATATTGATTGTGGTTAGCGACATAATTAGAAATGCAAAAAAAAAAAAAAAAGAGTAAAATGCTTGGTGGGGCTGCTAAAGAGTTATAATTTTGACTACAATTATCTGCTGGGGGGAAAAAACGTTTCTGGTCTCCCTGACTGTGATGTAGTTTGTGGTCTAGGATAGATGATGACGTGCTTTGCTTGAGACCAAACAAGACACTTGGTCAGGCTGAGTCTGTCTACTCACCATTTAGAAATATATTTTCCCCAGTAGTGCTTTTTTTTTTCTTTTCTTTTTTAGATCGAGATCCTGGAGTTTATTCTAGTATTATCTGTCTCCAATCCCGGAGACCGCAATTTCAGGACCGCAGTTAGGACCCTATTTTGTATGTGTGTGTGATAGCGTTACTCATGAAAATCTAACCCGTCACTTAATCAGACACAGAGAGTGTCAAACCAAATCCACCACATCACAAATGTCTGCTTGACGTGCGTGTGATCTGGATGTGTTCCTTTGTGAAATAACGGTAAACCACTTTATTTATGTGTGAATGTGCAATCTTGACATCATTATGATCAATGTATCACTTTTTATTGTAAACCTGTGGTAAAACATCGATGCTTAGGTTTGTAGTGGCGGTTTTATGATATTCATTGATCTTTAGTAAAATATAGATGATTCAAAGAATGTCACATGTGTGACTCTCACTTGTAGTGAGAGAAGATTCTTTTTATGTACCTGGGGAGGCAGAAGGGAGAGACACTCCAGAGAACAGACGAACAAGGACCTCTGACCTAGATGTCAGAAGGCCATTTGGTGAAGGAGGGCTTAGGAGTTGGCTCTAGTGACGAATCGAAACTAGTGTTATGGCTTCCTTGTCTATGGAAAATTACTGAATGGAAATCTACTGTGGGGGGAAGGCTCTGCGGAGAAGGCCTTGAAGATTAGGATAAAAAGCTAGTTCAGTCTGTCTGGGGGTGTGTCACTCTTCTGCACAGGGTAACAGCTGTGTATTAGACTGCTCCTTCTTGCAAGAATAAATACTTTAATTTTATAATTTGACTCTGAGTCTCCCTTACGCAGTGATGTTTGTTTGATGAATTTTTGCCACAACAATTTGGTGTCAGAAGTGAGATTCCTTGGACGATGCCTCCTGGACCTGAGATCGGACGGTGTTTGGCCACCTGGACTGAGTAAGTTCCAGCTCTACCTCGTAAACTTGAGAGAGAGAGGCCGGCCGATGTCAGAGCCCCGGGAGGATCGACCACTGGAAATCAAAAGAACTCAAGGTGGCACAGAACAACATCTCTGAGTAAGGTAATTAAATTCAGTTTAATTGGGGGAAGAGTGAAATTGAACCATATTGGCTGAGAACTGTTTTCTGTGGTAAGGATCTGAAATTAATTGAGGTCTGTGACAGAACAAGATATTTCAAGCAGATAAATAATCTGGAATTAATTGAGAACTGTGACAGACCAAAACATTTCATACAGATAGGTACCTGAAAATTAATTGTTCCACCACGGAGCAAGTTATTTTTGGGTGCTGAGACTAATTGGGGGAGCCAAGAAAATCGTAACAGATTTTTGGTAAACCATAATTAGGAGAAGCACTAATAGTGCGAACCCAACCGACTTGGGTTAAAAGAAAAGATCGGGTTTGTTTCAGAGACGTCTGACAAATAAAGAGAACGCGCGCAAAGGAAAATCCACAGAAGACAGTGAAACAGCCAAAGTATGGGGATGTTTTAAAAGCAAGCTTGCGAAATTTGGTACACCGGTGTTTTGTCAAATGAGAAAAAAATTAAGGGCAGAAATGTATTATATTGAGCACCACAAGATTAAAGATGGTGCGGGAATCAGTTGAACAGGGCAGTGAGAAACCGAAGTTGTTGTGTCTGCGTTCAACGTGTGTAAAAGTGTGAAAAGACAATGAGTTGTTGGCTTGAAGCAGATAAAAGAGAACCGAGTCGATGTAGAATGTATTGCCATATAGTAAGATTGAATATAACTGATAAAAGGTTTTTTATTTTTCACCCATTAGATGGATGCATGACATTAGATGTCAGAAGATTTTTTTTTGTAACAAAAGTTGATCCTCTTTGTGAAGGATTGAGATTTGAGTAATATGATATTTTGGTTTCTGTAAAAACAGTAAGTAGGATAAGTGGGACAGAGACAGTAATGATAATACTTGTTGAATCTGCAGAGTGCAGACTAACCATTTTGAGAAGAAAACAACTGTAGAAAATGTTATGAAAATAACATTTCTGATAAAATTTATGGAACTATATATGAACGGCTGTTAAGTCAGATTAAGGAATGGTATGAAAAGTGAGGTTCAGATTAAAAATAATAATGATAAGGTATTGAGTATGATTAACAGGGATTAACATGATTTAAGATAATGAATGTTTCATTAAGCAAAATGGGGAACAATTCTATATTTTAGTGG
The DNA here is from genome assembly GCF_949152265.1 of Phoxinus phoxinus. Taxonomy (NCBI): domain Eukaryota; kingdom Metazoa; phylum Chordata; class Actinopteri; order Cypriniformes; family Leuciscidae; genus Phoxinus; species Phoxinus phoxinus. Next base: position 23,948,312 of record NC_136882.1, on the reverse strand, counting down.
TAAAATAAAGAGTGAAATTATGTTTACTTTTGGTTTGACAACCATTATCTTTTGAACCTAAAGACTCCAGCTATGCTGGGAGTACAGCAACAGCGCGTGCTTATTCAGCCCGGCTTCCGGATGTTAAATGTGTACTTGCTATTGTAATCACTGTTGTTGATGATAATACCGAATTAGAGAGATGTAAAGACAGATTTTGAAATTCAATAATGTAAAATGTCAGATATTTGGTTGATATTAAGTCATTGAAGGAAAAAGACATTGTCTGTTTTATAAAGGAAATTATGGGTCGGGGATAATTTCCCTGGACAAGTGTTAAAGTTAAACAGAAACTTTGTGAAAACTTTGTTAAAACAATTTATGCATTTCCGTGCAGAAAATTAATGTTCTGCCAATAATTATGATTTGGCTAGTGTGACTGAATCCGCCACTGGTGGACTGTCAAAGAATAGAGAGAACTGCTTATCAGCTGTGTTTACAAACTGATTGGAACACACTGCTTCAAGGGTGTCAGTAAGTTGGAGCTGTTTGAAAGCTCACAGAGAGATCGAGCTATATGAGAAGGGGACAGAGAGTGTTTTAATTGTGGTCAGCTGCATTTAGCAGTAACTGTAAATGCCCACTCAGAAAGGTGTAAAAGAAAGTTGATGGAATGTGAAAGTGACGTGTATTAATGTGGGTTTGAAAGTAGAACAGGATTTGAATGACGATATTAAAGTTTTCGTCTGAGAAAGAACCAAGAATGTGAATGCAGGGCTAAGGGAAGTGAAAAGAATGTGTAAGTAGATTGAAAGAGAAAAGAAAGTTAATAGATGGAAGTCGTAAGTAGATTGAAAGAGAAAAGAAAGTTGATAGATGGAAGTCGTAAGTAGATTGAAAGAGAAAAGAAAGTTGATAGATGGAAGTCGTAAGTAGATTGAAAGAGAAAAGAAAGTTGAAAGATTTAAGTTGTAAGGAAATCCTTTTAAAAGGAAAGAACTAAAGTACCAGTAGATGTAAATTGCAGATAAGCAAAATATTTGTAAAAGTAAAGGTAACTAAAAATATGATTGTCTTATAATGAAACGCTTAAAAAAAAGGTTTTGGAAGATCCTAATTGTAGATTGGTAAACCCCTAGAAGAGAAAATATGGAAAATATTGTCAGATAAAGTTGTAATTGAAAACCTGACAACTAAAATGTAGATGTTTTAATGAAACGTTATTGAGAAATAGAATAACTATTTGTTGCTAAATGTAAAAATGTAGAAAGGGATCTGATTAAACAAACAGCTTGGTAGTGTTGACCATGAAGCAGCTAGAAGATGTTTTGGTTTCAAAAGATAAGATTGGGACTTGGCTGAAACTGACTCAATATGAGTGGAAATTTGTAATGTCTAAATTCCCTGATGTATGGGCAAAAGACAACTATAAAATTATATTAATATTAAAAGCGTATGTAATTTCTGGCAAAGGTGCCTTAAGCTGGGCTATAGAGTTAAAAGATAAAGTAGAGAATGTTTAGTATGACAAAAAGTGTACCAAGTCCTGAAGGCCTCAGAGTCTCGGTCTCATTCAATGTCAGAAGGCTGTTATCTTAGCCTGTCATGACGATAAGTAAAGCACAGTGTTTCAGTTGAAAATTATAGACACAGATGTTAAAGGAAATCATTGCCATTCAGAGGGCAATTAGTACTTAAATATTTTAGATTGTAAAACGGAATGACTTTAAAGAAGTCTTTGAAATAATAATGTAGACCTGAATGACAGAAGTGACATTTTTGTACTTTGTTATTTTAGGACCAGTAACGTATTTGTCTGATCTTAGCCTTCACCATGACAGTGACACAGGACCTATCACCATGACTATAGATGTACACTGAATAGACGATGTGAATTTTGTTCACTGAGATTTTGTTGATTCGGACATGTCTAACAGATTTGAGTGATTGAATACTGTTGTTGTTAACCTGTCTCCCTTAACAATATTAGGCAGTCCAGATGGAGGTGAGGTGACTCTTGAATGTGTCTTTCCTAAGCTCCAGAAAAACAGCTGAGTTCTGTTGAAGAAACTGATTGTGTGATGCGAGCGGGTCACCAGTGGGTACGTGGCTACTCAAAGACGGGATGATTTTCCTGGCCAGGAGACATTCTAACGCAGGGGGTCCCGGACACTGCATCTCCGGATGGAGGTGTTATATGTGAGAAGGTATGAGAGTTGAGCGCTGATTACCAGAGGCCACTGGGGTCAGCAGAGCATTGTGGGGTCAGCAGAGCATTGTTTGACCGAGAAAATGTGAGTTCCTCTATACCACTCACCAGAGAAAACCCCCCCTCGCAATTCACTGTATGGCTTGTTTTCAACTGTGACAAGTCTGATGGAAATTATAGATAAAGAGCTGATGGGAAATGTGCTTTCAAGAGCCAGCTGAGACCATCTGATTGTCATTATTTGTTGGGGAGACAGTAACATAACTTATTAATTTATATCAGGAACATGTTGCCTTATGGGCAAGGAAAATTAAAGAAGTTGATTTTGAACTAATATGTCTATAGGATGGTTTTAACTCCTGAAGGTTAGACATGGTGCTGGTTAAAGATTAAGACAGTTTTTGTAAGAGTTTGGATAACAAAGGTTAGGTGAATTGAGAATTTATACAAGTATTCAAACTAAAGATAACCTTATAAATACTCAGAGCATAATGTATTTTAGATTATTGTAATGGTTCTAATTTGAGTTAAACATTTGTATATTAACATTTATGAACTATTAAGGGTTCTATGATTAATTAAGTTTCAGTCTTAGGAGGCTGTTTGAAAAGATTATTTGTGTAAGAGAGACTGCTGAGTGGAGGAAGGGATTGGGACGCTGTTTGTCTTTCTGTTATCAGGCCTGGTAAGGCAAGCTTAAACAAAATAATGATAATGAACCAAAACAACCCAGTTGACTTTTCTAAAGAAAAAAATGAATAATGAACAGATAGAACATTTGAAACGGTTTGAAAGGCCATGTAAAATTATATAAAAGCTACAGAAAGATGTGAAGTTTAAATCTTATTTAAACCTTAAATATTATACTTTTAGAGTTAATATAAAAAAAAAAAGCGAACATTGTAAATGAGCAGTTAACATGCTGTATGTGTGTCTAGCATAAGTGTGTGTGATGGGGACAGCACTTTATGTCTTGTGTTAGTTTAGGGCAGCTATTCCGCCTGAATAGTGAGTATGTTGTGTCTTTAACCTCTGGAGAGTGTTTTTTCATTACAGATGTGTTAAGGCAAGTGACAAATTGTAAAGAAGGCAAATGCTGAGTGAATCTGATGAGAAGATGATAGAGAACATGGGACGAGCTTTAAGATCACGCTCCGTCTGGTAGTAATTACTTTTGTCATTTATGATGTGGATTTGAATTACTTTCGGATAAGTTTAGGTATTTATATAAATTGGAAGTGTGGAGTTGTAGATCATGGGTTGAAATAAAAGAAGATGGTATAGATTTGACAGCAACAGCAAAGATGTGACACATTGGCTAAGTCAATATCAAATTATGCAGAGAGCCATATATGATTATTGTAAACAGGAGGAGAATGTTTTTTTTGACTGACATTGACCAAGTCTGTACAGCACGACCTGACTTTTAAAAATGGTTGCGAGACAAAACAACAGGCCTGAAAAGCAGGATACGCAGTGAGACTGAGGGCCGTTGCCCTTCAAATGCTTCGATAAGAAAATGAAATTGTGGCTTTAAGTGAAGAATGTAATATTTTGTTTCAGAGGCAGAGAAAGATGCCTGGAGGAAGTTTGTCTGAGGGACAACGTTTGGGTTAGTGTTGATGGCAGACTTTATCGAAGACACTATGTTAAATGTTATGTTAAATTGATGATCGAGTTGTGTCGACCATCAAAAGGGGGATGCTTTATGTTTTATTAGGAATAAATGTTGGGAGAACACTAGGGGTAATTGGGTAAAAGCCCTGAAAGAAGCCA